>NC_051862.1:29886729-30232979 GCF_015732765.1 Culex quinquefasciatus | reverse complement strand
GCGTGTAAAAAGCCTGGGTGTAATAAATTAATAAATTTTGCATTATTTTATGAAATTCTGTGTAATATTACACCCTGAAATATGTAGCCCATCAGTATGGGAAACCTACTTGACCGAAATGTCAAGCTGACATATACGTTTATCCTTTCTGTTTCTCATTGGTCTGATGGCCGAGCGGGCTAAGGCGCCAGTCCTTACTGTAGGTGCTGGGTTTGAATCCCGTCGATTGCTACTTTTTTTTGTGTTTACAAAAATTGTACATGCAGCGTGTATATTAAGCGTCTTTTTTTGACGAAGGTGATGTGCATGCTTTTGCTTGCGATTTTACCATCGGATTTTTTGCTGTGGGGTTATGATCAGAAAATTTACAAATACGTCTAAAATTGTCTTCCAAATTTTATTATTTGAAATACCTTTGTCAAAGTGTAAGTGCCAAGTCTTTGAATATCAGAAAATTTCTTCTTTCCAATGCTTTTGAAAATATCGAATGTGATTGATTTTTGGATGAAAAGTCGTAAACATTCCAATTTTATAGGTTATTTATTGTATGTGAAAAAATAAATAAATCACACCTAAAAAGTTTAACAAGCTCACCGAAAAAATAAGTGTAGTTTTGACACAAATAAGTGAGTTTTGACACAAATTTACTCAGGCAAATTTGCTATGTTTTTTAAAGTTATTCAAATATAAGGACCACAATTTTCAAGATGAAGTTTTTTTTTATTATTTTTTTAAATCAGTCTCGAAAGTTTACCATTGAATTTGCATATTTAATAAAATTTATTAAATTAAGTTTTGCTATGCAATTTCACACTTTTTCGACTTTTATTTGAATTTTTGATTTGGAAGAAACTTTTTCCCTATTTCAAAAGAATTAATTTTACATCATTATTTTTTCCATACAAGTCTCTAACAATTTTGGGGTCTAGGCACACAAAATGTTTTCAGCAAAGTATAAGTTATATTTGGATCTTACTAAAAAATAGGCTCACGGATTTTTTCTCAAAATTGTTATTTAACTTTTTATTTTTAAATTGGTATGTTCTGGGGGGCAATCTTTTGAGCCAGCACGCAGGAGCAAAATTTGGACAAGGAGATATATTTTTCAGAAATAATTGTTTTTTTTTGTAGGAAAACATTAAAAATCTGGAAAAAACGTTATTTTTTTTTGCAATTCCGCTGTGAAACTGTCAACTTTTTCTGTCCTTCTGGAGAAACGAAACGGCCTTCTATTCCCTTACAACAATAACAGAATGGAAAATTAATACCTTTCAATACCAGTGCTGAAAAGTTCTACTTTTCAGCACTGTAATGGGTGCTGAAAAGCTGAGCTTTTCAACACTAGTATCGAAAAGTAACAGTTTTCAATATTTTTTGTTTTGAACGGTGAATTTACTAAACACATGAATGTTAAACATAAAATTTCATTATAGAAACTTTTTTTGGAATTGCAAAAAATGTTGTAAGCAACTCGTTGCAAAACTTGATTTTTTCAGCCCTCATCGTATTTAGCAACTCGGTAAACCTCGTTGGATAAATGTACGACTCGCGTTAAAAAAAACTTTTTTTTTGCAACTTGTTGTATAAACTACTAATAAAAGCAAAATTGACTTTGCAGTCGGAAAATATTTTATTTTTTTATAAATGAACTGTTTTTAAGTAACAGTTATACATAGCTGGGCGCAGAACAGTGGTTCGCAAAGCGGCCTCAATTTAGAACTGTCAAAGCGGAACCAATTTACTGTTCGCAAAATGATAACAAAATGTGGCAAGTATTGTAATCGCTCTATAATTTATTTTTTCGGTGGCATCGAGCTACCTCCAAAGCTCGAAGTAAAGAAATCTTAAGAATAGTGTAGAAATCGAGATTGGGTAAATTCGTCGCTAGCATTTCAATAAGCGCTATGTCTCACTCAAAACCTACGTTTATGAAGCTTTTTAAAATGTTAGTGACGAATTATCAATAACTATGAATAGCACATACCAAATGATATTGAATAATCTTACTCCGACATTATCACTGCGCTTCAAAGATCCACAATCTCGGAACTTCGATTCGATTGTTCTTCTGATTCACGAAATTCCACCCATTTCTGACGCAATATTTCGTCACGTGGAAAACAAAAAAGGCATCTTTTGGCCGCCCATCGATAATTAAAAAAAAAATCAAAACAAGTCATTTCAGCAGCAAAAAATATGTCACGCTTGAGCTTGAACAAAGCTTTCCACTTTGTTTATGTTTACAGCTGTAGTGCAGATGCATTAGTGAGGAGCAGTGGAGAGCATTCGAAAATCACGTTACGCATTCTGTCTTTTCAGCACCCAGATACTGAGGTATAATTTTCGTTTTTATGGTTTTTATAGCTTAAAAAATATTTTTTAAGGAAAAGCCCCCCAGAAAAAAATATTTATGAAAATCGTGCGAAATCGTAGAGAACCCCTCAATAAAAAAAATCGGACTGGTTGATTACTGATGATTATTTTTTTTCAATTTTTATTCACGGTCTTAAACATCAATAGCATGGGGAAAAATGCATGGAAATTCGAAATTCTGCCATAAATAAGGATATAATGACCTGTTTGTTCATGCTTAAATAGGGGAAGAAAACGTTTATTTGAAAATTTAAAAATAAGGTCTAAAAGTTAAACTAAATATTCTGTTTGTTGTTTTTTTTGTGAAAATCTGATCGCTTCCAATATTTTACTGTACGTGGACCATTATTAAATGCCAAATATTCAGTTGAAATATTGTCATGATTTCTTTTTATCGAGTAAGTCACCTGAAATTTTAAATTTCTGATGATTTTAGTCTAAGAGCGATCAATATTTGTTTTATATTTTGTTCAAACCTCCACTAAAAAATAATTAGAAGTCAAAGAACTTTTAACCACCCAAGTAATATTTTCAACACTTTAAACTGTAAAAAACAGTTTCGAGAGTTGTAGAACAAACGCTCTAATTAACTTGCTTGATCTAACATTTTTGTAAGATTTTTAAGTCATTTGGCATTTTGCTAAGAAAAATGATCAGCTCAATTAAAAAAAAAGTATTTCAGAAAGAACAGAAAAATAAACAGGTCTAAGTTAACAGAAGATAAATTGTACTTTTTGTAATTTTGAGTCAAAATCGAAGAAATTGAATTAAGAGTTTTAAGAGGATTACCGAAAGGTCAATATTTGATCGTTTCAAAGTAATACAATCCAGATTCAACTATCCGAAGTAAAGTAAATCTTTCCCAGTTCCTGAAGGGAACACCCTTGAAGAGTATCGGGGCCGGCGAGCCGGGATTTGAAATTATTGAAATTATTTGTCCGGTTATCCAAAGTTCTAGAGAAACCATCGGATAATTGAACTTGGGATAATCTAAGCAGAAGATAATCGAGGCTTCGGATAATTGAGTCTGAACTGTATAGACTATTGACTGCTGCAAAAGGCTACACAGGGACTGAATTTTCCAACAAAATTTCCATACCGACTTGCATCACCCGACATACCCAAGTACCGCCACATAATCTAATCTATTCCCGCCGATCGACGACGGCGACTCCGCGCCGATCCGACCATCTGTCCGGAGTTCGGAGCATCGTCAAATGGTTCGATCCTCGCACATTTTTCGGGTACACACTACCACCTACCCCAGCAACCCCAAACCTCAACTCAACTTCCGTCCAACGCCGCTCAAGTCAGTGTGGTGTCTTCAACGGCAGACACAACGCAGCTGTTCACCACCGTCGTCGCCGGCAGTTGTTTCCTTCGACTTCGCTTTTCTAATTCTTTTCGCTTTTCCCGGGGTGCATTTTCCCTTTTTTTCGCTTTTGACGACCACGACTTGGAAGTCCTGGCTATTGCCCATAATCGATCAATACCCGCTTCCTTCGCCGTCTTCGTTGAGTGCACTTTTTCGCTGGTGGCGTCTTCTTCAAGTGCTGCTGCTCGTCAAAGACCTGGCCAAGGCCTTGTGGATATTGTGTGCCCTGTCGAAAGAGGAAGTTGTGCGCGCGCGGGGGAAAATCAATAACAATAAACGATACGCGCGCGCGAGTGAGGAGTACGCGAAGGACGACGACGACGTACACAAGGTAATTACACCGTTCGTTCTGGTCTGCTGTGCACGTTCTTCGCCTTCCTTCGACCACCACCGAGGGCACTCTGCCGTACCAGGTGGTGGTTCTTGCCGGAGGCTGGGAACGTGCGCCCCGCGGAATCTTACCTCTGGGGGAAAGAGGTGAGATAAATCTTCATTGGTGCAGAGATTGACACTTTTGGGAAGACATTTGGGATTAACAAGAATCGTGCTCACTTCCTTGTTAGACACGTGGTTGAACGGTTCTTCGTGCAGGGGTGCTCAATTTTAGACACACATTTTTTCAGAAGGGTCTCCGACCTCAACAGTCAACCTTGTCAACTTCTAATTCAGCTAACCATAGCTGACTATCGCACAACAGACCTCTCGGTCCCCCAGCCCAGCAAGTAAACCCAAAGTAACGGTTCATCCCGTATGGCCCCCAGGCCAATTCAGGCAGCAGCACAAAGTACCCTCTCTGCCGCCGAGAAACCCGAGAGTGGGCAAGAGGTAATTGAACCTGAGCTTCCAATCTTCCACTCCAATAATTTCTGATAGACTTTCGGCTCTCGGGCAGGTATAAGCCAACCGTTTCTGCTTCTGGCAGCACGTTCATCTTCCAGGCAGCTCAGCAACAGGCCGAAAAATGAACCGTACTGTCCGAATGGCTCGCGTCCATTAAATCATAAACAGTTGGGCTTGGTGAACTTGAACCTGGAGTAAGAGAGGCTGAACGATCCCTCAAAATATATAAAAGAATAGCAAATTATGGTTTCAGTTATTCTGTAATCGAATTGTTACAACATTTTTTTTTTTAAAGCAACATGAGATTTTTTTGTGTTTTTATGCGGCCGCATTTCGTTCAATTGTTGACAAAAAAAAACTGTTAAGGTTTTTCCCAAGATTAATATTTTAAAAACATGTACTGCGGTAGAACTTTAAAAAAATGTAGTTGAAATAGTAGTTTATGCAACAAGTTGCAAAAAGAGGATTTTTTCAGCACGAGTCGTACATTTATCCAACGAGGTTTGCCGAGTTGGATAAATACGAAGAGTGCTGAAAAAATCAAGTTTTGCAACGAGTTCCATACAACATTTTTTGCAATTTCGAAAAACACCCATTGAGTGAAATTTTAAGTCAAATTTTCATGTATTTTGTCAATAAATCGTTTAAATCAAAAAAAATTTTGAAAAGTGTTACTTTTCGAAAAAAGTGCTGAAAAGTTCAACTTTTCAGCACCCATTTCAGTGCTGAAAAGTAGAACTTTTCAGCATTTATTTTGAAAAGTGTTGCTATTTGATTCTGGTATATTTGATACAGAAAAGTAGGCTTTTTCGTCGTTCAGGAATGACAGGAAAAGTAAGTAGTTTCACGACGGAATAGCAAAAATTATTATTTTTAATTCCCGGGTGACTTTGATAGTCATAGTTTTTATTGTTAAAATTAGATTTATGGTGTTCAAATTTTATTTCTACGTCAAATTTACCATCGCTAAGGTTAGTAATAAAGTTTTGTAGAAAAAAATCAATGTTTATATTTAGATAAATAAGTTTATAAGCTTTTAAACAAAATACTTATAAATTTTAAGTAAATATCAAATAATTCTTGAAAAATCAAATTTCAAGCAAAACTTTCATTTTTTTAAAGAAAAAAGTATCACAAAAGATCATCACATCACATTTTTGGTATTCGAAACTTCGGAAAATCGAGGCATCGACTAAGATGAAAAAAAAATCGGGAAATAATTTATTTCGTATATTAAACTTTATTTGCCAATTCTTGGTGGTTCTTTTTTTTGGTACACGGAGAAAAAAGAGTTCCCAAAATCGTGAACAATCGTTCATGAAAATGCGAACCACGGACAAATTGTTCAAATCCGAACGAATGTTACGTTTAAAAAAAAAACGTACCATGCGATTTTAACACCTTGTTTGTGGTTTCTATTTAAATGAATGCTTGTTCACTATTTTGGGAACTCTTTTTTCTCCGTGTACCAAAAAAAGAACCACCAAGAATTGGCAAATAAAGTTTAATATACGAAATAAATTATTTCCCGATTTTTTTTTCATCTTAGTCGATGCCTCGATTTTCCGAAGTTTCGAACACCAAAAATTCGGCTATCCAAAGGTTTGTATGGAGCTACGAATAATCAAATCATGAACAAAACCATTTTTTTGACATTTTCTAAATTTTACCATCTAATTTCGATTTCTGTGTCCCCAACTCAGTCAAATTTGAATGGTTGACTGTCTTAAAAATTGCCAAATGCATTTTCTCAATATTTCATCACTGCCATTTGGCCGTCATCTTGAATTTGAAAATAAAATAATAAAAAATAAATTGTTTGCTCTACAGCATTGCTTTGGCGTTCTCGATTGCGAGATTCCTACTCAAAACTAGGTGTCCGAGGGCTTGATTGTTTTAGGCAATTGCAAACCTCTATTTACAACTATGCTTCCATCCACCCCGATGGATTCGAACTAACGACCTTTGGATTGTGAGCCCAACTGTCGCCCAGCGAGTCCACCGAGAGAGGACTCAGGGGGACGACTCCTACACCTGGACTGAGCTAACAACCTAATCCTCTAGATTTAGACCGGGGCCAACATTTACTTCCCCCGTCCGACGGAAGGCGTGGTCAGACAAATCTCGTCTCGAAAAATGCCACCGGGACCGTCTGGGATCGAACCCAAGCCGACTGGGTGAGAGGCAACCGCCGATACCCCTACACCACGGGTTCCGGTCCATCTTGAATTTAAACATTTGAAATTACTTTAGTGTAGTATTGGGGTCAGATTTGAGCTCGCCAATCAAAACTAAGGCCGTTGCAAATATTTTTCAATGTCAAAAAGGGTCAAAAAACTAAAAAAATATATATAAAAAAATGAAATAACTAGCTATGGTCTCAATATTTGAACGAAAAAAGTGTTTTAAAGTGCATTTAACACCTGCCTAGTTGTTTTGCAATCATTAGTTTTCAAAATATCCAAGTATTGAAGAAATTTTTTTTGCCAAAAAAAAAAACTTTTGCGGTGCTTTACATTCAAATTCCACAAAAATTGATTATATTTTGATCGATCCCAGACATGCTGCATAAATATGATTTTAAACGAAGGAAAATGCTTTTTAATTGTTTTTAATTGGTTAGACTTCTATTTCCTGTAAAATATTGATGTTTTTTGAAAAAAATATTTTTTTGCCCTCTGATTTTCTGAATCGATTTTGAAAGGGGGCCGACATAAACTATGAAAAATATTTGCAGCGGCCTAAGAAACAAAGATTCGACAATCCGAAGTGATATTTTTCTAGGCCTTTTGATAACCGAATCTGGAGTCTGGATTGTAGTTTACAATCAATTGTGCGAGGTTTTTCTATGAAAATGTTAATGACCAGCAATTTTTTTGCCCCTGAAACTCGAAATAAATCTTGCAATGGCCTTATTCCAAGATTTTATGGAGAGCTGCAGATAATCAAAATTCCCACAAAAATCATGAAAATCACGCCATGAGCATTCATCGCACGATATTTCGCTCCATAGAGAAGATAGAACTGATCTCTTTCGAGTGTCTCTCTCAGTGAGTGCTCAACTTCTTCCATCGCTGTACAAATTTGCAGTTAACCTTACACATTTCTTGACTCTCGTCCGAACGCCATTCTGTTCCGGCTTTGACTCTGTCAAGTCCTCGAATTCTCTCTCAACTTCACTACAAAACCTGGCGTTTATCAGCAAATTAATTCCACAAAACCGCACAATTCACCACAGCGGGGCCAGGAAAATCTTTCAAGTGAAAAGTTCTTTGCCCCGCCGGAGCAAGCTTTCCACGATGGACAGTCGTCATACAGCAGGGGCAATCGCTGA
The DNA here is from genome assembly GCF_015732765.1 of Culex quinquefasciatus. NCBI lineage: Eukaryota > Metazoa > Arthropoda > Insecta > Diptera > Culicidae > Culex > Culex quinquefasciatus. Next base: position 30,225,057 of record NC_051862.1, on the reverse strand, counting down.
TTGCTGATCCGTGGCGCTTCGTCGACCAACGAAAAAAAAACTCGAAATTCACGCGTGAAAAACGCCGCTCAAGATTCCCCTCGTCGACGACGGCTCGTTCAGGTTCCTCGAAATGGGGACACGACCGAGGAACCCATGGTCTCGTCTGGAGATGTTATTTTTGCCGAAATTGATATAGGTTAGATAAACTATAGAATTTCACAAAACTCCCTTCGCGAGCGAGATCTTCACCTAAACCGAAAGGGGAACGTGGGGTCAAATGAATTTTTGGGAAGAAATCTCGTGGAATCCGGTGCCGAATGGCCCCGAACCTCTGTGCGCTCTCAGGAGCCCGTGGGCGAGCAGGGTGGGGAACCGGAGGAACCCGAGGTTGGAGGACCGCTCAACAAATTTTGGCGGTTCCCTTTCTTCAGAGCTTCCCAAATAGCCGAAAAAGTACAAAACCAGAAGATTGCCAACAAGTTTGCTTCTCGAAGGGAAGCGGTCCAAGTAGGCCCCTTGTACACCAGGCAAGAAAAAAAATCTAAATCATGAAGCTTGATTGACATTTGAAGTGAAAAGCGCGCTGTCCCTTTCGCACTTGAGCGCAGCGAACTGCCAAAAAAGCAGGACAAAAGATCACCTTGCTCAACGTGTTGCCCGCTGTGATCACCACTACTACCTTCCTCGCGGGCACGGAGACCTGTGATTTCGGCACAGCAAACCCTCTGCCGAAAAAATCCTTGTTTGACCCTTTGGCAGCGAAATTTTTGCTTGTATCGGTGAATTAGGACCTCGTCGCGAGCGCGCGCACACACATTTGCACCATTTGAAGGTATTGGCCGCTTGTCGCAGCGACAGAGTTTCCCATCGCAGAAGACCTTGGGGCGAATCTCCAATTTCCTCCCGAGAACGCCACACGCACACAAAGTAGGCCGATTTGCTTGCAAACCCTGTGAACAAGTCACGGGGCAACCTGGTGCACCACGTGCACCACAGTTAGGTTCGGACGCAACGCCTACTAAGCACATTCCCATGGGCTCCGGTGACTGCACGTGCAGGGCGAGTCTCACTTCTGTGAATGAATTCTTCACGTTCAGCGGATTCGAGCTACGCGCGTGTCTTACGGGTTATGCAATTCCAGGGATTGGCCTCGGCCCTGGAATCAGAGGGAGTCCGATTCCAGGTTAGGGTCTGATTACAGTCGGGGATTGATAGTTAGCTGGGTGTCGATGGGTGGATTTACGGGAATTGCTGAAGTCGGTGTAGACGGATCTTTTTGGAGAGCTGGAGTCACGACGTATCTTGGCGGAGTACATAGGTGATACCATACGAAATGCTTAGATTTCGAGTTCAACATCTGTGTACGGTCGTGGTTGTTGAACTCGTAGACGGAGTTGATTTGGATCCGCGTATTTCACCGAGTTAGAATGGAAAGTTGATGTTGGAGTTGAAGTCGGAGTCGGATCTTACTAGAGAGTTGCCAAATGCTAAGAATTCGGAGTCAGATTCAGCTGTTTCCACCATCTTTGCATGGTAGTTGTTGTTGAAGTTGTTGAAATTAGTACTGAATCTTTAGTAAAAATCTACTTTAGAAAACTACCTCTTGACTAACCTCCTTCAGTCCCTCTTCTAATGCACCTGATCCCCACCCTCCCTCCCTTAAGAACATCCCTCGCCGACACGGGTTTCGCGCACACATTTATCACCTGTTCATTTCCTGTTTGTCTGACGCGACTTTGACTCTTCTGGACGACCTCGCCATATTCCGGAGCGCGCGCGCGCGAAAGCCTTGAAAAACTCGCGCTAGACAGAGACGGAGATAGTGTGAGAGCTCCCAAAAATGTGCCTGCCATGTACCGGCTGCTGTCCCGAGTCCTGTCCGAGTCCGTCTGGCGCGCAGGAACCCCCGAAAATAAAATTAAAAAAAAAAAAAAAAAAAAAAAACGAGCGCGGCCGGATGCAATTCTTCCCCTTAACTGGGTCTAAGCGCGGGCGCGATGCAACGGATGCACTTTGCCAAACTTGCATTTTTGTTGGCCTTCACCAGCGGCAGGGTCTTCGTTTCACTTTCAGTGCGCCCTTCGTTTGTTTTTTTGAGGTAGATATTATTTTTTTGGGGTCATACAGTACGCAATTCAAGGCTCTTTTATAAGGAACCAAGTTGAGGTGAACTTCGTGCTTGAACAAATATGATATTGTTTTGAAAATGCAATACAGTCCAGACTCGATTATCGACTTCGAATAATCGAATCATGTCAAATTTGAACAGTCGATTAACTATTAAATTACAAAATGCACCATCTCGGATTAAAAAAATCTTTACTGCCCATGTTCGCATAAATGTCCCATATGCAAAAACAGCAAGCCGAGAAAAACGCATTTGAAGTTTGTCCCACACATAAGGCTACGTGTTGAATTTTCGGATTTCCTCCTGATTTCTAGAACAAAGTACAAGTACAAGGCTCTTTCGAAAGAGCACACGATTTTGAACAAAACTGCATCAATAACTCCAAAACTATGAAAATGCATATGGAACATGTATGCGATCAGGGGCAGTATATCACTTTAGAGTACTTAAGGGGTCATACTTAAACATTTTTTCTACGATTAGTCTAAAGGTTATTTTTATGAAAAAAATAATGAAGGATTGTGGAAATCATGTAACCATCGGTAACCATTATTTTTAATATATTTTGATAACATAATAGAACATATAACACCTAAAATAACAGCCTAAATCTCAAAATAACATTAGAAATCTTAGTGCTTCTAAGCACAAACATTTTCCTCAAAACGTTTATTTTAATTTTTCTGAAAATTTTCTCAAAATCGTACACTATGCCTCGATTTTTACTTAGTCTCTAAGATGGCTTTAAAAGAGGCATTTTGATATATTTTTTTAATTTCTTAGATATTATCTGTATTCTAATCAATATTATTTTATGATTGCTTACGATGATTTCAAAGTATTTATATCCGAAATTTACATTATTTAAACTTTTGTAGATTGTGGCATGTCCAGGGAGCCAAAATCTAACTTATCTTGATGAAACTGAAGCGTTCACTGACATTAATTTCAAAAATTTTGAGCTGTGCAAGGTCAAAAAATTATAATCCGACATCCAAATTTTTACGTAGATAGTTGTGTTTTACCGGCTTGAATCTCCAATGGGGTATTTTGAGTTTGAACACCTTTCTACAGCCACGCCCTAATCTTCAAAACTTACTCCAGGGTAAACAAAGAAAGATTCAGCTAAATTTTAATTTGAAAATCTTTAAACTGCTGAAAAAATCTAGTAAACCCTGGACCACTCAACTTTTTCGTTGTTTTTCTCTCTTTATAATAGTAGTTTATGCAACAAGTTGCAAAAAGAAGATTTTTTCAGCACGAGTTGTACATTTATCCAACGAGGTTTACCGAGTTGGATAAATACGACAAGTGCCGAAAACTCAAGTTTTGCAACGAGTTGCTTACAATATTTTTTGCAATTCCGAAAAACGCTTATTTGATGGAATTTTATGTCAAACATTCATGTGTTTAGTAAATTCATCGTTCAAAACAAAACAATATTGAAAAATGTTACTTTTCGATACTAGTGCTGAAAAGTTCAACTTTTCAGCACCCATTTCAGTGCAGAAAAGTAGAACTTTTCAGCACTGTTATTGAAAGGTATTAATTTTCCATTCTGTTATTTTTGGTAGGGAAAAGTAGGCCGTTTCGTTTCTCCAGAAGGGCAGGAAAAGTTGACAGTTTCACAGTGGAATTGCAAAAAATCATTTTAAGGTATACTTCTCATATTTAAGTTTTTCTTTTTTGATTTTATGTAATTTAATCTTGTTTCTTTCTTATAATATTCGATGGTTTATGAAAAAAAAAAGGAATGTTCGGTAAATTCAGCTAAAGTTAAACTTTTTTTCTCTTCTAAAGAAAATCAACACCAAACTAGCGTTCAAAACACCAAAAATCATTCCTTTTTCTGATGCCGCATGATCTTTCCCCTCTCTAATGTGCCCTCCTTCTCACCATCTCACCATCAAACCATCCATCTCCTATGCTCACCACATGGACCTTTCTTGGGATGAAGTATTAGAGGTAGGTACACGGCAATCCAAAAGCAACCACCATTCGGAACGTTGGTGATTTTCCGTTCCGAATGGATTTCGCTGTGAGTGTTTGTATTGCCGGCCGGTGAGTCAATGAGGAGTGAGGCGTGAGCGGTGGGACCGGGAGGATGCAAACGGGGGAAATATAATCAAAACACCTAATTTTTCGGTATTTTTTTGGCGTTTGGGTTGTTGTACTCTCTCGTGGTTGTACACGGGAGTTTTTTTTGTCTTTCCGGCTTCTTTTTTTTTTTGCTTAGATTTGAGATTGTTGGTCGCGCTCACTTTGGTTTGTTCTTTTACTTTTGTTTTATTTTTTTTTTCGTTCCTCTTGGCATGTTTCGGCAGTTTTTGAGTTTTGTGTATTATGAAATATCGCTCTTTGCAAATGAGAATGAATCGCTGGGGCTGCAGAAATTCATAAACAGGGTTATCGAATTTCAGTGTTATTAACCCGAATCGTTCAGTTCTACGTTTCCTTTTGGGGGAGGAGATACAGGTTGCATAACTAGGTAGGCTTTGGAGAATCCTTTGAAACAGGAAGGGAAGGAATGTTAGTATTCTGTAGATCTAGAACTTTTATTCTCAACCGTCTTCTAGGCGGGTACTCCCATTGAGAACCGCTGATCCAACAAAATACTGGGGAGCCTACTTAAATGTAAGTCAGGTTTGTCTTCACAAGAAACGCCACCAAAATCCAGCCAGACCGGGTGACCTTGGTCGATTTCGCGCTAAAACCCACCTTTTCCACCACTTTTAACAACTGCATCAGAAGAAGAACCTGCCCGAATGAGAGATGTTGATGCAGTAGATCTTTCGATTCCTCAGATGCTGCAAACTGGTGCAGCAGACAGAAATGAAGGATGCACCTTTTCTTAGGACGGTTTCGGGAGTAGTCGTCGGACACCATTTGGAGTCTGGCCGAGCAACGGTATTTGTAATACCTTTCCTTGAAATGGGAAAGGTTATGAAATTGTAAGAAAAAATAAACTACTTCATTTAACAATAGATTTGAGTTAGGGAAGAATAACAATCGAATAAAACTAGAAAAAAGATAGCTAAATTCAAGTATGTGTAGAAAAACAAGATAACATGAAGAATAAAAATATCCCATGTTTTGGCGCCAAAACCGCAAGTTGCAGCGAAATGCTTGCCTTCTTTCCCATATAAATTCCAGCTTCCTTGTAAACATCCACTCCATTTGATTCATGATCATCCCACACGTCCCCCCCAAAATACAGAGGAGATCCGTTCCGCTTCTGCCGCGCGATGCTAAAGAGGCCCCGAGGCCGCCCAAAATAAAAGCCTAACCTTCATCAAGCAATTCGGTGGTCCCGACAGAGGAACCGGTAAGAAGGAGCGGCGGATGAACCCAAAATCGTTTCACATTTCGGTCCACTTACGGACCGAGGAAAGATGCAGTTGTGCAGAGTCCGGAAGAGTGAGAGGACAAGGACAAGGAGGGTACGGGAGGACAGGCGCAAAATTTCTTGGAAGGACACAGAACCCTCCGAGAGAGAGAGAGAAACGCCGAATGGAAGAAGTTGAAGATTTTGGGTCCAAACGTTTGTGTAGAAAAGAGCGCGCGGAGATTAGAAGAAGGAAGATGCAACCGAAACATCAAGAGTGGTAAACAAGGTTCTCACAGGATGACCAGCGAGAGTAACGATCCCCGTAGTAGGTTGAGAATGGATTTTTTTCTTACTATTCCAAATTTCCAGAAAGGTAATATTAAAAACGATTGACTACAAATGTCGAATCTTTTCAAAATATTAAAAAGCAGCCTGGGCTAAGTTGACAAACATCACACCAAAAACTAACTTAATCCACCTATGTGGTTGGAGCCTTCCTCACAACAATGGCTGTACACAAGTTTCATCTATTTTTTAGATCCGGCTTCCAAAAAGTACATCGATATCACTTAAGTGGCCATATCTCGAGACAGGGTTGCCAGATCTTAAATGTTTTGGGCTCGTTGGAAAGGATTTTTGATAACCTAACCAACGATGGGTCGGATGATGGACCCGGACATAGTTTACATACATTTAAGTGAGATCCGGCTTCAGAAAAGTACATAAATGTCACTTAAGTGGCCATATCTCGAAACAGGGTTGCCAGATCTTCAATGTTTTAGACTCGTTGGAAAGGATTTTTGATAACCTAACCAACGTTGGGTCAAATGATGGACCCGGACATAGTTTACATACATTTAAGTGAGATCCGGCTTCAAAAAAGTATATCAATATCACTTAAGTGGCCATATCTCGAGACAGGGTTGCCAGATCTTCAATGTTTTGGTCTCGTTGGAAAGGTCTTTTGATAACCTAACCAACGATGGGTCGGATGATGGACCCGGACATAGTTTACATACAGTTAAGTGAGATCCAAATATATGTGAAAACACATTTTATACATAACTTTTGAACTACTTATCGAAACTTCAATCTGTATAAAACTCGAACTATGGGACCCTAAACCAAGTCGAATGCAACAAGTTCGGGTCAAATCGGTTCAGCCAGTGCCGAGAAACATGAGCTAGTTTGTTGGTCACATACATACATACACACACACATACACACACACATACACACACACATACACACAGACATTTGTTCAGTTTTCGATTCTGAGTCGATATGTATACATGAAGGTGGGTCTACAACGTTTTTATACGAAGTTCATTTTTAGAACAGGATTATAGCCTTACCTCAGTGAGGAAGGCAAAAAGGGAGTCGAGAAAATAACTCGACCAAATATGACTGAAAGAATAGTGCTCATTGGGAGAGAATAATGCTCTCAAACGCACCCCAACTCAAAATTCTGTTCGTTCTTTCATTGAACTGTCATTATACTATCTCGGTGCTGGCTGACCCATTTTGAGATTAAAAAAAAAGTGTATATATTTTTTAGAGTCTATGGTAACTACAGGTTTAAGAGATCCCAAACATTTACAACCAAAAACGGCTTATTCACAAACTCCACGCAAGGAACTTCATATGGGAAAACATGTTTATTTTTTTTCTAAAAAACGCAATCTTCACCGATAGAATATTTTGGATTCTTAATCAGAAAAGTGGAATACAACATTCTACGTATAAATATTCCAATGGTCAACTTAATGTACCGTCAACTGGGGCGAACTGAAACACACGGGGCGGATTGGGACAGCAGTTTTAACCATGTTAGAGCACAATATTTGGATTTATCTTGTTAGTTTCGGATAGAACAGACTCAGATCAACAAAATGTGTACATCCATTTCCAAATTTAAAACCTTTAAGTGTTTTAAACATTGCTGTCCCTATTCAGACTGTAGTCTCGATTCACCCCAGATGACGGTATATGAGTTTGCTTCCGCCATACCGTGTAAGAAAAAGGTTTCAACCAAGGTGGATTAAGTAAGGTATTTACTAATGAAATGTTTATGTAAAAAAAATATTTTTTACCAATTTTAGAGAAAATTAAATCATTTTTACAGTTTAATTTTCTAATCATGCCTGATTTTCAAAGTTTGTATGCGAAAAGTATCATAGAATTCTTTATATTACATCATTACAGTCATGCTACCAAAGAATACCAAAATATCAATGAATTTATGAAAAAAAGTCTTAAACTTAAACTTCAATTCAATTCTATAAAGAATCCAGGTTTGAAATTATATTAAATAATTTAAAGTTTTTTGAACCCACCAAGGATTTGAGATGTTTGTTACACACATTTTAGTATCTTCAAAACTACGGAAATTATCAATAAAATTTAAGATTCATCCACTAAAGTACTGCCTACAAGATTATTTACAGCAAAGTTAGACTATTTTTAAAATCACATTTTTACAGTGCACAATGAAGCTAACATTATTGGTATGAAGAATGAAAGTATTGGGATGGTTTTAGTTCTATTTTATCATATTTAATAATCATTTGATGTATGTTCTGCAAAAATATAGTAAGGGAAACATGCCTTTCCAATCCCATTTATTGTTTCGGCCATGGTCATGTTCATATTACACTGAACCTGATCCCAAACATGTCTCTTATGAATTTATATCACTTTGAGTTATTGATATAGTTAGAGTTTGAAGCGAACTATCACAAATCTACAAAAAGTTATTAGTTCGTTCTTACTTGATAAAACCCCACTTTTTCGTGAAATCTATAGGACAGTACAGCTTAAAAAAATGCATTCAGTTGTCAAGAAGTGAATAATAGCTCAAATAAAAGTTAGAAAGCAACATCTCTTCCTTGATTACTCAAAAAATGTTGTGGACACATTTGCCGAATTTTGTACACTAAAAGATCAAAGAAATTATAGAAATCAAGAAATCTTTCCAAGTATAAAAAAAATGTAGTTTGCAAAGAAGAAATATTCACCTTGCGCCGTTCTGTGTCTTGGGGGCGTCCAGCGGCGGATCGAAGATCTGCTCCCGGTCCTCCTTGGACAGCTCCAGGTCGGCGAACTGGTCCAGGTTGGCCGCCATCGTGGTCGGGCTGTCCGGGTGGTGGAGGTGGTGCTCGTCGTGGTCCGAAATTTTGACTATCTTTTCCTTCCCTCGGGAGGGAATGCACCGGGGTTTCTCGAAAAAGGGGGTAAGGGGACTTGTAGAATAAGGTATGAGGGGGCGTTTGTGACCACCTCAGCTCTTCCTTATTTTTTGCACTGGGTTTGTTCCGAGTCGTGGGATGATTTTTTTGTTGTTGTTTAGAATTCAGAATACTTTTCCGTTGCCTTTCATTAACAAACAATACACATAACAATGACTCTCGTTTGGCTCTTCTTATCAGTATCAGGAAATGGTGACCCGCGATTGGAACTCGTTGCTCATCACTCACACTCTGATTTATTTTCGCTCGTTTTTTTTATGCGTGTAAACTTGAACGATTCTACAAACTAATTAAAAAGATTTTTTTTAATTATTATATAAATACTATAATAAACACTTTGCTCAGTAGGCCGCGGTGCCAAACTTAGTCGTAGCAGCCTTAAGGGAGTCGGGGGTGTTACAAACTACTCTTGTCGCGGTGATCTTTGGATCTCTCGAAGGACTCTTGGCAAGCGCAGTTCTCTACCCGGACGACAGGACACACAGATTACACACGCACACGTTCCTCTTGCCTCGCAGCGGTTTCTCACGACTCATCCGACTTCACACGTGGGACACTTTTGCGGGTACTTTATCCTCTGACGGGGCCACCTTGCCTGAGGGTATTGGTATTGGTCTCAAACACGCTCATAGACCGAAAAGCTCGGCGCTCCTAGTAGGCCTATCGATCTTGGGACGTCTCACGCACACTACGCGCCGCCTTCTTGGATCGGTGTCGTGCACTCACGGCTCACTCACGCGTCACGAAAGTCGACGAATCACGAACGCGCGCGCTCTCGGAGTGAGTGAGTGAAGAGAGCAGCGGGTTTGGGGGACGTCACGACACGCACAATACCGACCGGCACACACAGTCGGGACACACTTGGTGCGTTCCGCGCGCGCTTATTTCCGCTCTGACACTTCCGGAACACACGGGATTTCGGGCGTGGAGTGGCCAATTTGGGCACTCGCGCGCGTTACACTTTTGGAAGGTAGCCGAAACGTTGGGATGTTGGGAGTTAACGTTACTTTTAGTGTTGTTTTTTTTTCGCAAAAATACTTTAAAAACTAAAACGTAAAATACAGTGTGGTGGTGTGTCAGTACAACGTTCCTGCTGCAATCAACGCAGCGACGGCGCACTTGCGTGTCTTTTGCTCGAGTTTGCTGTATCAACTAAATTACATCGCACATAAAACTTATGCTCAGACCCTTGGATCGCGAGCTTGTCTTTGCCTGGCTCGCCGCTGCTGCTACACAAGATCTAAAGCAAGAGAGCAAGAGAGCGCTTTGCGCTGGTATTGGTGCGTGCTCGCTCTCTTACGCGCGCGGGGAGCATCGAACCCAGCAAGCAATTTAATGCTATGCTATGCTGTGCTCTTTCCGCTTGAGCACTCTCGCACCAACACGCACGCACCACCAAGCCGGCCGACACGGAGTAGGCCATGTGAATGGCGCGAGTACGCACGGCCCGAACAAGATGCGAACGCAAAGAAGAACGGCCTGCTTAGAGCGTTAGATGTGTGTATACGACGCTCACGCACACTGCTTCGCAGTGACCAACACCACCAAAACCGGGCCGTCGTAGTAGGCCAGCGAAAGCATAAAAGCATAGAGCAGAAACTATGCTGACGAGGAAAACATACACACAGACTCACACACCGATGTTGTTTCTGAGCGTTTTAGAGGTTCAGCGTTTTTTTCGGTAATTCTGTGCATCATCCGCCTTCCTCAAACTCACCCTCACCATCCCTTGGAAACCTTCCAGTACAGGGTTTTCCAAACGATTTGAAACACCCTTCTAAAAATCTCAAAACCCCCCAAGAAAAAAAATCTCAAACGTTCGTCGCCTAATTCCGCACCTAAAATCCGATCACGATCATCGCGAGAAAATCATCGCACGCGAGCGTGAGTGCCGCGCGATCGCAAATTCTCTCACGCGTGAATTTCTCTCCGCTCCCCATTCATCAACCAAATTCGCGAAATTATTCGCTAGTGTGTTGGTCAATGATCGCGTGCGCGCCTACTCAGAATAGAACAACCGAGACTAGCTCCCGGAAGACGAAGAAGGCGATGATGATCGTCTCGCGAGGAGAGGAGAATTGAAGAAAAAAATTGCAAATGGCGGCTTGTTCTGCTAGCTCTCATAGGTCAGTCGCGATGACTTTGCGCTTGGAATAAGGCCGAGCGGGGAGGTGGGGCTAGATCGCTGACAAGTTGGAGTTTGAGGGAAATGGAGGCAGATGAAACTGATGGGACTCGGTTAAGATCGCGTTGGAAAGTTTAGTGAAATCATGATTTAGGGGTTGGAGTTGGCGCACAAGAAGATATTCAATAAAATTGGTGAAAGTTTAATTATTTTTTAAGGTGATTCAATTTCAATCAAGAGAAAAGCTTTCGGGTTATTGAATTTATCAATTTTAGTTGTGTCATTACTCTTATTTAGCCTCATCCTTAAAAACATATCATTTTTTTTCACTTTGAAGTATCAAATAAGTCGTTGAGATCGAATATGGCCTCAGTCATTTGGGAATATGTAATCCAAGATGAAAATATTCATTGAGAAATTTGCGAGTTACAGAATACAAATTCGATCTTTAAATAATAATAAAAAACTATCTCTGATTGAAATTTCACTAGCTTATCTCTTCTATTCTTTTCTTTTCCAATGCATCAATAAAGAGCTAAACTGAGCTAAAGACATTCAAATTTATTTTTTCATAAAGTGTGGATTTAAAAATTTGACGGAATTGGTTCAAATCCTTAACCTGCCATAGATGGAAGTGTTTGTATCCTATTTTCGCTTGATTTCAAAATACATTTTATTATTAAAACTCTTTTGAATTGATCCAACAATAAATTGTAAAGAGAAAACATTTAATCGTAGGGTGTTCAAGACTTTATAAACATTTTTTTCAGCCATTAAAATAAATGATGAACAACGGTCAACCTCCCTTTTACATAAAATAACTTAAGCTGTAAAGGGACCATCCACAAACCACGTGGACACTTTTTTTGTAAATCCCAACCCCCTTCCCCCCCCCCCCTCCCTCGTGGACAATTGTCCATACAAAATAAAAACTTTTTTGTTAGGAGCGTGGACAATCGCCATAAGACCCCCTAAAGTGTCCACGTGGTTTATGGATGGTCTCAAAGTGCATTCTAAGGATTTCAATTTATTTTTCAAATATTTTCATCTGGTTACAAGATTTTCCAACATTAATATATTGACAACATGTTCTGGGGGAGGCCAGATAATGTCCATACTCTATTTTCAAAAAAATTTTTTTTTTCAATAGCACTAAATACTATTGAAAAATCTTGTTTTCCAAAATAGTGCATAGACTTTGTGTAACCTATCCCAGTTTAAAAAAAATAATGTTGAGAAAAATCTTACCTGTTGGAAAATCTTACAAAAACAAATTGAAATCCTATCAAAGTCACCCCAGTTTACGGTACTTTGGATCCATCGACACTACTTATTTACCAAGCTCAGTACGGTTTTATAACACTCCATCCGTACTTAATTCGTATTTCTCTATTAAAGTCATTCCGGTTTATAGTAACAATAAAAGTTATTACAATTTAGACATTACCACAGAGTCATCACAGAAAATATTAAATTTTTACATAATTTTGTAAATTGTTTTTTAGCTCTAAATATCAACCGAAATGGGGTTCGTCGTTTGTCAAACAAAATAGACGTTGAAGTCTCCCTTGTAAATAAAAACAAATAATCATATGGATTTTACAACCAGAGATTCAAATAAAAAATTGTTGATTGACAATAGGTAAATTCAACGGTTGTTTCAATTGCACAGACGTTTTGAAAAAAACACTATCTAATCTATTTGGTAATAGTTTTCAAATCTACTCCTAAATGCAAATTTGGTTTATTTTTAAGGATGATATGTTTTTGCTGAAACATAAAATTTATATCGAATTTTGATGAAATTTATTGAAATTATTTTATTAGAACCATAAAAAACTAGGCGGTGTTCATCGCTTGAAAGAGAATTAAATCCAGAAATTTTGGAGAGAGTCACATTTTATTTTACGAAATTGGGTATATCTCTGCTTATATTGAACCAAAATTGATACTTTTTATGGAAATTGTTCAAGAAATTTTTCTCTACAATGTGATTGATTCGAAAATGTTTTTAAATATTTTAGTGTTGTAGAGGGGATATTATTTGGGTTGGAAACTTTTTATTTGAGGTAAAATATGTAATTTAGAGTCGCTTGAGGCACTTTCTTAAGAAATTTGATAGATATCTGGAGTTTTTTTTAAAGGTCCAATAAATCAAATTTCCAGTTTTTGCTTTTTGGTTGTTTTTGAAACCGCCTTGAGTCAGGGGTATTAAAAAACACCCAAAAAGCAAAAACTGAAAATTTGGTTTATTGGTCCTTTTCAAAACAAAAACTCCAGATATGAACATGAACCCATCGATTTCTATAGACTTTTCTGAAGAAAAATCCTACAAAATCTAAAAAATAATTTTCAAAAAAAAGGTGCTCTAGACCCCCGACTAAATATTTCGCTGGACTCCGCAAAAATATCAGACTTGCCGAATTTTTCATCTTCAGTTTGTTCTAGGAAACACACCGTGGTGGGATTATGAGTAACTTTAGCGAGATCGGTAATGAGAACTTCACCGATGAATTATAAATTAATTATGAATGATTAATAAAAACGACGGGAGAACGACGTTTAAAAACCGTGCCCTTACTCAATTCAACAAATCTGAAGTTAAACACAATTTTTTTTTGCTCTATGGATGTTTTTAAATACAAAAAAAAATGTACATTAGACACCCTAGACTCCAAAAATCATTGTCATATTTTTTTATTAAATTTCAATAATTTGCCAAATTCAATGAAAACATTGCGTAATTTTTGCAATAAAAAATTAAAACAAATAGTTAGAAAAATATCACATTCAAGTAATTACACTTCTGCTGTATTTTTTTTTAAGCAAAAGAAAAATTAAAATAATTTAATAGAATCGCAAGCCTAAGAATTTTACATCTTTCCGGACAGTTGTTCCCACACTTTCACCCTTCCCTGTTCACAACTATTTTCCCTCCTCACCCACCACGCTGCCTCTCTTCACCACGCTCTAACTTTGCCCGCAACCAATATTCCACACTCACACACATTCCCCCCTGCCCTTCCTCCTCTTTCACGCTCCAAGAGCAGCAGCAGCCCAGAAGCATTTGCCGAAAAACACCGAAAATTGCTTCAAGTGAGTGTTGAACAACCTCGCCCTTCGTCGTCCCGTTTCTAACCTCGAAATTTTGTACTCCCTTCTTTTTTTTGTCAGATTTCATTCGGTGGATCGGCAGTTTTTGCCCACTTTTGGAATGGATTCCTTAACCTCTCACGAGGCGGTTGTGAATTTGCGTGAATTTTGGCAGTGAGACCACGGTGAGATGAGTTGTTGAGAAACGTGTGTGAGGTTGAGATCTTTTCAATTGCAGTTTCTTTTTTTTTGAAATTGTATGTGCCACGTTTCCATACACAATAACGCGTGCAATCATCGCGCACACATCGAAAGCACTGTAATCACGTTTGGAATCTAAAATAGCTGGATTAGATGATTTTTTTTTGGGGTTGATGTTGTTTTTTTCCTGCTCTCTTTTTGAGTGTGGCTGTTTTCTTCTTGTATTAGATGCGGCATTTCACGCTATCGAATATCTAAATTAGAGATTGGGGATAAAAAACATCATTTGTGTGCGCGAAGATTGGCTTGTTAGTATTAAATTATGGTATGATTAAGTGGTAAATTGAACATTTCACAAAATATTTGTCAAACTAGTTTCTTAAAACATAAAAAACTCACATAAAATATTTTCAAGAAATAAAGCAAAATCAGAATCCAGAATCCAGCCACCTTTTTTATTTATTTAACTAAATTTTACGTTTTTACACCAAAACACATTTATTTAAATTCAATTTATGCCTGCGTCCAGTTATACAGCAATCATAAGCATTTTTATATAGGCCATTCGTAAACTAAGCACCAATCGGAAAAAAATGTGTTTTTCTAGATCTTGAATTATTGGAAATGTACTTTTTTTTAAATTTGTTTATGCATCTACTATCCAATTTTAAAATATTTTTTCGGTGATCTGAGGTCTATTGTTGCAATTTTACTCCTTCGCATTACTTTTCTTTTTTTATACGTTTCTTTTTGCATAATGAGAAACTGACATACAATTCATTTAGCAATTTTATGTGCACTTATTTTGACTTCAAAAAAATACATTTAATAATACTTTTGCAATGGTGAAAGTAATTATTCAAACCAATAATATTTAACAATTATTAAATCTACAATTAGTTGTAAATGGATATTTGGGTGGATGTGTAGTTTGACACATCATTTATTTTGTTTTGTTTTGAAATTGGTTTTTTTTGCTGATAAATGCGTATATTTGTAATTTATTGATTCAAGCTACACAATAAAAAAATGTGATAATTTGAAAGGTTTAAAATTGGACGTTTAATATTACCTCTTTTATGATTTAATACTATCTCAACATAGACTGAAAAAGTGGCATTAGAAAGTAAAAGTGGTAAATTTACACATTTTTTAGGTAAATTTTTACATGTTTTCTGACAGTAAAGATGTACTCATTTCCTGATGTAAAATTACCATGATTTTTTGCTATATACAAAATGATGAAATCATGTCTTAAACAAACATAACATTATGCATCCTTTGTGAATCATGAGAACAGATTTTTATTGAATAATTATTGTAATTTAACTTCAAATATATCTAAATTTATATATATTTTCGGGAATCTTTAATAAGTTTTTTTTAATTATAGAAAAAAAGTATAAATGTACATTATATTTAGTGTAATTTTATGTATTCCACCAGAATTTGTATAAATTTACATCGTATAAGAGACCACATTCACAACTATTCAATTTAGGAACTTTCCAAAATTAAACATTTGTTACTGTGACTAAATATAAGGACATAATCTGATCGCGGTTAATGTTTTAAAAAGTTTTAAAGATTTCCAAAATATCTAAAATAAAAAAAAATGTAATTCAAATGTGTTTCATTTTGATTGTTGAAGGTGTTTTCAAGGATTTTTTTTAATTTTCGCAGTATTTTGAAACAAAAATTTGAAAAGAAATAAATCAAAATTTAAATGAATCAAAATCCTATTTTTATTGCTAAATTTTATTTGAATTCTATTTACATGTCAACTTAAGTGCTTTTAATGCATTTCTGAAGTGTTTTTTATGAATAGATCAATATTTTTTTAGTATTTATTTGTTTTTGAAATTGCTTTGAGTCAGAGATGTTCAAAAACGCCCAAGCAGCAAGTAAATTTCGTTTATTGGACCTTTAAAAAATAAACTTTAGATTTTTACCCTTTCTTGAAATTATGCATTTGCAGAAACAGTTAAAAAAGTTTCTCAGTATTTGTTGGACTTATAAGGTGAATTATTAAGAACATAAGGTTGACAGATTTGTTATGGAATAGTTCAATTATCCGAAGGTTTGTACGGAACGATTTGTTTTTTTTTCTTTTTCTTGAGAACTGCAACCTAATTTTAGTCAAATTTGATAGTTGATTGGCTATTAAATAATAAAATTCATTTTTTTCAATACTTTGCCACCGCCATCTTGGAATTAAGCTCGACAATCAACAATAAGACAACGAAAAAAAAAGATGTTTTTCGTGTATGTTGGAAAATTCAATAATTGTTTAACAACTCAATAAATTTGCCATTAAGGTCGTCTACGATGTTGTCTTTCACTATTGGGCAATGATGGTTCTGAATTCAGGATCCAGAAATAGTGAATGAAAAAATAATCACGATAGGTAAACAGCTTCTACAAGCAACACAAAGAAAACAGTTTTTTGATTGAAACATTCTGAATCAAGATTTGAACTTTTTTTTTCTAAACAAACATGGCCACCTAATGGCTGAACGGGACACGGCGTGTTTTCTGGGCAACCTTAAGGAGAAAAAATAGTCATCACTACTTTCAAAAGTGTTTTATAGGAAATTTTCTCAGCTTTCTAATGCTTCTAAGAGCGTAATGTTTCATCGGGAAATTTCTGAGATATCTCAATTTTAAGTTTTTTCTTTTAAAATCCTTGATCATTTATTGGAAACTTTTGAATAACAGTCCAGGAAACTTGTCAAATGATGTGTTTCATGTGTATTTTACTGACCAAAATGTGCAAAATAAGACAAGAAACAACTTTGTAGAAGGTTGCAAACTGCTAAAAGTTTTGAAAATTAAGTTTTAACCGATTTTTTGAATATGTGGGATTTATTCAAATAATAAAAATAATAAAAACGTATTGAAATATTATTTTTACAAGAACAAATAGATTATTACATAATTGTTGTGTACAAATAACACCGGTCTGCTCTGATTCAGCTTGGAATTAGCTGATACAACCGAAATTTCTACAGGTTCGAGATTGATAGAGAATTACTAGATTTTTATGAATAAATATCATATTTCCTTAATCAAACACTAACTAGTTGCATGGATGAAAAACATGTTTTATACTCGAAATTATACTGCAAATTACAGTTGCTAGCTTTTGGAGAAATACTTTTCATTAGTATGAAATGATTGTTTCAGTTTTTTTTAATTAAATGATCAAGGAATTAGCAATATTTTAGAAGTTTATAAGACTCTCATCTTCAATCTCATCTTAAAAAATATATATGTCTTGATTTTTGTTCAAATAGTTTGGAAAGAAAGTTTTTGTTAGATTTTTTTTGTCAAAATACTATTTAATTTTTGTTCAAACAAAAATAAATGTTTGTGACGGTGTTTTCAGAATTCTGAATTGGAAGACTCGAGTTTTATTGCTACTTTTAAGTGCATTTTCTACAGAAAACATTTTATAAAATTTTATCTTTATTTTATACTAATGAAAATATGACTTTTGAAGCTTGCTACAGTAATATGTAGTACATTTTCGATTTCAAATCATATTTGTATTTATGTTCCTGGTTAATGTTTGCTTAAGAAAATATCAAATTCATTCATTAAAATTCAAAAATACCATTAAACAATCACAAACCTGCCAAAGTTTCGGTTGAACAAGCTAACCCAAGTAACAATCTACGTTTTAATTCACTCTGGAAGTATATTTCAAGAGTCTCTGGAAAGATTCGAGCAAAAAACCGCTTTATCCTGAAAGCAGCAATAAAGAAGAGTTAAAGCAGCATTAAGTGTAAAATGGACTATTTTAGGAGGTTGTCGAGAGCGTATTTCAGGAGAGTTTTAGAGCCAAACAGTATTGCTGTTGATTTTTAACGGTTTCTCCAGATACTCTCAAGAGATCTAGTAGAACTTATTCTAAAGCTAATCAAATTTATAGCTTTATTGAAGATCTCTTGGTAGCCGCAATAAAACATATTTTAAACTTGTGTATTCTTGATTAGGATAAATTATATTTTATGAAGAAAATATGGGTGCAAGATTTATTTTATTAAATCCAACTTTTCTTTGAAACTTTACACGACAAATGGTTAACTTTATTCGGTGATAAGAATATAATGATTATATAAATAAGTGCTTGATTATCGATTCAATCATAATGAGAAAATCCATGCCATTAAAATTACACCTATCAATTTCTAGAGATACCTCGAAAAAGTAGACACCGAATACAATATTCTATCAGAATAACTTTCATTTTTTCATAAAATTGAAGCAAACTTTTCTTGTACAGCTGTAAACACCGTCATGGCGTCCATATAGGTCGCTATTTTTCATTAAAACATGGCGAAATTCTTTAAATCTTTTTGTTCTTACTGAAAGCTATTAGAAAAACATCTTTTCTGGAGATACTCTTGATCAAGAATAACGTTTCTTGAAAAGCTCTTGTTTAAGATTAAGCAAGGGGTTCTAGACTGAAGTGAGCTTTGATATAGTTTTAATCTAGAGTAAAATGCACAATACTGCGACCGTAACGCATGTAAGTTTTAGCCCACTGGAGATAGATCCAAAAAACGTGTGTTGACACATTTTCGTCATTTTCGTGGATTACGAATAGCGAGTTTTCGTCATATTTGAATAAAACTAGGGTTACGTTCAATTCACCGTTTTTATTTATTAATATTTATTTACAACAACTGAAAAGAATACTTGTCACTTTTTTCACTTGATGATTCGGAACCGTCTTCCAATTTTCATGCCGGAAGCTCAGAAAGAAGCACAACACTAACTTGTTTGATCACCTCACGAATCTAAATTTATCACAATTTAATCACATCACAATTAAGAAAGCAGTTTAATCTTTTTGCTCAACAAATTAAATAAAAGAGCTTGCCCGGCACATTGGAAACGTCCGATCTTCTTGCTGCTAAAAGTAGACTGAGTTTGACATTAGAAAGGTCAAGACAAAAAGATTTCGAATAAAGCTTTCCCTAAACAACTTGGATTTAATACTGATTTGGTGAAGTCAATTTGTTCTGGGAATATCTTCTTCAAGATAACTGTAAGTAAATTAAAAATAGATCAATAAAACTTTGCTCCATGTTCTTCAAGAACTTTTCAAGATTTTTCCAAGATATTTCCAGAACAGTATTTTGCTAAGCCCAAAAAGACTTGATAAAAGCTTTTATAAAAGCAAGAAGCTTTTTTCAAATGTTTTATAAAAACTGATAAAACTTAGGAGCATTTGGATTGTTACTTGGGAAATCAGACACGTGATATTTGTACACAAAAATATGTAATTATCAAATAAATGTTTTATGATTTTAATTTCTGAATAAATCCCATATATTCAAAAACCTAGACAAAACATAATTTTCAAAATGTTTAGCGGTTTGCAACCTTCTACAAAGTTGTTTCTTGTCTTACTCATCAAAATGTGCAAACATTTTGATGAGTAAATGACTCATGAAACTCATCATTTGATATGTTTTCTGAACTGTTAGTTCAAAGTTTCCAATAAATAATAAAGGAATTTAAAACCAAAAAACTTAAAATAGAGATATCTCAGAAATTTCCCGATGAAACATTTCGCTTTTAGAAGCATTGGAAAGCTGAGAAAATTTCCTATAAGACACATTTGAAAGTGGCGATGACTATTTTTTCCTGATAAGGTTGTTCTAGAAAACACGCCGTGGGGAATGATGCCTTTCAGAGCCTTAATATTGTTACCTTCATGAGTACCAAATTGTCGTTTTTTTATTTGGATAATTCTTTTTTTGTCATAATCTTCTAATACAAACCATATTTTGGCTAAAATAATACAAACAAGGGAAATTTGTTTTGACAACTTTTTGTGTAGAAATGCATTTCAAAAATGTTTTCTTTCTATTAATAAAAATGTCCAGATTAAACATCGATCAATCCATAACGGCAAACAGATCACCACGAGGTGGTTCTGCTGGAGCAAAACTCGTTTCAGATGAGCAGGGATAGTTTTATTTGTGGGGTCTGTTTAAGGACCCTCACTGAAAAAAAAATCCACGCAGGGATGGGTAAACTTTTTTCTTCTCTCCATCCTTACATTCCCTAAACCCTATTTCACAATTTTTCAAGCTGAAACGCAGAGCCGTCCTTTTTCTGTGTGAAATATTTAATAAGAAGGGACTGGAAACCCCCCCCCCCCCCCCAAAGGCATTCCAAAGAGGACCATCCCTTTCTCCTTCTCTCACTCTCATTAGGCTCCCCAAAAATAGACAACACACATTTTCGGGGGGAAAACTAGCGATAAGGACCAGGGGAAATGCTAATCCCACCGCCCAAGGAATATGACTATGCAAATTTGGTGGGGCGGAAAGGCAGGAAAATTCTTATCGACCAAATTGGGAAGATTTTTTCCATACTTTTAAAGGCATACATACACAAATAACATTTGGAATGCTAATTTTGGTTAGAACAAGATACCTTGCTTTTCTGCCGTATCTTTTCCTTCTAAAAATGACATGAAACACTCTGGGAAAAGGGAAAATGCACGAAACGAGCTTTATTGGTCCCCGTGGGGAGCTTTTGCAACGTGTTTAGGGAGCGAAGGAGTGTGGTTGTGTGTGTGCAAGTTATGTGAAAAGCTCCATTAGCGATGAGGTAAGATCATATTTCAAGTTAATTGCGATTTAGTAGCAGCTGGTGCTAGTTTTTGGCAAGCAGACGAACATTTAGCTGCTTTTAAGTTTCCAATAAGAATTGGTCAGTTAAAAATATCATTTTGTTCATTTATGTATTTATTTAGCAATGTTATAATAAACTTCAACTGAATTTTAGCTCCTTCACTTGGTTCACTTGGTGGCTTCAAACCACTTAAAATTATAAAATCAATTTTTAGTCATGTTTTGAACTGTTAAAATTCAATTACTATTCTTCTCATTTCTACAAAATAATTTTTGAATATTTTCATGAAGTTTTTTTTTTTTTGAAGAACGAATGGTAAAAAGTGTCTTTCTTGAAATGTGTGTAAAAATAATTATTTGACTTAAAAGTAATTTCAAGCATTCGTTTGAGTGCTGAAAAGATCAACATTACAGCTCTTGTTATATATTATTCAATATTCATCCACAACATTGTCTTTGATACAACGCTTGCTAAAAGCGTATCTAGAGACCTTTTGCCTAGAGCAGTTCTCTAGGATTTCGGTCATTCGATTTTTTTTGTATTTTTTAATCCGACTGAAACTTTTTTGGTGCCTTCGGTATGCCCAAAGAAGCCATTTTGCATCATTAGTTTGTCCATATAATTTTCCATACAAATTCGGCAGCTGTCCATACAAAAATGATGTATGAAAATTCAAAAATCTGTATCTTTTGAAGGAATTTTTGATCGATTTGGTGTCTTCGGCAAAGTTGTAGGTATGGATACGGACTACACTGGAAAAAATAATACACGGTAAAAAAATTTGGTGATTTTTTATTTAACTTTATCACTAAAACTTGATTTACAAAAAACACTATTTTTAATTTTTTTTATTTTTTGATATGTTTTAGAAGGCATAAAATGCCAACTTTTCAGAAATTTCCAGGTTGTGCAAAAAATCACTGACCGAGTTATGAATTTTTTAATCAATACTGATTTTTTCAAAAAATCGAAATTTTGGTCGTAAAAACACAAAGGCCAAACATTCAATATTACGCCCTTTTAAAATGTTTGTCTTGATTTGAAAATTCCAAAAATATTTTTTTCGAAAAGATCGGAAAATTTCACAATTGTTTCATATATTAACATTGAAAATCGGACCATTAGTTGCTGAGATATTGACGATAGAAAATGGTGGGTTGTTTGGGTGAAACTTAGAAAACATCAATTTTCCTGTTTTTAAACCTTTGCATTGCAATATCTCAGCAACTAAAGGTCGTATCAACATAGTCCGAATAAGCAAAATATAGAGAATTTTCTCAGCTTTTCAAAAATATTTTTTTCAAAACTGGGCAAACATGTGCACTAATTTAAAAAAATGAAAAACTGCGACTATTTTCAAAAAAGTCACTTAAATATGGCTATAACTTGAAAACGGTGCACTTTATCAAAATTTTAGTAAAGTACTTTTTGATTGCAAATTTGATTTTACATCGAAAAATGAAGTTGAAAAATTTTTACGACCAAAATTTCGATTTTTGAAAAATCAGTATTGATTAAAAATTCATAACTCGGTCAGTGATTTTTGCACAACCTGGAAATTTCTGAAAAGTTGGCATTTTATGTCTTCTAAAACATATCAAAAATAAAAAAATTAAAAATAGTGTTTTTTTGTAAATCAAGTTTTAGTGATAAAAGTTAAATAAAAAATCACCAAATTTTTTTACCGTGTATTATTTTTTCCAGTGTAGTCCGTATCCATACCTACAACTTTGCCGAAGACACCAAATCGATCAAAAATTCCTTCAAAAGATACAGATTTTTGAATTTTCATACATCATTTTTGTATGGACAGCTGCCGAATTTGTATGGAAAATTATATGGACAAACTAATGATGCAAAATGGCTTCTTTGGGCATACCGAAGGCACCAAAAAAGTTTCAGCCGGATTAAAAAATACAAAAATTAAAATTGAAGAAAAAAGACCGATTTCGTAGAGAATTGCTCCCTATCCGAAAACTCTCAACACCAAGAGAGACTTCATAAGGGTACCATGGAGAATTTCCCTTATCCCCTCAATAAAGTGAGGAATCCACACTTGTCGCTTTCCGAATCTTGAAAAAAGTAATCAGTTATAGTTTTCAAAAGACAGAAATTTTGATAAAATTGCAATTGATATTTTTCACTGAATAGTTAGTTAACATCAAATGGTTAAATTTTCATGAAGTTTTTTAATTATTTCCTGTGAAATCAATTGCCGATTACTCTCAGAAGAGGACACTCTTTTCCCCGGGGTCATTCACGCGATAGCGGTGGCATTTGTTTACATTTCGAATTGATCCCTCCGGGGTCCTGAATCCGATCCCTCCCGAACCATTCGTTCCGTTTACCCGCAGTCATTTTGCGGTTTTTGCTCCTCGTTGGCACGACAATGAGTTCTTTGGAAATTGCTCGAAACCTAGTTTGCACGCTAAACTGACCGGTTCTGCTGTGCTGGTACTTTTTGCGGTTTGTCCGGAACGGAACCTGTGACCGGCTGAGCAGTAATTGAAAAACACCGGACCCGGTCTGTCCCTGCTGGCACGTGGTTGATGGCCAGACCACATGTGCGTGACAAAAACCTGGAAGGTTCAGAGGAAAACTGAGGAAAATGTTATTGATCAATTTGCATCTGTCAGGGCTGTCCAGCGAGAGTACACCGGTTAACGGTTCTGGCTGATGACCGAAATAAGGTTGTAAACAACTTGTTAAAAAAATCTATAATTTTCGGTCATATTTTCGAATAAATTTTTGTTTTATTGCTTAATTTCACGAAAAAAAAAATAGTAGTGCCTAAAAGAAAAAAAAGAATAAATCAAATTTCTCTTCAAACAGCGCAAAAAAAGGGCTGATTTAATGCTATCGTTTGCTTTCTATCCATCCTTTTCCCCTCCACCCGAACCGATATAACTATATAATGTTGTGTGAACCTCTTGTTCAACTTTTATTGCGTAATAATAATGATGGCCATCGAGAGGCGCCTCCCGGGGGCGAAAAAGTTTGTTTTGCAAATTACAGCAGCAGCACCAGCAACTTTGCGCCCTTTTCCAAGTTTATTTACCTTGGAAATTGGTTCGATAGCCCGGGTTGGTTTACTTATTTGATTCGAAAAAACTTTAAGTTTCAAAATCAATAGAAATAATTTCTTTCAAAAACGCCCAAACTACGCATTACACCACTTTGATACGCAATATATCCTCGCGAGAACGTGACACCCTCTCTGGCTTTCTCCTCCAGGGTCCAACAACAAATTCTGATTTTCCCAAAGAACGCGAGGGGAGAAAGGTTAATGACGCATTCCTCTTTTTTTCCATCAACACAGTTCGAGTACCCTTACTAGCTTGGTTCAAGCGAGGAGAAATGGTCCTCGTCGTTGTGATGTTTTATAGAAAACACCCAGATGAGGGTACTTTCTTCTATGTATTGAGTTTTTTTTAAAGAGATTTGTTTTGATTTTTCAGAATATTTCACTATTAAATATTTTTTATGGTAAATGTACCAATCTATTTTAGTATTTCATGAACTTAAAAGCAAAAACATAAATTCTTGCGGACAAATGTTTGGGTTCGTCGTTTCACCATCGAAGTCTCCAAAATTCACCTTACTTTGGAAATTTATTCACATAAATGGATTAAATTTGTTATCAAACTCTGTTCTATTGACTTATTAGGTTTTTTAGAGAAATTTGTATCAATCTTCACTAAGAAAAGTCACGACCCCATGGAATATTTAATTTTCGAAAAGTGGACCAACGCAAGAATTTTAAAAATGAAAAAAGTCCCACAATTTCACGAAAACAATCAAAAATGTTTATTGTTTGTTATTTCAGTTCTAATTGAATGAACATTATTCTCAATTTACACTTCAGACCTAAATTCAAAATTTAAACTTGTTTATGTTTTGAAACTTTAGGCAAATCAAATTCAATTTTTTTTTATTTAATAAATTCGGCATCATTTCATCGATTCCAACAGCTGAACGATTAAACAGTGAGAACGTTCTTGTAATTCTTGAATGAAGCATTAAAATGCTGTGATGGGATTTTTTTTTGATCAGCCAATTTCTAAAAAATTAAAAAAAATTATCAAAAATTGTAAAAATATGCAGTTTTTTCATTTAAAAAATGGTAAGAAAGAGTGTAATTATGAAAAAAATAATTTCACTCTTGAAAATACTGGCCAATTTTAAGTTTTTAAATGTAATATCCTCAAAACAATTTTCATTGTTCATGAATTTTGTACTAGGGCAGCAATGCTAAAGAAAAGAAAAAAATCATTAAAAAGAAATTATTAGTGTTACAAAATAATGAAAATCAATTCATTTTGTTTTTCAAAGCAAATTTTCAAAAGATAAACCAAAGCAATCAAAAAGATCTAAACAATTATTCTTGTTACAAAATAATTAAAATGAACTCTTTTTTTTCCAAAATACATTTTCAAAATTAAAACCAAAGCAATCAAAAAGAACCCAAAAATTGTTTTTATATATTGTTTTTTCCAACTAAAAATATCTCAACTATTGTAAACTGACGACTTTAGGTACGTCTTTTATGTTAAAAATTGAATCCTAATGTGATTATATTTTCCGTTCTTTTAAAAAAAAATCAAGATTACATAAAAAATTGAAATATTCTCATTTTAATAGATGGCTTATATTTATTCAAATGAGAATATTTAAAGTAATTTAGGTAATCTTGATTTTTTTTCAAAAGATTTTTTTTAACTTTTACATGATTATGGGACTTAAATCAAAATCAATTTGTTTTGGTTAAATCAAATCGATACAGTTGACTCTCTGATTTTCGCATTACTATCGAGAAAAAGAAGAATCAGTATACAGAAGGGTGCAACATGAAGACTTGATTGAAAATATTATTTCCCAATTATTTCCTGGAGCCCAGCCATAAGAGAGAATCATGGCAGAACGTCCAGCAAAAAAAAAAAATAAATAAAAACAAAAAAATGTCAACACCCTTGAAAGCTTTTTTGCGATGAAAAATAACAAAAAAAAAAAATACAAACCAAAAGCTTTTTGGTGGGCAAATGAAATCCAAGGTACCATCGAGAAAGGGATTCATCGAGCTAGAGAGAATGTCGAGAAAAAAAGAGCATCAACGTATGCAGATTTAAGGGGAGAACCCATCGACAGATAGAAATATATTGTAACATCGACACATAGAAATATATTGAGCTTGAAAATTTAAGAGTCAATTGTATATTAAGTATGATCCAAAGTAAGAATAGCTATGAAAAATAAATCGAACTGACAACAACAAGTCGATGTAAATCTAAAACAGTTCTAAAAAGTTGAACTTTTCAGAACTCAAATGAGTGCTTTAATGTACTTTTCAGAACAATTATTTTGGGTGATTAAAATGTGACCATTGAAGAAAATATGTGTACAGCACGATCATCCTCGAAACCGCTCGATGGTACGAAAACTCAGAACCTTGAATCACTCTACTGCCCTCGTAATCCACACAAAAATTTTGTTTTCCCGCACAAAATGAATCCCCTCTGCGTACCAGGGGACACGTGGTTTTTGGAAACTTTTTCCCCATCATCCCAATTGCTAGTTTTTCCACAATTTTCATCACCGTCACACCATAACAGAAGGGGGACCGAAAATATCCACAACGCCGCGGCATTCCCACTTTCTTCCGAATGTCAACCACCTCCTCCTCAAGCTATCCAAGAGAGTGCCACAGCGTAGAATCCAAGTAGGCCTTGACAAGAGGGGGACAAACGCAGCCAGCAGCAGGTCGTACAGCGCGGGGAGAAGTCATTTACCTTTGACCCGGTTGGTGGGAATGTCCGTTTTCTTCTTCCTCTTGGCTTACTTCACCGTCCTCGGAACGGACGGAACTGTCGTCCGGAATCACGACGTAGTCCGCCAAAAGCGGGTCATTGGACACTTCCGGCGCTGTCGCCGGAACTGCACCTTCCGCGTTTGCCACGGAGTCCATATCGTTATTCCAAATTCGAAGCGGAGTAGTTTGTAACACCGAACACGTACACTTGCTGGAAGGGAGGGGGGACAGGTTCCGGAACTGTATTCGATGAGGTTATGTTCCGAAAACTGGTATCCTTTTGGGTTTTTTGCTTACTTTCTTTCAAGCTTCACTCGCGAAGTTCGCCGAACTTAAGAGAGAGAAAAAAAACACGGTATAACACAAATCCAAAGAAAACGAAGGTCCTCGTGGGACAATTTTGAACTGGCCGAAAGGTAGCTGTGTATGGGACGCTTCAACCGGGCTGACCCCAGGGGTCGTTCGCGATCGCGCCGGAAATCAACGCAAGAAAAACCGAAAAACACGGAACGCGGTTCCACGGAGCTTGTGTGTACACAAAAAATTTAGACGATCCGAAAGAGATACAACATGGCGACAGGAAACTTTTGCTCTGACAAGCGTGTGCCAACTCCGCACGGTGTTCTGCGGGACCTTTCTCCCCCTCTCGCTCTCTAACACATCCGCAAATCGGATCCTTGTGTGTTGTGCACATGCGTCCCTCGATCCTTTTGTCGTCGTCCTGTCAAAGGAGACCGAGGTGGTCGGTCCCACGCGGGCACACCAACAAACGCACACAACCACAAATGGAGAGAAAAGTTGCCGAAAAACCGTGCGCTGGTCGTCCTGTATCGATCTAATGAAGCCGAATGTGTGTGTGTGAGTGAATTGCCAAAAAAAAAAAAAACAGCTAGGAGGAACCATATCCTTGCCGGTGAACCGAACGAACCAAGTAGGCATAGCGCCGAGCAGCGAGGACCGACGATCAGGTATGACGCGCATCGTCCGAAAAGAAGGTCCTCACATCGCAGTTGGCAGGGTGTCGAATCAGGGAAACACTTTGAAAATTATTTCGTTTAGATATTTTTGAAATTTATAAGTTCTTCATAGGGAATCAGCATCTAACTCCAACGTGCCTCTAATGTAATCAGCACTTTGACGTTTCATGATAGCTCATATAAAGCGAAGTTAGCAAGCAAGTTTCTATCAATAGTTTTACGAAATAAGTTGTGAATTTCCCCTGATAAGTAAAAACTGATACTGTTATATAATTTTTGAGATATTTTGCAAATATACAATATATAGAATTTCAATTTCTATTCTTGAGTTATTTGCTTGCTGAATAATACGAATACAAATATGATGGATATGGAGAGCATTTAAGCGGACCCCTTTAATCTCCAAAAATCGGAATTCAATTTATTATTATTATTATTTTGAAACTGATATAAACATGAACAAATGTTTTCCTAACCATTTTATGAAAAAAGAACGCAAGTAAAAAGGAGTTCACCTTGAACTGAGACAAAAGATTTTCTTTGAGCTACCCAGATTGAAGATAAATTTTTTTCTTTGAAAAATCATTTCCGGAAGTTTTTATCGAAAAGGTTTTTAAACGCTTTTTTTATTTCCGTCTCTTTTGTGTCGCTGTTTGAGTGCAGAGTGCATAATTGGCAAAGGGAGCGCGTGGTCGTAAAAAATATGCGGAGTGAAAAGTGATTTCTTTTGTGATTTTCAAAGCCCTTCCTATATCATCGTTGATCGGAAGGCACGGCGTCGGGTGGATTGTGTTTAAATTTTTCGAATAAGGTTTAATTTTTTTTGCGGTGAAAAAGCCAATTCTATATAATGAACGAAAGACGCACTGACAATTTGGATCGTTGAGTTAATAGTGGAGCAAAATAACTGTGTGTGAGTGACTTTGTGTGTTAACCAGAAAGACCTTCCCATAGCATCGTTGCTCGGAAGGCTCGCCGACGGGTCTGTTATGAAAGTCCTCCCCATAGCGTCGTAGCTCGGGAGGCATCGAAAAGCCAATATCTTATCCCACTAACCCAAAAAAAAAATTATCACGTGATGCTTGAAGGAGATGCTGTGGATTCAACGGTCTCAAGCGGTATCAACAAGTATATAGCGAAAAACTATGTGCTTGATGAATCTGCAACTTCAACTATCGGACTAACATTCCTCCCTTTCGTTGAACTGCAGGCTTCTTGGGAGGGCGCCGGTATTGACCAATAAAGTCGGGGTCTTCAGGGGTTAAACAGTGAACGGATGGTTGGCTCCCACTGATCATTTTTGATTCATTGTTTAACTTCAGGTGATCTGTCAATAACGGAGTAGCAGCTCATTGGCAGTCAACCATGCTCATGCTCATGCTCATGCTCAAAAGGTTTTTAAACGCTTTTTTTATAAAATGGTATCATATCCAACAAGGGGCTAGTTTGAATTATGTTTATTTTGAAATTTTGAAAATTAAAAAAAAAACTGGATAATTCAAATGTCAGGATTTGTTTCGATGACTTCTGGATAATAAGTCCAAGTATGAGCCATCTAATCTAAACAGTCTGAAATATGTTCACATTTCATTAAAAAAAATTGGGATTTTTTGAAAATCTCCTCGCTATGATTCATAAATAAGTACATTTCATTTTGAGCATAAAAACTACAAATGAATCATAACATATGGTTTATTGTCCCCGATTTTTTAGGAAATATTATGAGATTTTTTTTCCCAGCCTTTCGTACCAAAGCACAGTGGTCCAGATCGGATTGGATTTTTCTGAAAAGGGTATTTTTTTAGAGCATTGGTGTCTTAAGAAGAATTGTTGCAAATAAAAAGGGGAAATTTTTGGTTTGGTGTGTAAAACTATCATTAAAACACAAAATATGACCAAACATCGATTAACCGGCTCCGTGGCTTAATGGTTACGGCTTCTGCCTCACAAGCAGAAGGTTCAGGGATCAAATCCCGGCCGGTACCTTTGAAATTTGGAATGAGGAATTTGAACTTTGAATATGAACAAAAACGTAAATGAATCAGGTGGGATTCGAACTCACAACTCTGGATTAGTGGTCTGGGACGCTAAGTAGTCGACCATCAGAAGTGAATTGATCCGTAGTTTTGTCTGTAACCGCGTTCTTTTACAGTACATAAAGCATTTGATTTAGATCAGAAATTCCTTCAAGGCCTTTAAGCAGAGTACAACCGGCATATCGACGCCTCTGTGCTCTATTGTACAAAACTTGCTGTAATGCCTATTCAGTTCCCATGAAGAGAGCCTAGAAATTTGTAAAATTTAAATAATACAGAGCATTTAAGCGTGATGGTCAAATTTAGAATTTTTAAAATGATTGAAGGCTTCACCTTAAGTGTTCTTATATTAGATAAAAAAAAATAAAGTATTTTTTTGTGAAACTTCCAAAAATTTGTTGTTTTGGTACTGCACTGCACATCTAAACATTTAAAAAGTCGAAATTTTGGGAATAAAGGCTGAAGAATACCAGCGCCTCCATTTAATTGTTTTTAATATGAGTGAATAAATGGAGACGCTTGGTTTCTTACAATATTTCCATAGCAATTAGTCTCTTAATTTGAGCTATCGTTTTGATTGTACTTAAATTGCATTGTGTCGGTTGAAACGACTTCATGGAACTCAATTTAAACAAACAAAACAGAGGAAACGTTTTTGATTTTGACTTTCAAGCCTTTTGCAAGATTGAAGATGTACTATCAAGTATAATTCTGGAATTTTTTTTTTTTTTGAGAAGGTCCAATAAACCAAATTTGCAGTTTTTGCTTTTTGGGTGCTCAAGGCGGTTTCAAAAATACTCAAAAATCAAAAATTGAAAATATGGTTTATTGGACCTTTACAAAAAAAAAAAAAAAAAACTTCAGAATTTAAAAAGATCCAAAAACCTTAACCGAGTCGTCACCACCATCACACAATCCCGTAGCCGGTCGATGAATAAAACATTTTTGGGCTGCTTGCTGCTCTCCTAACCACTTTCTCTGGCTGTGTGTGCGTGTGTCTCTCTTGCCTAGAGGACAGGACACACATCGCCACGGGGTCACCGGAGAGGGACTCCAGGAAAAGGACCGTGTGAACGACAGCAAAGTACACAGCGAAATAGGCGAAAATTTGGAAACGGGATAGAGAAAGAGAGAGAGAGAGAGAGGAAGAACCACCCGAAAACAGAAGAACCGGCGGGCCCCGGGACGCTTTCCGTCGTTTGTATTTGTGCACACGTTTGCAGCATAAACGGCGTACGTTGTTGTGTGTATGTGTTACTTCTTCTAAGCTTGTTTTGTTTAGGACAAACACGCGTTCGTCGTGGTTTACGCACACGCGGCGGGTCCCATTTGCAGAAAAGGGGTCCTGTTTTTTTGCTTAGGGGTCGTCGTTGCTTAGAAATCTTGCAGTATCGGGTACGATAGGAGTATGGAAAAGGGACAAGGCTGAAGGGCCTAAGCAAGTAGACGCGTCTAGGCTAGACCCTAGCGGATTAGAATTGGATGGAATGGAAATAGGTGTGCGTTTTCCCTGATTTTTTGCTGAAAGCATGGTTTCTGATTTGAATGGTTGCTAGGCAATGTATGCATTGTTGTGTCAAGACTTTAAATGGGAATATTTTCATGTTACCTTGATGGGAAAAAAACTCTTTCCATGTAAATAAATCGTTTATTTTTTACTGTTTTATTGAACATTGTAACATCTGAGAATGGGTACATTTTTATGTCAGAAAAAAAATGTGAAATTTTACCACTATTCTGGTGTAATGTCCTTCTTAAATCTTAATTGAGGAGCAATTCCAGCTCAAATCAGGAATTTTTCTGATACTTTTGTACCCGACCCTCTCCGATTTCAATGAAACTTTGTAGACATGTTATCTTAGGCCTATATAAGCCATTTTTGTGCATATGGAGCAAATAGTACTCGAGAATAACATTTGAGAAGGGCGTAAGGTATTTAAATATTTTTGTATTCTGTAATTTAAAAATTACTGTATCTCGAAGCCGTTGCGTCGTATCAAAAAGTGGTCAAACACAAACTTGTAGGAAATTGGACGGGCTTTCTGAAAAAAATACACTGAAACAAAAATACACGCCACATCTATGAGATTTTTTGATTTTTAAGTCTAAAACTTAAATTTGAAGGTGATGTCACGATTTTTTTTCGTTCAAAATTTTTGAGGAAATACCCTAAGATGTTACCAAAAGACTGACGAAAAATGCAGGATGGTATGTCTCTCCTAAAAAAATACAAAAATCACACGGCTGGAATATTTAATTGCAAACCTTTTTTGAACTAGAAAATGATCATTTCGAGTAATCCTGATATTATTTAGTCGAATTCAGAATCTTTGCATAGCGAATTTGTATTTTTTTGCAAATATTTCAACCACGTGGTAGCTGCCTGACGTATGGCGTCGCGATGTTCATCAAGCTTTCATAGCATGCTAAGGAAAATTTGATGCTTTTTGAGGGAAAATCGTTGATTCCGGAGACATCGGATTGTTTGCCGATGCGCCAGGTCTAGAGACAACGAATCCATATGCTCTCTTCGGGAAAAGTGTGCTGCAGACCATTCCCCATAGGCCTGACCATACCAGAAGTTGGCGCGTGATTTTCCCAGGCCTGTAGGAGCGTTTGAACAAAAACTTCCAATTTCCCATAGTAATTCCCATGTAAACTTTAACCTCGATGCGCGCAGCCAGTTTACAACCAAATGAGCTGATATTTGGCATGAAAGTCCCTATGGGCATGCCCTACAAGGGGAACCATACTAAAACTTGATCCGAGAACTTTTTGAAAAGCGTACCCACCCTATTATATATGCACCTCAATAACAAGAGTTTAAATCTTCAAAGATTCTTTAACAATTTAAAGAAAACTTTCTGAACTTTTCGGAGAAAAATCAGACTTGAGCAACCATGAGCAAGGTTGAAAAACAACATTATATTTTTTTTGCAAATATTTACCTCGATTTACCTCGAAAGTTGTCCACTTTATCACAATTTCTGTAAAGAACTTTATGATTTCAAATCTGATTTCACGCCTAAAAATGAAATCTGACCGTTTTCCAATTTGAAAAAAATACATCAAAATTGCCAACGCTGCTTTGCCCTTGCTGGATTATAGCTCAAAAGTAGTCTCTTTTAATTCACTAAACAACCCGAAATATTTCTTTTCAAATGATGTTATTACTCAAATAATTTTTTTTTGTGTCAGTGAAGTAAAAAATGGCTTTTTAAGGCGTATTATTTTTTTTTCCAAAAACACAAAATTTATCAGAATTCCGATCTCAAGGTACAGTTTTTAGAATGTTTAGATACCATTTTTGCATGGAAAACTGTCAAAGTTGTATGCAAACTTGTATGGAGTAATCAATAACGCAAAATGGCTTCTTAAATCATAGGAAAAGCCCATACAATGTTTGAAGCAAAACAACAACAAAAATCCAAAAATGAGGAATTTGAAAATGAATATTTTGTTGAGAAACTTTGAAGTGAAAGGAGAAAAAACTTGAAATTAAATTTGCATCGGCCTTACAAGTTTTCTGTTTTAACGTTTAATGAGTTTAACAACCCTTTTGCCTATTATAACCTTGGTCTCATATTTATTTATTTTCAACAGATTTTGAAAAAATAGAGAAAAAATGCAAAGTGTTGTAAAAAACACTACAAACTACAATGGAAAGTATAATTTTATAAAATGTAGACAAACATTTGTATTATTAAGTTCCGTCATCAGGAATGACAATGGGACTTGAGGGTGAAATTTGGTCATATAAATTTCTGCATTTTTCAATGACGTAATCTCACCCAATGTCAACACTGATGACGTTTATAACTATTTTTCTTCAATGCCCAAGCCTATATAGAAAAAAAATTGCTTGGTTCAGAAATTTTCAAATATTTACATTTTAAAAATGTATCATTGGAAAAATACCAAAAAAAAATTTAGGGGAAATTCTCGTATGTTTGGCAGGTTAAGCACTCGCTCCTAACTTCATCCAATTTGCTGGTTTCCACTATTGAAACAACAAATTTTGCAAAACTTTTGATAAAAACTTGCTGGTTCACTTCTTATTGAGCTTTTTATTACTCGATTTCAGTTGACAACGCTTTTAATTAGCTTTAATTGAATGTCAAAGTTTTGACCTGCCAACATTAGAGGCACGCTGGAATTAGATGCTGTTCCCCTATACGATTTTAATTTTCTTTTTTTGAAGCGATTTCAGAAGTTTTAGTTTTTTTTTCTTCTGGAAATGCAGATTTTATATATTTGTTTAAAATGTAAAATTATGACAAATTCCAAACTTTGCAGTTATTATGAGCTTATTTTCAAGGGAAAATAATGAAATAAAAAAAATATGTAATTTACTCAAATTTGGCCACCTGACCCACTGTGCAGTCTGCATAAAATAATGCACTACAACTGTTAGTAATAGTTTTATCACAAACACAACTACTAAAACTTTACAAGCTCATATCAGATGCTAAGATCCAAACACCAGCAACGCAAACAAATTTTCTGCGCAGAATCCATTTCCCGGCAAATGGAAACGGCACGCCATACTGTGCCTGTGTGTGATCCTTGCCGGCATTCCCGGATGCCATTCACCTGGAGCTTTCCTTCAAGTGGACAAAGTAGGCGAACGAACGCCAAAAGGACATCCACATGTGCGATTGTATGGGTTGCTTTTTGTGTTGAGAATGTTTTGAGTGTATTTTATATACACCAACTGCGATTTGTGGGAGGAAATGCACAACTCTTAAATATTGAAAAGCTGCCAGATTCAATCGAAGTTAATTTTAAATAAGTTGAAAATTATCTGGAATTTTGATTATTTTGATGATAATTTTCAAAAATATTATTTTTTTTTCAAGAATCACAAAAAATGGCTTTTCCAACCTTTGTAAACCTTCCCCACAGTGATGGGCTCATCTTTAAGTGGCAAACACGATCACGTAAAAGCTCGCCCCCCCGGGGGAGAACAAAAAAGGTGGTTGAAGCCCCGTTCGTACCAGGGTTGCAGGTGGAAAATCACATTACGCGGTCGGTCGATGCCCCCGAGTAAGAGAGTGAGCAGAGGAAAGAAAATCGAAATCGAGGAAAAACGCGCGCGTCCTTGGGATGAAAATTACTCTCGATTTTCTGGGTTGATGGCCATACAATGATGCTGGGGCGGGTGTGTTTGCTCTGGTGGGATGTTAGGTTGTACGGGAAGGAGGAGGACGACGACAAAAAATGGGTTCAGGACGGTGACATAAGCGCATCAAATATGTGGGCGGTTAACCCAGAGCTGAGTCGTGTGGGCGAGGGTAAAGACCTACATTAGGGGGTGTTTTGGAAGTGAAATCATGTAACGTAAGTAATTTTTGCTTCTAGTTTTTTTTTAGTGATTTGAAGGATTTAAATAAACTTTATAAATTTGAGATTAAGACTGTGGTAATGTTTAAATTACTAACAAAATAATCAGTGCTTACGGAATTTGAGAAATTTTCTAATATTTGAAATGATTTAAAATGTTTATCACTGAAAAAAGACCTTTAAAAATATTTTGTTCTACATTTAAATTTGTTTAATTAAATGTAAAATCCTACATAAATTAATTAGGGGTACTTCTCTACGTTTTCTTAAATCCACATCTCTATGTTTTGTTTTTTTTTTGTTATATGGAACTTTTCCCATGCCTTCCCTACAAACAATTATCTACGAAATGAGTCCTTTTTAAATTTCTTTTTGTTTTTCAATCTGGCTGAAACTTTTTAAGTGCCTAAAGAAGCCATTTTGCATCAGCAGTTTGTACTTATCACTTTCTATACAAATATGGCAGCTTTCCATTAGGGTGACAATAAAAAATCGATATAAGGGATATCCCCTGATTCGATTCCTTAGGCAAAAATAAGTAACTGTGATTTTTTTTCAGCAAAATCGGATAAGGGATAAGGAAAACGTCTTTTTTAAATCGTTAATAACTTTTCAGGGTTAACTCGATTTTTTCCCATAAAAATTTCAGCGATAAAAAGCGACCTTTTTTAACCAATTTGGCTTAAAATTGGCACATTGAATTATTTTTACCTAAAGAATCAGGCCAGGGAATATCTCTTACGATCTTTCAAAATTTTTATTTTTTCTTGTCAACCTACTCTCCATAAAAAATTGTTTAAAGGAAAGCGAATTAAAAAAATCATTCAAAATGCATAAAAAAATTGTTAACTCCAAATCAAAAAGTATTCTCAGTTTTACAATTTTTTAAATCAGTGCCTTTGTTTGCCCACTCGAAAGGCTGAGAAAATTCTCTACAATTTGCTTTTCTAAACTTTGTTGATACGGCCTATGGTTGGTGAGATATTGCTCGTAAATATAGAAAATAAAAACTGGCGAAATTAAATTTTCTAAGTGTTGTCTAATTATCGCTTGTTTTTTTTGAATCATCGATATTTGGGAACTGATGGTCCGATGTTCTGTGTCAGCAATTAAAAATTTCAAGTTTTTTTTTTGCATTTTTAGTAAAAATAATTTCTAAATATTAAAATCAAGAAATTTTTTGATTAATATATAATCAAGAATATTTTTTAGAATTGAAACGGGTAGAAAATTTTACAAAACTTTTTTTTTAATTGGAAATCGGACCATTAGACTCGAGATATTGGAAATTTCCTCAGCTTTTCGAAAATAAGTTTTTTTAAATTGGCAAACAGGGGCACTGTTTTAAAAAAATGAAACACTGGAACTTTTTTTTTCAAAAAAGATACCTGAAAATGGCTTTAACCTGAAAACGGTGCACTTATCAAAATTTTACTTTTTGATTGCAAATTCGATATTACATGACATAATGAAGTAATTTTTTGTCCTTTCTATAGATTTTTAATTAAATTATTTAAATCTTGATCAAAAGTTTTTGCCTATTCTTCAGCGACATCTAATTAGCTCAAATTTGCGGCTGATAATATCTTAGCAATCTAAATTTCAAAAAATAATAAAACTCACGTGAAATTTTGTGCTCTATTCAATTAAAAATATGTTTAAATTTCAAATTCAACAGTAACATTTGAAAATGTCAAAACTAAATTAAATGGTTTGGTTTCAAAATTGTACAAAGAATGATATTAGAAACAGCTAAAAATTTACATTAATTTGGTTCTTTTTTTACATAGAATATCGAATTATCAGTTGTCACAATGCATAGAATTAATAGACAATGTTTCGTTTGTGAAACTCTACTCTACTCTTCAATGACCAATTCTCTACCAAAACCGGAAATGGATTTTATTTGTAATTTTTCATTTTGCTCAAACTTTGAGGGGGCCTTCGCTATAACCAAAAAATTAACTTTGTGATATTGGTTCACCCATACAAGTCTCCATACAATTTTGGCAGCTGTTCATGCAAAACTGGTACGTAAATATTCGAAAATCTGTAACTTTTAAAGGAAATATTTTATTGATTTGGTGTCTTGGGCAAAGTTGTAGGTATTGATGAGGACTATTCAGAAAAAAATAGGTACCGTCATCTGGAGCGAATCGGGACTACAGTCTGAATAGGGACAGCACGTTTTCGAGCCCTTAAAAGCTTGAAATTTGGAAATCAATGCACTATTTTGTTGATCTGTGCCTGTTTTATCCGAAAACAATCAAAAACATTAAAAAATTAAGAAGTAACAAGGCTAAAACAGCTGTTCCAATTCGCCCC
Organism: Culex quinquefasciatus; assembly: GCF_015732765.1. NCBI lineage: Eukaryota > Metazoa > Arthropoda > Insecta > Diptera > Culicidae > Culex > Culex quinquefasciatus. The sequence goes on along the minus strand of NC_051862.1, from coordinate 30,187,808 downwards.
ATGTGTCCCGTTCCACTCCAGATGACGGCACACGGAAGAAAAGTTGTGACGTTTAATTAACTATTTTTTTAGAAAAAAAACCATTTCCCAAGATCCGTTTTTTATATGTTTTAGGGGACAAAACCCCGCATCTTTTTAGCCATTCAGATGTATGGACCAAAATTTTGCCGACGAGTTATGATTTTTTTAACAGTGATTTTTGTAAAAACATAAAATCCTGAGCTCAAAATTTTTTGACCTAATTTTTTTAGAATTTGCAATCGAAAAGTACTTTACAATTGTTTTGATTAAGTGCACCGTTTTGTCTGAATTTTGTCTGATAAGTTCCGGGTTTTTCGTCCATTCCTAAAAATATTTTTAAAAAACTTCATCATCCCGGTGCGAGAATCGAACTCACGACCCCTGGATTGGAAATCCAGCACGCCGTTAGTCGCAACCCATCCCCTACCGGTCAGTATACCCAGTGAGCAGATTTACTCTTTGAAGAGATCTGACTTTGCCGAGCCAGACAGGAATCGAATCCATCACCTTCCACTTACAAGGCGAAACCCGTTACCTCACGGCCACGGATACAGCGGCTTAAAGAAAAACAAACAGGAAAATTGTTTTTTTTTAATTCTCACCCAAACAACCCTTCATTTTCTAATGTCGATATCTCAGCAACTAATGGTCCGATTTTCAATGTTAAAATATGAAACACTCGTGAAATTTTATTTTTATTTTTTTTTAATCACGACTAACTTTTCAAAAGGGCGTAATACTGAATGTTTAGAAACGTTATATAGAATGTCTGGAAACTAAATCTGTTTAGAATCATCGTGAGAACAACCTCTCCTTAGTGCTCTCAAAATGCCCGAACTTCCTCGCCAAAATTTGCACCAAATTTTCGCAAACCCGAAACAGGTTCCACGAAGCCATCCGGCGTGGCCCTCAATTGAACCGGCAAACATTGACGAGCTATATAATCCAAAAACTTTGTTTGCGTTTGCGATTACCGCACGCCGAAAAAAAAGAGGAGCCTCTTTTTACTGGCTCAGGAAGCTAATAATTTCGCTCGTTGCAAGCATTATAATCCTCAAGGAAGGACCTGCGCGAAACACAAGAAGGTCCGTCCTTTTTATAAGCAAATCAAAAGTTTATTGACAGCTACTCGCCGGTTCCTTCGGGGGGAGTCGGCTTTCGAAGCAATTTGCAGCATGTTTTCCGTGCGCGCCGCGTGCATCGTAAAGCAAAAACTTGATATTTTATATAAATTAGCATCATTATTTGAGGGCTGCTGCTGCTGCTGTTAGTTGCGGGCACATCAGCTGAGGGCAACGTTTTTATTTGGTTGAGGTAATATTTTTCAAAAAAGAACCTTCATCAACCTCGTCTGAACCGTGCAAGTCGTATAAAAATGCACATTTGAGGCAAAGACTTGCACGTATGAGCGTACTTAGAGGTGGTTATTATGATAATTCAATTGATTTTGGCTGCACTTTGCAAAGTTTTCCAATTTTCTTTGGCCGATGAACGACGTGCTAAACACAGGTAGTTGAAACGGTGACGGCCAGGATTAAGTGATCGATTTGGCTGCAAGGTTGATACCATCAGCAATTTCCGGTGCTTCCTCTGTAATTGAATATCGTTGGTTTGAAAATATAGTTTTATTTATGGTTACAAAAACATCTGAAATTGAAGAGCAAAACTAAACTGCATTCCTTATCTTGGTTGATTCCTTGGACCACCTAAACACGGTACTCAATCATCCTCGCAACGTGCAATTTGTCCCATCTCGCGTGCCAGCAAAATGTCCTATTAGCATGTGCACCACATGCCCTAAGCTCACCAACCTGTTGATTTATGATCCCGCGTCTACTAATTTCCCGTCAGAAAAACCAATTACCAAAAACACCCATTAGAACCAAAAGGTCCGAGTTGTTTTCCGTCAAGGCCACTGACCCTGACGTGTGGTGTGTATCTGCCGGTGGTCCGGCTCCTTAAACCAGGCACAGAAACATGTTTATCAAAAAATTTCGCCTTTTATCGCGTCATGCGTCAAAAACCTGTCAGGAGCAGAGAAGGACGACCCGGGGATGAAGACGAGATGATTTCCGATCTTCCCTTTTTTGGTTCCGGAATTGCTCGCTCAACGAAAAAAAAACATGCCATCAAAAGTTAATTACGAGTGGCACGAGCTTTTTTTTTTGATCATGTTTATGGAAATTCAATATTTTTCAGGTTGCGATAGTTTGTGTTCTCGACGCAGTAGGTGAGTCCCAGGGCACGTGCTCGTGTCGTTGTCGCGACTGTCAACGCTTGGTTCGCGTCGCAAACAATGTCATTACCGCGGTTGCTTGGATGCGCGCGAATCAGGACTAAAATGTAAGGAAGGATGAAAGTGACTTCGGAGTAATTAGTTCAAGAATGTTTTACTGGAAATTAACCTTTTGTTTTTTCATGTTTTTACAAAATCTTGTGTTTTTTTCTCTATTATCAGATAAACAATTTTGAAGCATTATTTCATCCATACAATTTTTTACAAAGCCGTTCATAAAAAATGTACCAGATGGTTTGATCGATTTGGGTTCTATGGCATAGTGACAGGTATTGGGTAAACGAAATTCTTTATAAAATAATATTTTCACTAATAACATTTTTTGTTTTCTGCACTCAAAATAATGTGCCGAGTGGATAGGTTGCAAAGAGAACACGAGTTTAATTCCTTAGAAAAAGTTCGCTCGTAAAAAAACCAAAAAAATAGTTGTCTAAGGGATTCAAACCAGAGACCTTTGACAAACCAACTCAGTGAATTAACTGCCTCGACCATCCCAGCTTTTTGTCTCATGAGCATCACAGTTAGAGCAAGAGATTGACGAACATCTGACGCTATGTTTATTCAACTTTAAATAGGGGAGGGTCCATTTTTTTGCAATAGGGACGTGGCGTTACATCGTGCTGCAATCTGTTTTTTTAGTGTAAGAGTGGAAAAGTGCTGAATTATCGTCTAAAAATAGGTGGCGTCCTATTTCACCCAGCAAAATGAAGTCGATAAAGTAGTCGGTTTCGATGGCGACGCCATCCCCCTATTCCGTCGTAAAACCACTTACTTTTCCTGTCATTCTAGAACGGCGAAACAGCCTACTTTTCTCTACCAACATTAACAGAATCGAACCGAACACTTATAAAAAAATTCTAAAAAATTCTACTTTTCAGCACTGAAATGGATGCTGAAAAAAGAATTTTTCAGCACATGCTTTGTTAACGATTGAGTGCATCACCCGGGAACTTTTTACTAAAATTCAAATTTCTCGAAAAGGTTTAAAGTTTTCGCAAAACTAATCCCGACCGGGCCTAGAGGACATTTCAGAGTATGTCTTGTGCAAATATGAGCTTTGTTGGTAATCTCTAGCTCCTAGAAATATGTAATTTGTAAACAACTTTTGATGAACGTAACATTTTTGCCAAGTTCCCCTTCGTGTAGCAGAAAACAAAACCATTTTTTGGGAAAACTGGTCCCGACAGGTTTTAGTTTAGACAATTCCCTTCAATTTGATGTATAGAAAGTATAGCATTGTATACCAAAAACTTACAGAACTATCCATTTTGTAAAAAAAATCAATTTCATTTATGTTGGAATGTTTACGTTTTGAGACAACAAAGCGCTTGAAAAGGAAGTGCTGCCAGTTTTTTTTCCAACAAGATTGAATAAAGTGTTGAGGAGTGTGACTTGAACAAAAAACATTTTTTTTCCTCAAATGAACTCATTTTTTCAATTTTAAAATTTTGAAAGGAAATGTTTCTGGCCACTGTCATGACCAGGTGGCCACTTGGCCTCGCCGGAACCGGTTCCGCCGGATTCTATAAAACCCGTGTACGGTTATTTGGCGGATTGGTCCAAACCTCACTATGCTGCATATCAAATGCCATGAAATTTCGAAAGGAATTATTTTTGACCACTTTCATGACCAGGTGGCCACTTGGCCTCACCGGAACCGGTTCCGCCGGATTCCGTGGAACCCGTGTGCGGTCATTTGACGGATTGTTCCGAACCTCATTATGCTGCATATCAAATGCCATGAAATTTCGAAAGGAAATGAGTTTGACCATTTTCATGACCAGGTGGCCACTTGGCCTCGCCGGAACCGGTTCCGCCGGATTCCGTGGAACCTGTGTGCGGTCATTTGACGGATTGTTCCGAACCTCATTATGCTGCATATCAAATGCCATGAAATTTCGAAAGGAAATAAGTTTGACCATTTTCATGACCAGGTGGCCACTTGGTCTCGCCGGAATCGGTTCCGCCGGAGTCCGTGTGCGGTCATTTGGCGGATTGTTCCGAACCTCATTTTGCTGCATATCAAATGCCATGAAATTTCGAAAAGAAATAAGTTTGACCATTTTCATGACCAGGTGGCCACTTGGCCTCACCGGAACCGGTTCCGCCGGATTCCGTGGAACCTGTGTGCGGTCATTTGGCGGATTGTTCCGAACCTCATTATGCTGCATATCAAATGCCATGAAATTTCGAAAAGATATAAGTTTGACCATTTTCATGACCAGGTGGCCACTTGGCCTCACCGGAACCGGTTCCGCCGGATTCCGTGGAACCTGTGTGCGGTCATTTGACGGATTGTTCCGAACCTCATTATGCTGCATATCAAATGCCATGAAATTTCGAAAGGAAATAAGTTTGACCATTTTCATGACCAGGTGGCCACTTGGTCTCGCCGGAATCGGTTCCGCCGGAGTCCGTGTGCGGTCATTTGGCGGATTGTTCCGAACCTCATTTTGCTGCATATCAAATGCCATGAAATTTCGAAAAGAAATAAGTTTGACCATTTTCATGACCAGGTGGCCACTTGGTCTCGCCGGAACCGGTTCCGCCGGATTCCGTGGAACCTGTGTGCGGTCATTTGGCGGATTGTTCCACCTGGTCATGAAAGTGGTCAAAAATAATTCGTATCAAAATTTCATGGAATTTGATATGTAACATGATTAGGATCGAAACAATCCACCAAATGACCGCACCCGGATTCACGGAATCCGACGGAACCGGTTCCGGAGTGGACAAGTGGCCATCTGGTCATGGAAGTGGTCAAAAATAATTCGTATCAAAATTTCATGGAATTTGATATGTAACATGATTAGGATCGAAACAATCCACCAAATGACCGCACCCGGATTCACGGAATCCGACGGAACCGGTTCCGGAGTGGACAAGTGGCCATCTGGTCATGGAAGTGGTCAAAAATAATTCGTATCAAAATTTCATGGAATTTGATATGTAACATGATTAGGATCGAAACAATCCACCAAATGACCGCACCCGGATTCACGGAATCCGACGGAACCGGTTCCGGAGTGGACAAGTGGCCATCTGGTCATGGAAGTGGTCAAAAATAATTCGTATCAAAATTTCATGGAATTTGATATGTAACATGATTAGGATCGAAACAATCCACCAAATGACCGCACCCGGATTCACGGAATCCGACGGAACCGGTTCCGGAGTAGACAAGTGGCCACTCGGTCATGAAAATGATCAACATAGACTTTTCACAAAATTTGAGTTCAATCGACATAAAAAAAATCTCAAAATTAATTTGAGTTAATAAAAATCTAACTTGATTTGCTGGCAGCACTGCCATGATGAGCAAAAAAGCGCTCCCGGGCCATGCACTCTCCCCTTAAGTACTACTTTTCAACATTGTTTAGATTCAAACCTTTCAGACTTGATGGGTCTGAATCTTAAGAATCAGTATCCATCATTAACCCAAATTTTTTTTTTCAAAAATAAGGCCTGAATGTGTTAAACGGTGGATTGACTAAATTGATGGAAATTTGACTTACAATTCCATTCCTAAGGTGTTTTCCAGAATTGCAAAAAAAAAATGTATGGAACTCGTTGTAAAACTTGTTTTTTTTCAGCACTCGTCGTGTGCACAGCTCAAAACTTAAAAATATTTCTAATGACCTTATTTTACTATTAAAATTGTTGAATATCAAGAAAGAAATGTTTGAGTTTGTATGGGGTAATTTTACTTTTGTATTATTTTATAAAGGTAAACTGACGAGTAGATTTATACAGTCTTTTAAACAAGGTTGTTCACGATAAAATTATAGAGGTCCGAAAATTCTATCGGTGATTATTTCATCGATAGTAACAAACAATTTAATATAATTCTTAAATGGACTTAATCTTACCAAATCATGTTAAATTTTCAAAGATTCCATCAAGAATGTTTTTTGATGATATAATAAGTTTCTATGTGTAAATACTCAAAATGAGAATTAACAAAATATCGCATATTTTTGAAAATACTCCAATTTGCATCTTCACTTTTAAAGTTTTTTATTTTAAATATAGGAATATAATATATGAATACATTTTGAATATAAACATATGAAAGACAATAGTTAATTGAACCTTTTCAAAAAAAATTCTTGACTTTATTAGAGGTTTTGTAAAACACTTAACCCCACTTAACCCCGCCTTTAGACGGGCTTCGATTTAAAAAATCACCAAAAATCCATTTTTTGCAATTCCGTCGTAAAACTACTTAGGGTAGGGTAGTCATCAATGAGACACTTTTGTTTTCAACTTTCAAAGATTTTTCTCATTTTTTCATCAGCATGTTTTAATGAGCTTTTTGTTACATTTTCTTTCTTTTAATGTGTTCTAACATTGACCAAAATATGAGATCGATCCGACATCTACAGCCAGAGTTATTCAACTGTCTCATTGTAAACGCACTTGGCAGGAACAATGAGACAGCTGGGGAACAATGAGACACACTACGAAAATCAAGATTTTTCTAGTAAAACATCATGTTTTTGTATTGTTCCATTGCAGTTAACTTGCCTTGAACATTTTAGAGCAATTTTGCCAACATGAAACTTTAATTAACAAAAGTTATACTAAAAAGTATTTAAATTTTGTAAAATTCGTATATTTATACCAAATAACTTTGCATTTTTGGTTAAATGAAGTTAAAACTCTATAAATATGCCAAAAATCACTTTTAATTCATGTTTTGAAAGATTTCCATAGATATTGAAACGTTTAATGAAGAAAAATCAAAGTGTCTCATTGTTACCCATGAGCTGAAATGAGTGGGGAACAATGAGACAGTCCTGGGTACTGGGTATATTCTAAATTATGGCCAAAACTAATGAAAGGACATTGTAGCCCAACTCAATCCCTATGGAACGTCGAAAGAAATTTGAAGAAATATTAGTTTTGGTGTAATGGCTGCCTACGAGCGAAAAAGTAATTTTTGTCCATAATTTACTTTTACACCCCAGAATCAAACATTTATGAATAACTTTTCAAGGGAGCGTCCATAACCAAAGCCACTATAATGGCAGACGTGTATCCAGTAGACACACCACACCCCCTAAATATGAGCCTGATTGGTTGAAACTACGACTTGTGAGAGCCATTTTATCATTGTTCCCCGTGTCTCATTGATGACTACTCTACCCTACTTTTCCTGTCATTCTTGAACGACGAAATAGCCAACTTTTCTGTACCAAAAATAACAGAATCGAATAGCAACACTTTTCAAAATAAATGCTGAAAAGTTGAACTTTTCAGCACTTGTTTTGAAAAGTAACACTTTTCAAAAAAAAAATTGATTTAAACGATTTATTGACAAAATACATGAAAATTTGACATAAAAATTCACTCAGTGTGTGTTTTTTGAAATTGCAAAAAAATGTTGTATGGAACTCGTTGCAAAACTTGATTTTTTCAGCACTCTTCGTATTTATTCAACTCGGTGAACCTCGTTGGATAAATGTAAATCTCTTTTTGCAACTTGCTGCATAAACTACTATTTCAACCAATTATTAATCTTTAAAAAGCATTGAAAAAAAGAACTTTTAAAATTTTAGGGCTGGAAGCTTTACTTGTATAATGTAACTTGTCAATGTTTTTAAAAAATATCATTTTTTAGGGGTCAACTTTGGTTGTGTTTTTCACTAACATTTGCTATATTTTTGTAAAAAGAAGTATGCAGTAATTTGTCTAGTGTCCCAGACTATGCCTACGCATTTTTTTAAAATTAAATGGTAATGGTTCCATTATATAGCTAAAAATCTGAAAAACAAACAAAAAATTAAAAAGTGACTGTAAAACATGAAAAAATAAGATAGGCAAAATGTTATGATAAGAGGTGGTAGAATAGGCCAAATACTACAAAAAAAATAAATTAAATGAGATAAATGCAAATTGAAATACTAAAAATGAAACAAGGAAAACATAAAATAAGAGAAGTAATGTTTTCGTAAAACAAAAGTTGCTCTAAATGGTCTCCTGAAAACGGAAAAAAAGAAATAAAAAAAATTGGTCAGTAGAGGGTTAAATTCTCACAAAATACCGTTTTTTGATCAAATCAATTAAAATAATATGTATGAATTTGAGTATTTCACAAAAAAAAAATTATAACTTAATTTAATCACAAGTGAAACATATATGTTTTCGAAAAATAAGGCAATTTTTGATAATTTAATTATTAAAAAAGACATGAATAAAAAGGGCAATAACGCGAAAATTCTGGAAATTTTGAAATTTCAGTATTGTACAACAAGAAATGCAATTTTTTGTGATAATTTGAGTATTTTGCAACAAAAAATCAAATAAAGTGAAAGTGCCTTCAAAATTTTCGTTTCGTATGATATAACGAAATATTTATTTGAACGAAAAATGTTAAAATTTGGTATTTTGTAAAAAAAATATTATTTCAGGGTGCATAGCAACCAAAGAAGTTGTTGTCTTCTTATTCCAAATTTCCAAACTTACGGACTCAATCCTGTAACAATTTGATTGCCAAAAAAGTCAAATGTTGTTGTAAATTGTTTTGTACACAGTACATTAGCGGATGAATAAAAAAATATATCGATAGTTCCCGTAGTTTTAAAGAAACTAAAATATCTGTAGCAAAATTCTTAATGCAAAAGCTCTGGTTGATGTGCACCGTTAAAAGAACATGATATGGTTAATAGGATGGCTCGAGATGCTAAATTTTTCAGAACAAGATTTTTTCGGTTTCTTTTAGCCTTGCTTTTTAAATTAATTAAAATCGAGATTGCTTATGAACTCCTGATTAAATATTAAAATAAGGAATCATTCATACATTTAACAAATTTTAAAATAAATTTATAAACTCAAAGCCAAAATATATAATAAAATATAAGAATTTCCTAGAAAGACGTCTTCAAATCCAATCATTTGTAAACATTTTCTGTGTTAATAGATTGCTAAAACTAAGATATTCACGTGTGAGCAATTGAAAATTAACTTTCTGCATCCTTCCTGCGCACACACAAGTGAGTGCTCCAAGTGCACCCGATGCAATCTGCAACCAAAGGTTTTTTTTGGAATTATCCTCGACATCGACGAAGAACACGCTGAGGAATCTCAAAAAAAGAGAAAGAGCGTCAGCGCAGATGCATTTTTATCGTGTGGACGACGCGTGCCAAAAGAATTGCAAAAAAAAAACACAGCGAAAAAATGCCAGACCGGACTCTTCATACTTGACCAGAGATTGTTATTAAGTGCAAAGTCTTGGCAAACGAACGCAGGGGCGCCGAGGGGCGGGCAAACTGGGCCCCAGTGGGCACGAACTTCGATTAGCGAGAAGGCGCTGCCTGTGTTTGGGGTTCGGGTTAACCCTCGGTTGTCAGTTTTGGAATGTCGATAAATTAGAGTACTTTACTGTACAAATCTAAGGGTCAATAACCTACTGAGAGGAAAATGCTCTTGAATCAAATCAAGAGCATTTTTCTCTTCTAAGATTCTTCGAGAGATTGATTCGAGAGCATACTCCTCCCAGTTTGATAATCAAAACTGAGAGCATTATTCTCTCAATCTTCAGGCAATTTTATTTTTTTTATTTGAGGGTTAAGAAGACGATTCCAAGACATTCCTTTTCTTCTGGGGGTCTCTGGTACAAGTGGCAAAGTGACAATGACCTCTCGCGCGCGCCCCGGACCAACTCTTATTGCTCTGAATGCGGGGCAAGGTGTTCGGCGCACACTTTTAGGTTATCTTACTTTGGGCACCCGTTCTCATTTATAATTATCCCCACTCGGCTCTGGAGGGACCCCAGAAAGCAGCCGCCGCTGGTCATCATGGCGGTGTATGAAACATTGTCATTAGCGGGGATTGGAAATGTGCCGTGTGTGTGTGTGTTGATGGGGACATAACAAAAAAAGCACGAGGGTCTCAAGCATTGCAATTATTTTGAGAATTATAATTTTGGGATGTTTGCTCAATGAGCTGTGGAGTTGAAGGAGGGCTTGCCCGCATATGTGTGTTTCGATAAATTGAACCAATTATTGGTAATGAGCAATTCTCTACGAAATCGGTCTTTTTTCTTCAATTTTAATTTTTGTATTTTTTAATCCGACTGAAACTTTTTTGGTGACTTCGGTATGCCCAAAGAAGCCATTTTGCATCATCAGTTTGTCCATATAATTTTCCATACAAATTTGGCAGCTGTCCATACAAAAATGATGTATGAAAAATCAAAAATCTGTATCTTTTGAAGGAATTTTTTGATCGAATTGGTGTCTTCGGCAAAGTTGTAGGTATGGATACGGACTACACTGGAAAAAAATAATACACGGTAAAAAAAATTTGGTGATTTTTTTATTTAACTTTTTATCACTAAAACTTGATTTACAAAAAAACACTATTTTTAATTTTTTTTATTTTTTGATATGTTTTAGAGGACATAAAATGCCAACTTTTCAGAAATTTCCAGGTTGTGCAAAAAATCATTGACCGAGTTATGAATTTTTTAATCAATACTGATTTTTTCAAAAAATCTAAATTTTGGTCGTAAAATTTTTCAACTTCATTTTTCGATGTAAAATCAAATTTGCAATCAAAAAGTACTTTAGTGAAATTTTGATAAAGTGCACCGTTTTCAAGTTATAGCCATATTTAAGTGACTTTTTTGAAAATAGTCGCAGTTTTTCATTTTTTAAATTAGTGCACATGTTTGCACAGTTTTGAAAAAATATTTTGAAAAGCTGAGAAAATTCTCTATATTTTGCTTATTCGGACTTTGTTGATACGACCTTTAGTTGCTGAGATATTGCAATGCAAAGGTTTAAAAACAGGAAAATTGATGTTTTCTAAGTTTCACCCAAACAACCCACCATTTTCTATCGTCAATATCTTAGCAAGTAATGGTCCGATTTTCAATGTTAATATATGAAACAATTGTGAAATTTTCCGATCTTTTCGAAAAAAATATTTTCAAAATTTTCAAATCAAGACTAACATTTTAAAAGGGCGTAATATTGAATGTTTGGCCTTTTTGAAATGTTAGTCTTGATTTGAAAATTTTGAAAATATTTTTTTTGAAAAGATCGGAAAATTTCACAATTGTTTTATATATTAACATTGAAAATCGGACCATTAGTTGCTAAGATATTGACGATAGAAAATGGTGGGTTGTTTGGGTGAAACTTAGAAAACATCAATTTTCCTGTTTTTAAACCTTTGCATTGCAATATCTCAGCAACTAAAGGTCGTATCAACAAAGTCCGAGTAAGCAAAATATAGAGAATTTTCTCAGCTTTTCAAAAATATTTTTTTCAAAACTGTGCAAACATGTGCACTAATTTTAAAATGAAAACTGCGACTATTTTCAAAAAGTCACTTAAATATGGCTATAACTTGAAAACGGTGCACTTTATCAAAATTTCACTCAAGTACTTTTGATTGCAAATTTGATTTTACATCGAAAATGAAGTTGAAAAATTTTACGACCAAAATTTAGATTTTTGAAAAATCAGTATTGATTAAAAATTCATAACTCGGTCAATGATTTTTGCACAACCTGAAATTTCTGAAAAGTTGGCATTTTATGTCCTCTAAAACATATCAAAAATAAAAAAATTAAAAATAGTGTTTTTTGTAAATCAAGTTTTAGTGATAAAAGTTAAATAAAAAATCACCAAATTTTTTTACCGTGTATTATTTTTTCCAGTGTAGTCCGTATCCATACCTACAACTTTGCCGAAGACACCAAATCGATCAAAAAATTCCTTCAAAAGATACAGATTTTTGAATTTTCATACATCATTTTTGTATGGACAGCTGTCAAATTTGTATGGAATATTATATGGACAAACAAATGATGCAAAATGGCTTCTTTGGGCATACCGAAGGCACCAAAAAAGTTTCAGTCGGATTAAAAAATACAAAAAAAAAATCGAATGACCGAAATCCTAGAGAACTGCTCTAATGGCTTAACCCGTTGTCTGCTGGAATCAGTTTATACATTTTATTAACATTTAAATTATGATTTTATACTTCATTTTTTGATACATTTTTTACTCCCAGGAAGACAAATTATATTTCCTGCATGATTATCAAAAAAGTCAAGCTTGATTCTTAAAATAGCGACCTAATTAAGGGGCCATTCATAAACCACGTGGACACTTTAGAGTGGCGGGGGTGATTTCTTTGAAATCATTTCTTTTGTTCATGAAATGCAACGATTGACGTTTAAACATGTTCATTCCCAAACTATCTGTGTCAAAAAAGCCGCCTTTTACAAACTATTTCAACAGCGCCCTCTTTCCCTCCAAAGCAAAAGTCGGCAAATTCGCTTTTAATTAAACCGCCAACAACCGGCGACAACGTCGGCCAAGTGTCCCGGGAAAATGCTCAATTCGATCAAAGTCGAACCCTTTTTAACCTTGAAAAACAGTTTCAAGATCAACTTGGTTCCCTTTTTGTAAAAAAAAAAACATAACAAAAGTTTCAACTAATTTCTACCGGTTGGGGGTTCCCAAGTCGCGCTTTAAGCGGAAAGCATAAACCGAAAACTACACAAAAAAGAAAGCATAAAAAATGCACATGTTCTTTTTGGTTAAGTACTGCACCAGCCAGCAACTTTTGCATGTATGCTGCGTAAAACTACGCAAAAAAAGAAGCATATTTGCATTAAATTTGATCGCGGGCGCGCGCCCCGTACACCGAATGGTGTGCCAGGGTGGCAACTTGAAAAAAGTTGGCAAAAATAGTTCTGAAAAATTGCACACAAAAAAATATCAAAAATTTATAATTACTATAAAGACGTCTTCACGTCGCTTATTGACGTTTTGAGAAACACGCGTTTTTGAATAAACAAAAAAATGAGCGCGTAATGTAAACAATAACAAACACGTTTCGTTTTGCTGCTTTGGTGTCTGTTTTGGAGCTTTGGTGTCTTGAGAAGAGTTGTTGCAAATGGAAAAGGGCAGCTTTTGGTTTGGTTCAAAATTAGGGTGGTTCACGATATATGCCCGCAAATCGATTTTACGACACTTTGGCTCAATTTTGAGGGCAGATACAGATTCAGCGGGCAAAATTACATGGATAAACATATAGTTGAACAATTTTCGAATTTCGTTAGGGTGGTCCCATACACTTTTCCTTGAAAATTAGACATTTTCAAATGAAGATATGTCGAGTTTAAAGAAAAATACCCTTGGGATTTTTTCAGCGTTTATAGTGCTAGATCTCTTCTTTCGAATGCAAGCTGGCGCTTAAAATTTGACCTGCGCCTTTTCGAGATATTTGAGATTTAATTTTTTTATCGATCAAGACTAACATTTCAAAAGGGCCAAACATTCAATATTACGCCCTTTTAAAATGTTAGTCTTGATTTGAAAATTTTGAAAATAATGTTTTCGAAAAGATCGGAAAATTTCACAAATGTTTCATATATTAACATTAAAAATCGGACCATTAGTTGCTGAGATATCGACATTAAAAAATGGTGGGCTGTTTGAGTGAGACTTAGAAAACATCAATTTTCCTGTTTTTAAACCTTTGCATTGCAATATCTCAGCAACTAAAGGTCGTATCAACAAAGTCCGAAGAAGCAAAGTATAGAGAATTTTCTCAGCTTTTCAAAAATATTTTTTCCAAAAGTGTGCAAACATGTGCACTAATTTAAAAAAATGAAAAACTGCCACAATTTTCAAAAAAGACACCACAATATGGATTTAACTTGAAAACGGTGCACTTTATCAAAATTTTACTAAAGTACTTTTTGATTGCAAATTTGATTTTACATCGAAAAATGAAGTTGAAAAAATGTTGCGACCGATATTTCGATTTTTTTGAAAAAATCAGTATTGATTAAAAAATTCATAACTCGGTCAATGATTTTTTGCACAACCTGGAAATTTCTGAAAAGTTGGCATTTTATGTCCTCTAAAACATATAAAAAAATAAAAAAAATAAAAATAGTGTTTTTTTTGCAAATCAAATTTTAGTGATAAAAAGTTAAATAAAAAAATCACCAAATTTTTTTTACCGTGTATGATTTTTTTCCAGTGTAGTCCGTATCCATACCTACAACTTTGCCGAAGACACCAAATCGATCAAAAAATTCCTTCAAAAGATACAGATTTTTGAATTTTCATACATCATTTTTGTATGGACAGCTGCCAAATTTGTATGGAAAATTATATGGACAAACTAATGATGCAAAATGGCTTCTTTGGGCATACCGAAGGCACCAAAAAAGTTTCAGTCGGATTAAAAAATACAAAAATTAAAATTGAAGAAAAAAGACCGATTTCGTAGAGAATTGCTCAGGTTTGCTCAGATGCTTTCTCTAAATTTGGTCGTAGAAGGCGTAAATCACGAGATAAAATTTTGGTGTCTTGGACAAAGTTGCTTGGATTGGCAAGTCCAAGAACTTTCTAGAAAACGAAAAAAATCCCAAAAATATTCTTGAAAAAATAGATTTTCAAAACCACCATAATCACGAACCACCCTAATTTAGAACCAAACCAAAAACTCCCCTTTTCCATTTGCAACAAGTCTTCTCAAGTCACCAAAGCTCCAAAACGTCACCATTTTTCGGAAAATAAATTTTCCACTCAATTTTGCGTTCTGGACCACTGTGCATTGTCCCGAAGTTTGGTTGAATTTGGTTGCTGGAGTCCGTATAATTAAAATTAAGTCTGTTTGCAGTAGTCGGGCATGTACGTGTGTCAAACTGGTTCTAACTAAATTCCTTTTGGCCATTTGCGAGCAATTCCAGCTCAAATCAGGATTTTTCTGGTTCTTTTGTACCCGACCCTCTCCGATTTCAATGAAACTTTGTAGACATGTTATCCTAGGCCTATATAAGCCATTTTTGTGTATATGGAGGCGATAGTACTCGAAAATAACATTTGAGAAGGGCGTAAGTTATTTAAATATTTGTGTATTTTGCCATTTAAAAATTACTGTATCTCGAAGCCGTTGCATCGTATCAAAAAGTGGTTAAAGACAAACTTATAGGAAATTGGACGAGCTTTCTGAAAAAAATACACTGAAACAAAAATACATGCCACTTCTAAAAGATTTTTTGATTTTTAAGTTTCAAGGCGATGTGACGATTTTTTTCGTTCAAAATTTTTGAGGAAATTGCCTGAGATGTTACAAAAATACTGACGAAAAATGCAGGATGGTATGTCTCTCTTTTAAAAAAATACAAAAAAAACATTTACTCAAACTGTTTTTTTTAATTTGACTTGTTTAAATATTTACGTAAGCTTATTTACTATCCAGGTTTCTACCACACTGAAAAAAATATTCTATTTTCAGTTATGAACAATGTAATCAAACTAATATCTGTAATATGGGCTTACATCGAATTGAAAATCTGTCAAAGGCAAACTTATGGGAAATATGGACGGACTTTCTGGTAATAATAATTACAAGACTGAAAAATCTAGTCTGTCATTTTGAAAATGCCAAAAACCACAAAAAATCTATTTTTTCAACAATTTTATTTTTAAAACCGCTGTATTTTTCCATCGATTGGACTTAGGACAGTGGTCAATATGGAGACTTTTATGCAAAATTGTTCGGAGGATCGATTCCCACTATCGTTTTTTTTTAAATTGACGTTTAGACCACTTTTCAAAAAACAGTTTTAGTAAATGATTTTTGTATTTTTTTAAGAGAGACATACAATCCTGCATTTTTCGTCAGTTTTTTGTAACATTTCCTCAAAAATTTTGAACGAAGAAAATCGTGACATCACCTTGAAATTTAACTTTTAAACTTAAAAATCTAAAAATCTCACAAAAGTGGCATGTATTTTGTTTCAGTGTATTTTTTTCAGAAAGCCCGTTCAATTTCCTTTAAGTTTGTCTTTAACCACTTTTTGATACGATGCAATGGCTTCGAGATACAGTAATTTTTAAATTGCAAAATACGGCACGATCAGATCGCAACTACTTTTTCATGAAAAGTGACAACAATTTACCGAGTTTTTCCGGTTTTTGTTGAATATCTCAGGATTGAAATAATTTTCGGATTCTGTTAAGGTTGAAACGTGAGCGATTAAGAGAGCTCTGCAAAAATGGCGTTCCTAAATTAATTTGGCCCAAAATGTTCGTGCAAAAAACATGATCACGGCGATTTGAACTATTTTTAAAAGCAGACACCCTGCAAAATGCCTCCTCATTTCCCTGTAGCTAATGTGCTCGCAAAGGTGATCACCGAAGTCGGCGGCGTGTTGCAGGAAACGGCTGAAGGACCTCTCGCAAAACAAAGCAAGCCTTTTTGGTAACAATTTCACTTACAGGACCCTTGGTTTTGTTCGGGCCAGCCTACCATATCAAACGCATTCCGAGCCGGCGAATCGGATCGGCTTCTTTTAAATTATCCTGTGGCCGCGCACTAATGGGACTTTCAATGGAACCGCCGCTGAGTTCCCGAACGGATAGCCATTAGCACTATGCGCAAAAGCTGGCGAACGCCAGCTAGCGATTTGCGATTTGTTCCGAATCGTTGCGATTATTTCGGGAGGTATCATTTTGGGGTGCAAAAGTTTGAAGTACATTTGAGCAATGACAGTTATTAATTAAAATGTGCATTTATTTGTTCTGACAGGTGGACGAATGTTATGCTTAGAAAAGAGGATTGAAAAAAATGTTCTGAATTAAGGCTTTAAAGTTCAACAACTCTGCCGAAGCCTCCATATTAGTTAAGCTGCATTTTTCTCGATTTACCAGGCAAGAGATGTGTTTTTACACACAAAAGCCTGAATTTTTCCTAGAGCGTTTAGTACGGTATGACCACGCATTCTTCCTCCCCTGTAGATTCTGAAAGATGTTTTCACAGCATCCGATCTGCGGTTATTGGGACGCAGAGTAGAAATCTCGCAATCGAGAACGCCGGCAATGCTGTCGGGCAGATAATTTGATTTTTTAAAAATCTTATCCAGAATCAATCCAAAGCAAAATATTTAAATTAATTAGCAAATCCAGAACCATCAACAGTTTCGTCAATTCCACGAATTTCCTATTCGCTATCCAAACATTTATTACCCTTGAAAATATTATTCACTCTTTAACCCGTTTAAAAAAAATGTTTTGCTCCGAAGGCTAAAAAGTCCGCGCTCGGAAAACTTGTTCCTTTTCAACCCCCTTTTTTTCGTTGTTGGGACAGTATGTTCCGCGCAACCCCTTCTTTGTCTTTGACGTTAGACGCACTCACACTCACAAAACCTGGGGTCCAATAAATTCATTGTCTTTGATAAGACCCGAAAAGTTTATTCTTTTTTTTCGGGACCTTCATCAGTCTGGTTCGGGTCGTTCACTTTTGGGTTGTCTCCTTTTTTTGCGGATGAAAAGTGCAAAATGGTTTAAAAAAAATCGTTCTCAAATTGTATTGAAAATAACAACACAATTATTTTTAATCGATTTTTTGGGTTCATTGAAAAAAAAAACCTTTTAAAAAAATGTATAAAAGAACGTTTAACATCCTTCGAATACAATTCTCACTTCTAGGTAATTGAATCAATACACACTTGAACCCTTCCCTTGCGTAAACAAGCAAACACGTCAGGATCACATCAAAACATTACCAGACCGAAAAATACGCGTCCCGAAAACGGTGGTGCCTCGTTGCGCCCCGGAAAATAGTCTCTCGGCATGGCCTACTACACCAGATGATCGCCGGAGCCAGACAACCGATACAAAGTGAGGTTAGGTTTATTAGACGGTACGCAGCTACGCACTCGGAAGGTCCTTGCAACGGTTCTGTCCGTGTCGTCTGGGCCGCCATTTTTCCGTATAATTGGTGCATTAAATTACCGACCGTGGTCCGACATTTTTGACAGCCCCAAATGAAACCACCCCAACCAAGAGTCCGGTCGTGGCCGCAAGTTTTGAGTCCTGGCCGGCGCGGCACGGCTTGCTTAGATGTTTAGGGAGGCTTGGAGGCACGCGATGAATTATGGGTTCTGCGATCGGGTTCTGAGGAGGTCTACAAGGAGGAGTGTTTTATGCTGATAGGATAATTGACCACGGACCGAGGGCCGTCATCGTCAGCTGGTTTGTGGGAAAATTAGATGTTGTAGGGTTTAAACTATGGCAGATTTGGACGGAATCATTCAATAAAAGGTGTTATTTTGTGGGCTACAAGTTTTGGCTCGTGCCGATGGCAGCTGCAGCTGTTGATGTTTGCTGCGAGCCTTTTGACCGGATGGTTTCCGGATTGTGTTGAGTGCGAATATACATTCAAAATCCAAATAAAATTTAACATATGATTAACGCTAATTCAGCACACCCAAGCAGTTTTTTTGGTAATTTTGATATTTTCTGACTTTACTAATTTTAGAGACAATTTTATGTTGGTACTTTGCTGTTGGCTTTTTCTTTTTTTTCCACAAAAACTGCATTTAACAATTCCACTGACATATTTAGGCTTCTTTAACCCTCTACAACCCAACCTCGCCGCTAGGCGGGCTTCGATCTAAAAATCTTTTTTCAATCAATTTTAGATTTTTAAAATGCATTGGAAAGAAGAACACTTGAAATTGAGGAATATTTTAGACTTGGAAGTTGATTTGTTCTATGTGATTTTGGCAATATTTTTTGAAAAGTATTTTATTACTAACATTTTCTTTGTTTAATATAAAAATAATTATCCAGTAATTTTGTAAAGTCACAGACTATGCCTCTACGCATTTTTCCACCATTTTAAATGACAATAGTATCGTTTTATAACCAAAATTGTGAAAATCATGAAAAAAATTATAAATTGGCTTTAAAAACATGAAACACTAAAAAGGCAATTGATAATGATAGGAGGAAGTAGGATAAGCCAAATATTAATAAAAACAAACATAAACTAAACATGATTATTGCCAATAAAAAAATTAAAATACTAACGATTTTAGGAAAAAAACTAAAAACAAGAAAATAAAGTTTTTTTAGAACACAAAAGCTGCTTGAAATGATCTCCTGGCCACGAGAAAAATAAAAATTTGAGGCTTAACAATACATAGAGTGAAATATCAATGTATTGCACAAAAAAAATTGAATCGAAAAAAAAAGATTTCAAATCAGATTTTTTAAATTCAAATAACTATAATAAACTCGTTTGTATGCATTTCACAACCTTTTTTCTATTTCAAATTTTAGAAATATGGCTTGTTATTAAATAATTTTATATTTGGGCAATTCTTCACGAAATCACACGAGATTTTTTCAGATCTCAATTCTTTAATTAACCGGAAAAACAAAAAGAATCGACGTAACATCTTATAAAGTGGTTTCGTCAAAGGATCCACAGGCGTGTATCGTTCTTTTTGTGATAAGATTCCATCTCCCTGGTCTCCTGAGTGTGAAGGTACGGCACGGGGGGAGGACACCGTATACCTATATTTACACTTAAAATTTTTGCGTCCACCTCGGGATTCGAACCGGCGACCGCTGGATTGTGAATCCAGTACGAGGTCCGATTGATTCACACAGACAATTAACCTTTTATCACAAATTTAATTTTTAAAATCCGTATTTTTTCATTTTCTAAATACCGTAAACCGGGGTGACTTTGATAGGATTTCAATTTGTTTTTGGAATATTTTCCAACAGGTAAGGTTTTACTCAAGATTATTATTTTTAAAACATGTACTGGGGTAGGCCACACAAAGTCCATGCACTATTTAGGAAAAAAAGTTTTTTCAATAGTGTTTAGAAAAATAGTTACGTTGAAAATTCTTAGTTTAAATTCCGGGGTGACTTTGATAGTCATAGTTTTTGTTGTTAAAATCATATTTAAGATGTTCAAACTTTATTTGTACGTTAAATGTACCATAACTGAAGTTGCTGATATTGTTTCTAAGAAAAAAAATCAATGTTTTTATTTCGTTATTTAAGTTTTTAAGCTTTTTAACAAAATAAATATAAATTTTATGTAAAATTGTTGAAAATTCGGAATTTTGAATGAAATTTGTAAAAACTAGTTTTGTTAATAAAATTATCGATTTATATTGCATTTTATACTGAATTCGAAGATCTAGTCACAAGTTTTCACATTATACATGAAATTTGTTCAACTGAAATCGCCTTTAAATTCGGAGATTTTTTGAAATTGTGTTTCAAAAACATTATTTGCAAACTTATTTTACCTTCTTCTAGTGGAAAATTGTCCAAAGAATTCGAAAATGCATTCCGTTTTCCGATTCAAAATTATGTTCATTGAGAAAATCATGACACTTTGAGAAGTTTAAAATAATGACTTTCATCAACATTTTCTTAACTATAGTTAACTCACTTTTTAAACTTTTCAAAATTTTATGAAAAGTTCTTTTTGGGGTTCTTTGAACACTTCTCTACCACGGTCAGAATGGTTCTAAACAATTCCGTACGTATTTTAATTGTACTCTTCATTTTGCGGAAAAATCGCAAACCTATCAAAGTCACCCCGGCTATCAAAGTCACCCCGTTTTACGGTATTCAAAAAAAGCATGTTTTGAGTGACACAGAAGAATAGGTGAAAAATTTACCACTAAGCTATGGATTATCGAAAAAATATGTTTTTGGAAAATCTAGATTCAATTTTCAAAAGGTCCTATCTGCATAGGAAACCCATGGCCCATAGGTTGCATTGAAAATTTACTCTAGAAATCTACTTTCAAACAAAACATTTTTTTAAACATGAGTTTTTTGAAAAAAAAAAACCTGAAAAGCTGAATAGCAGAAAATAACTAAACAAATTTACAAAATCGTCTGAGTCTTACATTAAAAAATAATATTTTGATCTTCTGAAGATTCAATGTAAAAAATTAATCATTTGTGAAATTGATTTGATTTTTATAAAATCGAGAGTGATACGCAAACATTAGTTTTAAAATTATCAAAGAATTTCTTTTTATTCTAATCTAATCTAATCTAATTTTATCTGATCTTATTTAAAACAAACGTAGCCAGCATGCTGGAAAGTCTTGTTATTAGATTACGCTCCAAACTCCCTGCAAACTCCTGAAAATGTATTATAAAAATTTAAACGGCCAGCCCTTCTGCGTTGTTTTTATCGCAGAGAGGATTCAGAAAACGGATCACATTTCACAGAATCTACAGGGGAATCTACAATTTTCAGTGAATCTAAATTTTTAATGTTCTCCGTATTTGGGCAAAATTGAAATTAAAAAAAAAAAACAAATTTCTTTGCGAAAAAGGAATGTTTAAAATCTATTAAAACCTCCAAAAATTTTTTGTTAAAGTAAAAAATGAGTTTTAAAATGATTTCAGTTGATTTCACGTCTATTTAAAAAAAATGTTTTTTTTTTGAAAAAATATTTCAATTCATTGTAATATTTGGCCTTTGTATCTTGAAGTGGGGAGTGGGGAAGAGCAGGAGGTGGGACTTAAATTTTGAAAAATATTTGCAGTGGCCTAGAAATATAAACATTGAAATTTTTAGCTTAATTTCAACATTTTAATTTAAAAAAAAAAACAGCTGATTTGTAATCGATACTTTAAAAAAATAAAAGATTTGAGGAAAAAAAAATTATCGAAACAAACATTTTTTGCGTACTGTACTTCGACAATTCACTAGAAATCAAATGAATTTTATATAAACTCGAACAAAAAATGCTTAACATAAATACAATGGAATGCATTTCAAATTGAAATAAATTCCACCACCACTCTTCAAAAAATCAGGGGCAATAAAAAACTATTATTGCTGAAATTTTAAATTTTCGTTGAGAAAACTTGTGCAGTTGGTGGTAAAATATTTGAAATACATCTTATTTTTTTTACTTTTCGCAATTCTAGCAAGTTGGGCCCACAGATCGGAAATAGTAGTTTATGCAACAAGTTGCAAAAAGAGGATTTTTTCAGCACGAGTCGTACATTTATCCAACGAGGTTCACCGAGTTGGATAAATACGAAGAGTGCTGAAAAAATCAAGTTTTGCAACGAGTTCCATACAACATTTTTTTCAATTCCAAAAAACACACACTGAGTGAAATTTTATGTCAAATTTTCATGTATTTTGTCAATAAATCGGTTAAATCAAAAACATGTTGAAAAGTGTTACTTTTTGAAACAAGTGCTGAAAAGTTCAACTTTTCAGCACCCATTTGAGTACTGAAAAGTAGAACTTTTCAGCATTTATTTTGAAAAGGGTTGCTATTCGATTCTTTCTTTTTTTGTACAGAAAAGTAGGCTATTTCGTCGTTCTAGAACAGTGTTTCTCAACCGGTGAGGAATTCCCCCCTGGGGGGGAATGGGGATGCAATAGAAATGTAATGCCTTTTAACAACGAGCTTGCAAAAATAATCCATGTCTAGAACAATCAATCAATCTATCGAATTGGAAAGAATATTAGAACTTTTAAAATAAAAGTCCTTTGGGTTTTTATACCCTTTCAAACATTAGCTGTTTTTACAAAATAGAATGGGTTTGTAAACACATTCAATTCAATTCAATTCGGTTTTATTGATGAATAATCAAGATACATCAAGTTATTTTGAAGTGCATAACAGTGTTTTGGAGTTCCTTTCAGCTGTGTGTTGCATCATAATCCATTTTGGAACAATTATTTCTTTAACTAAGGCACTAGCAAGAGTAAAAAAATGTAAAAAAAAACTTACAGAAATATTTGTAAACACATTTTTTCATGTTTTTGTTCTATTTCTAAAAGATTGATTTTATACTCTCCTACAATTTAACAGTTCTTTGAAGAATTAAATTGAACTTAGAAATTCTGAAAGTTTTTGCATTGCATTTTGAACAGTAGATTTTACATTTTTTGTGAGTGCTCTCATCTTGATTTTTTTAAAAAAGTATTATGATTATTGTCAGTTATGTATAGATTCATACACGAAAACAAAGTCGGATTTTTTTTCAAGGAAGCATTTGCCTTTTAATAAAAAAAATTCAATCAGGAACAGTTGGTTTATGAAAAATATACAAATGTTGAAGATAACTGAACTGCACTTATCACTTAAAATTGGAATATTTTTTCAAAATCATAAATATAACCAGTTAATTCAAGTTTGCTCAAATTATTTTTTTTTTTATAAACTTTTCAAACGTTTCTTTCACATCCAGATTATTTTAACTATATGTGAAAAAATCTCTCTGAATGAAAGTTTTATTAATTTTGGACTACATTGTGAAGTTTATTTTACAAACTGCATATTTATATGTTTTGCATGATGTTTGTTTTTTTTTTTTATTGAAACTTCACTCTTATGATAACAATTTAATCTTAAATTATGAAATTTGTTCCAAATTTAAGGGGGGAATGGAGTTCATGAAAATTAGCCAAGGGGGGAATGAAACGAAAAAGGTTGAGAAACACTGTTCTAGAATGACAGGAAAAGTAAGTAGTTTTACGAAGGAATTGCAATAAAGCGTATTTTTTGTCTAAACCGCAAATAATTTTCAGAATATTAAAAATCTCGGTGAGGCATTGTTGAGCAGATCAGAAATGGTTACTTCACCGAATGCAGGCTACAATATCTTCATGTTTACAGCAGCAAGCATTTAGCACGCAGGAATTCAATTGCAGTAGCACTTAGGCTCTCTTAAGAAATGCGATGCAATTTGGCAGCAAATTTCTCGCCTCGGGTCAGAAATAAAAATTTCATGTTGTTTTTTTTTTTCGTGGAACGGACTCCCGATGGTGGTCGGTGGCGCTTCGCGTCCAACAGTCAGGGGGTCGGGGATAAATGATGCATTGCACCAGAAGGGGAAGGGATGCTGTATGTGCACTTTTGCGTGCAATGAGTAATTTGTGCGTGTATGCGTGTGAGAGCAGGATGAAGCCAGAAGGAGAGCATTTTTGCATTACTCCCTGTTTTTTTTTCTTATGCCTTGCTTTATAAAAGTGCAATTTTGCAACGTCGTCGTTCCGAGAGTGCATTTCTCCACACTGACTGCTGAGTGCAGATGCCCGTGTGTGCAGTAGCAGGCCAGGAAGGCTCGCGCGTCGTCGGCACGTGGACATTGCTCGGAACCTGCCTGGCAAGGAGCCTGCTGCGATACACATATCTGGTGTGGAAGCACATGCCACTTCTTCGTTTATTATGTTATTATGCGCGCCCCGATGCACTTGTTGCATCTTCGTCTGGCCTCTTTTTTGATTGGGTTTTCCGCACTCAGTCTCATTTCCGACCCAAAAAGAGGGTAAAATTTGTTTTTCGTCACTTGTCACTTGCCAGTGTGGGCAATTTTGCGACTTTTTGACTTTTTGATTGATGGGATAAATGGGATCGGGTTTTTGGTTCGTGACACGTGATGCTGTCAAAAGTGACCTGTTGGAGGGGTGACCAACTGTTGCCTATCGAATCTTGAAGGAATGTCAGCTGGGTTTAGGGAGGTTAACACCTATGCGTGACTGATGCACGGTTTGATAATTGGGATCACAATTTGGGCGATTTTCAAACAAAGCTGCAGTTTTAAAAGTATGCTGTATCCAGAGGAGTTGTTGAAGTACGTTTGGGGTGTTTCAGAAATTCTATCTTTTCAGGTGTATTCTTGGAATTTAGATGAATCAATGATCCAATAGCGCTTAATGGAATTTGAAGGATTAAGTGGTAGAATTATATTCCTGATTTTTAAAGGTAAATTCATTTCTGCATACTATCCTCACTTGTTCCATCAATAGTTCAAGACTTTGCAAAAAGTTTCATTCGTTCTTGGCGTAGAACGAAATTTTCCACCGTCCAAACCTTCCACAAGTCCAGAAAAACTCCGGGACCCAAAACACGGGCTCTCCAAAAACCAAACAGTTGTCCAATTACAATTTGTCTTGCACCTGTCCGCCGCCGTCGTCGTCGTCTTCGTGGTCGCCGTCGTTGAACTCTCTTCTGGCCGGTTGGACGTGTGCCCAGCCAGCAGTCCAGCCTAAAAATATGCTAAACTGCAAGCCTTCCCCCCTCTTAAACCCTACCCCTAGCGACGCACGGCGCGAAAAACGGCGAACGCAAGCGAGAATCGGGAAATAAAACTTCGTTAGAAATGTACGGGTGTGTGTGCGCATAATGCAACACAGAACACAAGAAAACAAGCAGGCACAAAAAAACAATGAAAGTAAAGTTGGGTGCACGTTAAGGACCTCGTTTCTCCTGAGTGGGGGCTTCAGGGTGCTTGTTTGGGGTTGTTGGGGGTAAAATGAGGATATAAATCGATTAAGAGAAACGAAAATCTCATTTGAATTGTCAGGGTTTTTTTTGTAATGGTTGTAAACGATAATCTTCGATACAAAAGCGATACTTTTATTGTTATCTTCGGGCAAATACGATCAAACTTGCGAAGATAAAAATGACTTTTACTTTGAAAACTCTCATTTTGTCACAATTTGCAAAACGGAATTTTGAGCGTTTTACGCTAAACAGGGGTGCTCAAAACAAGATGAGGCTGCGGGCCAAATTTACAAAATAGGTTATTTAAAAAAAATGCATTTACGGAATCGCAAAAAAATGTTGCATAGAACTCGGTGCAAAGTTAGAATTTTTCAGCTCTCGTCGTAAATAATCGTTGAGAGCCAGAATTTCAACTGTTCAAGGAAAAAAATGTTAGAAAATTATTCAAGCTGTTTAATTTTTTTTTTTTTCAAAAAATGTAAGATTCGCCGAAAACAACATTTTAGAAAAAAAAAACTTCCTTCATCAGATGGTAGTAAATCAGAAACGTTAGCCAACTGTCTGTAGAGAATAATAAGGATAATCAGTTCGATTCTCGAGGGAAGGTTTCTAAGTGCAAAGTAAGTTTTAGGGTCAGTTCATAAAAAGTATCATCATGATTTTCAAATTTGGAATATGAAATATTTATATTTTTGAAATTAATACAGATTTCTACCTAAGTTAATGAAAGTTTTGATGATATTTACTAGTTTCACTAACATAGAAACGGATTAAATTGTTTTAATTATTAAGATTTTTTTATCAAAATATTTGTGTAGTAAAATGGGATTAAAATATAAATAAATCATAAGTTGTTTACTAATAAATAATGAAAAAAAGACGAGCATAAAAAAGTTTGAAATAAACCTGAATTTCGAAAATGTATAAAATCACTTCACAAGTGGTCAACGGCCACACACATCACATGTTCATTAAAAATGGGTCCGCGGACCACAAAAAATCACCTCGCGGGCCACGTTTGGCCCGCGGGCCATACTTTGGTCACCCCTGCGCTAAAAGCTCAATTGTAGTTAAAATCTTTACAAAGTTTTCCGAAAAAACCCGATTTAATCCCATCAGGGGTGAGAAAGAGCCTTTCTTACTAAAGAATATAACTTCTCTCAATTCACAACATCGACTTGATACAAAAAATCTTATAATGAAAGCAAGGTATTATTAATGATGTGTTTTCTAAAAGAAATTGAAAACGCAATTTTCACCTATCAAATATTTTTAATCGTACAAATTCTTAGCTTCCAATGCGCAAGTGACGACACACACCGCGGTTTTGGTTTTCTAGTTTTGGTACGAGCCCAAAAACCGAACAAAGCAGGCGCAAAGCAAAACCGAGTTAACCGCACAGTGGGAAGCTTGCCATTCAGCGTCTACGAAAGTGAGAGAGTCAGAGATAGATATTTTTACAACCGCACCACTACACACTCAATCGCAATACCTTAGGTAAATAGCCATTGGCGTCGCGAGCATTGAAAACTTTGAAAACGATATAAAGCTTAGAAGCTTGTACCCGGATGAATGTCCTATGTCAAAAAAGTTTTTGCATAAACATTGGACAGTTATGCAAAAACGGACAGAGCAAAAGAAACCGAAAAGTTACGATATCTTAAATGTTGAAGGAAACATCGGTAGACAACCTACTACGAACGAGTATAAGTCGAGCCGAAAAATATGCGCCAGCATTCTCGCGCCAGTATTCGAAGCTCAACTTGAAAATCAATTGAAAATCAATTGAAAATCAATGCAGTGTGATTTTTTAGCGATTTTTCGGTTTAAAATTCATGCTGAATCGACATATTTACGAAGCTGGAAATGACGTCCTGGCTTAAAGTAAAACCTATACCTTTCTTTAGTAAGAAAGGCAAAAAGTAAATCGTTCTAAAAATTGATCGGGATTGCCGATCGATGTCGAATTTGTTTCAGATGCTCACTCATGGTCTGTACTATGAATGTAGGAAGAAATTTTGGATAAAATCAGAAATGAAAAATGTTGGCGAATGTCACCAGGTGGGCTTTTACCTTTTTTAGGATTTTTTTCTTATGGTAGGTCAATCAAACGGCTCTAACTCCAGAACCATATTATGAATCTGGATGAAAATTTGGGAGGTTGTAGGGCTCGAAAAATGCAATTTTGAGATAAATAAAAGGTATGAAAATGAAAAATTTTGACCATATTTTCATTTGAAAACTGTGTATTTTCTGGAAAAGTCTAGACACATCCGAAAACAGATGGATATTTCGAAATTTGCGCGGCAACTCGCCCAGGTTCAGCACACTAGCTTTCATCTGCATTTAGGAGAATCGAAATCGGATTTATGGAAGCTGAGAACGGCGCGACACAAAATTTTGCAAAATTTTACCACATACGAACATCACTCGACCTCCACGGAATTTATTTTCTCAAAATTCGAGGGTTCGAGATAGACGAGTTCTGTCAAGGTGAATCGATAGAGCGTCGAAAATCGATGCAGTGTGATTTTTTAGCGATTTTTCGGTTTAAAATTCATGCTGAATCGACATATTTACGAAGCAGGAAATGACGTCCTGGCTTAAAGTAAAACCTATACCTTTCTTTAGTAAGAAAGGCAAAAGATTTCTCAGCTAACTAAATCAAAACATAGAAATCCTCCCTGCAAAGGCGTATGAATTGATCCCAGTAGAAAGGTTCTCTTAATATCTGAATTGCAAATGTAGCATCCTGGAACAAATCTGTTAAACTCTAATGAAAACACTAATTGAATTATTTATTTTTTAATTGTGGGTCTTTCGATATCCATATTGCAAATAATGGAACGGTTTTCATAAAAATCTTATCAGTAGAAACCTGATCAGTAGAAAATCTTTACAAAATGCTGCGTCTTACATGAAAATGTTTAATGATTTCAAATTACACGGTATTTTGCTAAAAAATTGATAATTTCACACTTAAAACAATTTTATCTTCTGATTTTTTTAAACAAAATGTGCGTCATTTGACACACATATTTCATTTTATGATTCACAATTCACATAAATGCAGTTTGAACAACGCAAAATTTGGTATTAATTTTCACAGAATTGAAGTTTTAAGTGAAACTAAAAACTTTATTTTGACGAAAATCTAAAAAATGTTTCGTCGTTCGAATTGCAAACTACACAAATAGTTTTGCAATTCGTTTTAACTGAATTCGACATAAAAAATCCAACAATTTTTCACTTATAATTTAAATAAAAACGACTTGAAAATATATTTGCCAAAGTTGCCATCTGGTTCATGTATTTTATGTATGAAATAATGAAAAAATGTTCAATTGTGATTGAAAAGGTAAAAATTGTGAAATATGTGTCAAAAATAAACCAGAAAAAATATTTGAAGTACATTTTTCTGTGTTGATTTCAATTTCTTCCTGATTAGAGAAAAATATCTGCAATGTTGTAAAAAAACAAAATTCATTTTTAAATGCAAAATCAAATTTGCAATCGAAAATGACTCACCACATTTTTGGATAAAGTGCACTATTTTTAAAAATTGAAAAACTGCAAATATTTCGCTAAAATCAAACTTTCGGTGGCTTTATCATGAAAACGGAGCCCTTTATCAAAAAATCTGTTAAGGGGTTACATACATGTAGAAAATCACAAAATTTTATATTACAGATTATTTGATAAATCCACTCAAAACATGATTTTTAATCACTCCTGAAATGTTCATGAAGATATTTAATGATTAAACTGAGTAAGAGACGATTTAAGTTCAAAATTTTGCCATGCGCAAAGCGGGCTTTCAAACTTTGTTGGCGTTTTTCTCTAAACCCCGAGTTGATTTACGGGTGCCACGATATCTCGAGATGGGATGGATCAAATAGGCAGAAATTTTAGGTGAAGACTCTCAAGATGTATCCCGTGTGCATGACGAAGCCCAATTTTTAAAATTACCTTTTTAAAAAAATACAAAAATCAAAAACAAACGGATTTGTAATAAGAAAAACACAAAAATATTTTTATCTTTTTTTATAATAAACTTTTTGAAAATCGGGCTTCGTCATGCACATGGAATCGGTTTAATGAGTATTCACCAAAATTTTGAGCCGATTTGGTCAAGACTGTGTTGAGATATCGTGGCACCCGTTTTTTGAAACGGCTAACTTAAAATTGCTATATCTCGGCAACGGTGCAACCAAATATCTTCAAATTTGTTTTGAAAGTAGGTGAAAATGTATATTGTAATGCCATGAAAAAAGAATTTAAAAAAAGTTGAAGTGTGTGCTCATACTAACCTCTGACTTTTTGCCAATATACATGTATGTAACCCCTTAAGTACTTTTCGATTGCAAATCCAATTTTGCATTAAAAAATAATGTCAAACTTGTTTTTGCATGAAACTTCGATATTTTTCCAAAAAAATCACTATTTTTTCAAAAAATCATATCTCGGCGGCAGATTTTTTTAATCATGTTTCTCTTTGGCTCAAAAGTTGTGGATTTTTGTTCCCTAAACTGCCGTTCTACGCATAATTGTCCCATGTTCAAAAAAGTGCAACGGAGAAAAACGCGATTGAAATTTTTCGACCGTTTTTTGTGATTCTACGCATAATTGTCCCGTGGGTTAATTTTCACGCTATAAGTCCTTTATCATCCCAGTTAGCAGTTAATCACTCTTATTCGTAATCCTCTTGCTATACAACAGCTAAACAAGACACAATACTTCGTAAAACTAATGATTTCGTGAAAGAAAATACTTGGTGGGACAATTATGCGTAGAAGATCAACGATGAGACAAACAGACTTGGTGTTGTTTTTGATGAGTTTCCTAACAAAGCACTGGATTTTATGGATTTTTCTTAAAGTATACATCAAATTAAACTTAAAAATGTCAAAAAGTCAGAATCGACCAAAAATGACATGTGACAATTATGCTTAGAACGGCAGTAAAACATATCAATAAATCTCGAAAATCAAAAAATACGTATTTTGCGAAATTGAGTTTTAGTAAAAAAAAGTTGATTAAAAAATCTGCAATTTTTTTTCCGTGTTCCTATTTTTTTCTCAAAAGTCCTCAACAATACCTACAACTTTGCCGAAGACACCAAATTCAAAAGTTACAGCTGTTTGAATATCTACATACCATTTTTGTATGGACAGCAGCCAAAATTGTATGGAGACTTGTATAGGTGAACCAATGACGCAAAATAGCTTATTTGGTCATAGGAAAGGCCTCCACAAAGTTTAAGTCAAATAAAAAAATACAAAAAATAAAAATGTTCGAAATCGGCCGATTTCGTAGAGAATTGCTCATTGGTAAGCTTAAGTTATTTGCGATTGTAAGTTAAATTTAACATTTTAACTTATAAAAAAAAGATAAAGATTTTTAAAATTTTTTTTTTTTAGATTATTCCCAAAGTGATATTTTTTAACAAAATATCATAACACTTAAAGCAGATTTGGTACCATCCTTAACTCATACGTAAAAGATGTAATTGTTAGTTCCTTGTAAATATAAAAAAACACGAAAATTAAAAATACGTATTTTGGGAATTTAACTTTTTCGTGATTAAAATCAAATAAAAAAATCAAAAAATTATTTCCCTTTGCCTATTTTTTTTTTCAAAATTAGAAAATCCCTTCTGAAGATAAAGTTTTTTTTACACGATATTAACATTCTCATTTTGTTCGACAAGCCTGAAAATTTTATGAAAACTTATATGGAAAAATTATAACAAACAGCTTGGTAGACATATGGAATGACTGTCTACTAGGATGTAACAAAAATGACTTTTTGGCTGGCATTCAGGGGTTTGTTCCGGTGGGCATGCTAAGTCCAAATCCCAAACATGAGCTTCATTGGACGTAACAGTAGCTGGCTCTTTGCATTTGAATTTCGGTAATTTTTTTTTTTTTTTTTTTTCAAAAAAGACATTTTTTTAGGCATTTTGGCCAACATCACTAGCATGTAGGCCTTGCGCATCTTTTGGTATATATATAACATTGAAGTTTGGAGCACCCTGGAGCTCGGTACAGACCTTCAAAGTTTGTCATTTTTTCTTAAAATCGGCCCCGGCAAAAAAGATATGCGTCGCACCTCGCAACGCCTGAGATTCCATTTTTCATTTTTGTTACACTCTACTGGCTACATTTGTGTTCAATTAGTTTAGATTAGATTTGATTAGATAATTACAGTCTGATTACAGTAAATTTTTTTTTCATAAAATTGTCACAAAACCAAAACAATTAAATTTGATAAACAAATAAATTTGAACTGACTTTGAAATTTAGAAGTATGTTTTTTTTTTTAATTTAATCCTAATGTGTTTAAAATAATGCACCTTTGAAGGAAATTAATCTGTACTGTCCAAATTGCCCCACATTTCTCAACTTTTCCCATGCTTAGTCAGCTGAGGAGTCCCTCCAAATCGCACAAACAACAGCGAACACACTTGAGAACCCTCCCCAGACTCGTTCCCGAATCTACCCAAAAATAAAAAAGCCCACAACCGGCGCAATAAAAAGATACCAAATGATTGCTAATTTTTATTAGCCCCCTTCAGGTTTTTGTTTTCCAGTTGCTTCAAATAAAACACCACACTAGTCCAATGAAGCCCCGTGCAAAAGTCCCATCAGTTGAGCGGCACGAGAACCTTGTGGACCCCAAAAAAAACTAATTCCGAAAAAGTTTGAAAATTGTTTGACTTGGGAGAGAGAATGAGAAAAAAAAGTGGAAGGAAATGTAACTCGCCACCTTTTTTATTGGATTATGGTCCCCCCGCTTCCCCCTCCAGAGCAGCACCCTAGAGAGCCCAATCTGCAGACTGCAGAAATTGCAGATATGTAGCCGGTCAACAGCAGGTGTGACGAAGAATCGAACCCGAACCTTCTCTAACGCCAGTCTGGCAGCCTGCTGGGTGGGGTGGTTTTTTGAGCAATGTTTCTAAAACAAACTTCATAATGTTAATGTTTGACACAATTTCGAATAATTTTTAATTGAGATAAATAAAAACAATTTTTGAAAAGTTCAAAAACAGTCATAATTACAGGATTTTTTTCACAAATTTTAAAGTATCTTCCAAAAAAGGACCACCCTCATATTTGCATAAGTCTGGTCCCGGACTGGACGATACTTCATTAAAAACAAAAGCTGGACATGCCGCGGTCTGCGCCCCAAAGGACTTAGAAAACGACGGTTCCAAATGGCTTATCGAAAATTGCCAAAAACGCGCTGCTGCTGGATCGGGTTAGGCTCGGTTGTTGTTTTGCTGGAAGTTAATTAAGCGTGTGCTCGGTGTCGTTAAAATGGCACTAATGCCAATTAAAATTTGGGCCTGCTTCCTAAGGTCTCTCGCCAGACCGTGTCATTGCGAAAGAGAGGAAGGGTGTGAGGGGGGGGGGGGACCCTTAACATTTGAGAAATTTGTACGTACCTTTTGAAGCTCCCCGGGAAATAGCTCGAGCCGTTCAGACTGTGATCGCCTGGGGAAAGAGACAGAACCAGAAACAAAAAAAAACAAGAGGACAGGAGTTAGATATTTGATGAAGTCATAAATTTTGCAGTTGTAAGACATATTAGAATTAATTAGGCGCTCCTGTGTTGTGGGTCGTATATGCAGTAAGAAAAAAAACTAAAATAAACAAGTGGAGGAACCATGCATTTTTTAACATAAGTTTTACAAATTTCCTATAAGGCTGTTAGGGGCGTTCCACAAATCACGCCACTTGAGGGTTGGTGAGGTTTCTGATTGTCCACGCTCCATTCAAAAATGTGTTTATAAATGTTGTCCACATGAGGGAAGAGGGGGTGGGAGGGGGTCTAGAATTTTACAACTTCAACTTTAGATGTGTTTTGACTAAACATTCCTACAAAGTCAAAATTTCAAAATGGGAATATAGTTTTGTATGAAAAAACATTACAAAACAAAACAAGTTTTCGTCGAAAAGGAGTTGGCGAAAACGACATCCTGAAGACTAGATAAAAAAAAATAATTGAAATTGAACTGTTAGGTTTCATCGACAGTTTTCTATTCTAAAATAAAGACAATTCTTCAAAGGACCTTTTGTATACAAACCCAAAAAATGGTAAAATAATTTTCTATTCTCTATGCTTGAAGTTGTGATGAGGCTTTTTTTTTTTAATTTGGCAAGAACAATTTATGCCAAAGCATTATTTGAAATACTTCAAAATCAGATTATTTATTAACTTCAAATTAAATATTATCTAAAAAAAGTGTCTGAAAACATTGTTAATAAAAAAATAATATTGAACCTTTATTTATATTTACATTGATTTTTTTTTATTGGTTAAAACATACCGTAAAACGGGGTGACTTTGATAGCCGGGGTGACTTTGATAGGTTTGCGATTTTTCCACAAAATGAAGAGTACAATTAAAATACGTAAGGAATGGTTTAGAAACATACTGACCATGGTAGAGAAGTGTTCAAACTACCTTAAGCAGAACTTTTCATAAAATTTTGACAAGTTTAAAAAGTTAGTTAACTATAGTTAAGAAAATGTTGATGAAAGTCATTTTTTTAAACTTCTCAAAGTGTCATGATTTTCTCAATGAACATGATTATTAATCGGAAAACGGAATGCATTTTCGGATTATGTTGACAATTTTCCACTAGGAGAAGGTTAAAAAAGTTTGTAAATAATAAATAATATGTGTTTTTAAAACACAATATAAAAAAATCTCCAAATTTATAGGCAATTTCAGTTGAACAAATTTCATGTTAAATTAAAAACTTGTGATTCGTGCTTAGAATTCAGTATAGAATACAATATAAATCGATAATTTTATAAACAAAACCAGTTTTAACAAATTTTAGGCAAAATTCCGACTTTTTAACAATTTTACCTTAAATTTATATGTATTTTGCTAAAAAGATTATACACTTAGTTAGCTAAATATAAACATTGATTTTTTCTTAAAAACTATATCAGCTGCTTTAGTGATGGTACATTTAGCGTACAAATAAAGTTTGAACATCTAAAATATGATTTTATCAAGAAAAAACTATGACTATCAAAGTCACCCCCTTTGTTTCAAAATAAAGAATAAAAAAAGATTCATTCATACAAAAGATCATTTCTCAGAATATTTGTTTTATTGCCGTCAAAAACAATTTAAAAGCAAATACCCTTTGAACCATTTGTGGAATTTACTTATATTTTTAAATAAAATATTATTTTATTTTACGACTAAATACGGCGAAATAAAAAGTTTAAAGCAATTCTGAAAATTTGATTTTCAAATAGATGAGAATTTCACAAAGGTTCATTTTTTTTGTCATTGAAAATTGGATCAAGTTTCCAAGATATCTTCTTATTAGGTAGCCCTTAGAGATATGTGTTTTTCGAATTTTCAGTTACAAGAGGCCGGCACAAAGAAGGTCGGCTCAACAATGTTCAAGAAGAAAATTGAAGAGATTTTGCCATTTGAATTTACTTTATTTTTAGAAATTGAATGCAGAAATTGAAAAAAATCCTAAATATGGTTAGACCATTGCAAAGCTTATTTCAAGTTACTATTCACTATTAAAAATTCCTTATAAAATTAGGGGGGTGGGGGGGAGAAGGGCAAAAAAAAATAATGCTGAAAATTAATTTTTTTATTCAACTTACTTCTACAATTGATTGCAAACTATTTTAATCAAATTTCAGGAAAAAAAAATAAAAAAAAAAATGATTTTTGGTAGTAGCTTAGCTGTCATATAATGAATAAAGCGTGTGGTACTTTTTGCCTACCAATTTTGAAATTTTGGCATGAAAATTGAAATTAATATTTAACTTAGAAAATTTCAATTCATAAATTTTAAATTGCAAATTAATTTTTCAATCGGAACAAAAAAATTGTATGTTTATAGATACTTTTCAAAATCTATTGTTTTTATGAAAAGTGCAAAAAGCTAGTACAAATAAAAAAACTTAATGCCAAATTTCAAACCTAATTCTCAGAATATTTCAACCAAAAGTGTCTCAAAATGCTTTATATATTTTTACAGTTATGCTTTTGTCTACAAAACAATTTTTTCGCAGAAGTTTTAAGTATTTTTTTCCGATTTATGGTCCAGACTAGATTTATCTGAAAGCCTTGGGAAAATTCCACTGTGGGTATCGAACCAAAAATTTGTTTTCGTAGTTATTTTTGATTGTCGAGCTTAAGTCCGAAACTACGCTAGAGCTATTTAAAAATTGTTAATGGGATCGCAAAACTCGAATTTTAAGTTGAAAGTAAAAAAAATAATAAAATATTCGAAAAAAATGTTCAAAGTCCCACACAAACCATCAGATAATCGAACTTTGGATAATTGAGTCTGGAGTCTGGAGTCAAATGGGTGCTGAAAAGTTGAACTTTTCAGCACTTGTTTCGAAAAGTAACACTTTTCAACATTTTTTTGATTTAAACGATTTATTGACAAAATACATGAAAATTTGACATACAATCTCATTCAGTGTGTGTTTTTTGGAATTGCAAAAAATGTTGTATGGAACTCGTTGCAAAACTTGATTTTTTCAGCACTCTTCGTATTTATCCAACTCGGTGAACCTCGTTGGATAAATGTACGACTCGTGCTGAAAAAATCCTCTTTTTGCAACTTGTTGTATAAACTACTATTTCAGTTATATTTGTTTTGCCCTATGATTTGTGGGGAAAATTTTGATGGAGACAAGGGACAGAGAGACATAAACTTTAAGTAAATTTAGCATTGACCCAAAGCCGAGGATAAAAAATTACAGGCCATGGTTCAAACATCTGGATGAGAAAGTATTTAGAATGCATTTTGCTTAGGGTGAAAAGAAAAATTTAAAATTTTGTAAAATCAAAAGAGCTTTTTTTTCTTTAAGTAAAACTATAGGTTGCTATATGAATGGGGAAGAGCAAAAATTTCAAAATTCCAGCAAAGGTGGCGTTAAATGTGTTGGATCATTGTCAAGTGTGAGATTCTAAAGTAAAATTTTATGACAAACACAAACCGTATCCCTGAGGTCGATTTTAGTTAATGTCACCCTAATGTTGCACCAGTCCAGTTTATTTTGCCATCATTTGTTTTGAAAATGTCTAAGCACAGGCGTTTTTATTCTGCATGATATGTTTTTGCATTACTATATATGGGTTTTACAAAAAAATCAAACTAGTTTTGAAGCTTGAACATGTTAAACACGATTATCAACGCAGGTGAATGCATTTCAAATTGTTTTCAGTTTATTAGATTTCTGTGATACAATAATATTTTTTAAGTTTTTTTTGTTAAAAAAATAAGATCGAGTTGTATAAGAACAACCACGACATTTTGTGGAAAGACGTGCCATAGTATAAGTTGAACAAAAAAATAAAAATAATTATCCAATATAACAAACTGAAATCCAAAAGCTACATACAACCTTCATGTCATATTTCATTCAAACTTCCTCACCAAAATCTAACAATCCAATAAATCGATAACTTCAGCTTGTACGCGTAAAACCACCACCCACCCCCTGCTACCCATCAATTTTGACAATGAAATAATTCCGCGTCGACGACGACGCCGATGTTTACAATCCGGTACACCCTCATCGCGCGGCACGCATTCATCCATATCATCCCGTCCTTCATTCAAGTAGTGAGCAGTGATCCATGAGCCGGTGAATTTTCTCACTCACTGCTCACCGCAAACTTGCACGCAAGTTCCCCGCGCTCACCTCTCACCGCTCACCGGCTGACCAAAATCCCACCTTTCACGGCTCACGCATCACCACGATTGCGAGTGACACTGTATCTGTGACCACTTGTACATAGGTGCCTCCGCTCTGGGGTTGTGTTTGTGAGTGAGCAAGTCGGCCATATTACTCGGCGTTTTGTTGGTCCGCGTGTAAGAAGACGTATGGCCCCGTCGGTGGATGCCGGCTTGCTACGATGACTGGGAAGTATATTTACTTCTTCGCGATACCGGGCGGTGAGCCGGTGAGTCGTGAGAGTGGCGGTCCGTCCAGCATACTTGGATGCATTTTGTCGAGAGACTTTAAATTTCACACGGGGACATATACAAACGCAAGGGGGCTGTTTTTGGGAGGTTTTTGAGGGGTGAGGGGGTAGGAGTGGGATTGGGGTTTGGGGACGGGGTTGTCAATGACGGCGACGACGACGAGCTGATGACGGCGCGACGTCGAGGATGATATGAGGGATTGGTAGACAAGTACTTTAATATGTAACAAATTGAACCTAGAAGATGACTACGCGGGTCAAGTGCGGTCAACCGGTGAGGGAGGAGGATTTCGGAGGAGGTTCACTTGTGGGCCCCACCAATCACACAGGACACGTACCTGTTGCTTCGGCAGCACTCTTGGAATTCATAGTGAACTTGGACCTCTTTTTTTTGACAGCAGACTACAAGTAGGCTAAGCAGGCAGTAGACAGGAATGAAGTTTTCCTGAACAGAAGATGGACTAAATTTTCACCGTGACAAACGTTTTCACCACAAACACTCGGGAACCGGGGACACCTGGCAGGGGCAACGACACGTCCACGCGGCAGGCTAACGGAGGGGGCAGGGACCGGACCGAAAAGTGACTATTTTAACCCAAAAATAATCAAACTATTGAACTCAGTATGGAAAACACGAGTACCCCGGGTTTGATTTCGCGAATAACTTAAAATGGCCCGATGAGAGGATGCACACATGTGTGTGCGAGGAGGACCACGACCGATCGGACCGTCCGTGTATGTGCACGTGTGTATGTGTGTCTAGATTTTGTGGTACCGGTTCCTTCAGGTCACCTCCCGTCCGCTCTCTCGCGCGCCGTCCCCTGGGGCCTCCCCACAATGATATACGGTAGGAGCTGCTACTGCAAGCCCCATGACACAAACTGATGAGAAATAAAAAAGCAAAAAAAAAAAACAGGCACTCCAACACATTGACACGAAACCGTGCGAAATTTGGCTGTGCAGAATCAGGTCGGAATCTTCGGCAGTTTTGTTCCTGGCCCAAACAATGCAGTGCAGCAGGCCATGACCTGCGGGGGCAGCGTTGTTTTGAACCTGCTGTCAAAACATAACCCCGGCGTGTCGGACCTTTCCT
The DNA here is from genome assembly GCF_015732765.1 of Culex quinquefasciatus. Taxonomy (NCBI): domain Eukaryota; kingdom Metazoa; phylum Arthropoda; class Insecta; order Diptera; family Culicidae; genus Culex; species Culex quinquefasciatus. Next base: position 30,149,339 of record NC_051862.1, on the reverse strand, counting down.
CGGTGACGGGATTTGGCAATCTGCGCACCGGACTCGACTAATCCAGTGTGAGCCCGAACCTACGCTGCGCGCGCTCTCGGCCAAATTCTGGAAGTTTTCCAACCGGTTCACCGAGTGGGCGGTTTAGAGAGAGAGAGAGTGCGAGCGCTCACCAAAAGTAATATACTACACACACTGCTCCAACTCACTGCTCCACCACTACAGCGACCATCCCCAAAAAAGAGCCCCTCGCGCCCCACAGTCAAACCCCCCAAAAAAAATTAGATACCCTCCACTTAAATCACGCTAGTAGTCGTGCCGCCATCGACCATCATCAACGCTCTCTCTCCCAAAAATCAGATCTTCCGTCCCTTTCCACCAACACAGCGGCCCCCCAAATCCTAGTAGGTCATCATCACGCGTCTTAATCATCGCGCGCCTTAGTGTATGCGTGTGGCGGCCGCGAGGCCGCCGCCGACTTGCCAAAAATTTTGCTCGCGATTCAAAAACAAGATGGCGGCGGCGACGCCGCGGATGATGACGGGCGGAAGTGCCCGGCGATGCCAACTTGGCAGTGTCAAACACTCGGGGTTGTTCTTTTCCAGACTGGCGGAGGGCAGCGGGTTTCCGGGTCGTGCCGGCCGGCATCTTGCACTTGGCCGTGAAAAAAAGAAGGTCTGGTTGGACGACCACATGGAACGCGGCAGCGATGACGGCGCAGCGAACTGCTGCGCAATCGAAGTGTGCCGTGAAGGTTTTTATTTTCGGTGGGGCTGATGCCCTTGAAATGGGAGAGTGGCGCAATGTTTAGGTTGCTTTATGGAATTGGAAAGTTTTTGGGGGTTTGGAATGCAACTGGAGTTATGAAACTTCTCTGCTTGTTGAAGCGTAATTGAGACAATGAAGGTTATGTTTAGATTGCTTTTCACATCGATAAGGCTTATTTTTCTATTATAAATGAACTTAAAACTTAAAATACAAATACAGTCCAGACTCGAGTATCCGAAGGCCTTGGAAAAACTTCATTTCGGATAATCGATGAATGTGACCTCTAAACTACTCTAAAGTTTAGTAATTTATTAGGCAATCTACCATTCACTAAACTCAAATGGATCGCAGAACTCGAAACTGATGTTAAAAGCTAGCAAAATAAAAAAAATAAGAAAATATACTTAACTGTTCATGATTCGACTATCCGAAGTCCCATTCTAAACCTTAAATGCTTGTTTAACTAAGTTAACTAACCTTTCATAACATTAATATAAATTTGAGGTTTTGTACACAAAAGTTTTAAGTATGATGAAATGTGATTAAAATGGATTTGTCATAAAAATATAAATATGTATTGTCTCCAAATCCAATTTTGTAAAATGCTTCAAAAAATTTCCAAATATGCTTCGAAAATTGTTCTACTGAACATGCTTACAAATCTGAAGATATTTTCGATTACTGTTTCAATAACACTTGAACTTGTAAACTAGAAACTAGTTATAACTATTCTTAGTATAAAAATGTCCAAAGATAATGCATTCCGCTTTCCGATTAAAATGTATTGTCGTTGAGAAGAACATAACACCTTAAGAGTATTTAAATAGTCCTATTTGTCATTGTTTTCATGATTATAGTAAACTAGAGGTGGGCAAAACCGCTCTTTTTTAGGAGTCGCTCATTTTCGTTCGCTCTTTAAAAAGAGCCGCTCTTTTGAACGGCTCTTTCGCACTTTTTTCAAAATTTGAATGTATAGGGTTTTTTAAAGAATCGTGTGATTGTATAAGTTATTTCACATTGGACTTTTATAAATTTGGTCATACCAAATATTTTTTGAAGTTTAGGTCCCTCAACTCTGGCCAAAGTCACAAAAAAAATAAAAGCAAGACATTTTAATGAAAAAAGAGTTTAAAAATGCATTTTACACATTCCCATTTGTTTTGCAATCATCAGTTTTCAAAATATCGAAGTTATGATGAACTTTTTTTAAACTGAAAAAAAAAACATTTGCATTAGGTACTGTGCAACGGAATTTCACCAAAAATCAAAATATTTTTGATCGATCCCAATTTGCTTTTTAATTGTTTTCAGTGGATAAGACTTCTATTTTCATTAAAATTTGAAAGTTTTTTACTTTAATGAACAATCAGTTGCACACTGAAAAGTTTATTTCATTTTGTTTAGAAAATCGTTTACTTTTGGGATTAATTTTTATAAGCATTGCAATTTTTGAAATTGCATTTTCAATTCTGAAAAAACAAATTTAATACTACATTTTTTGGAAATTCAATAAATTATATTTATAACAAAAATCATGCCATATTGAAAAGGTTCTTTCAAAAGAGCGGAGTTTAAAAAAGAACCGCGGTTCTTTTTTTGTGAGCCACGGTTCATTCGCTCTTTTCAGTGAACCGGCTCTTTGAGCGGTTCGCTCTTTTTTTGCCCACCTCTATAGTAAACTAACTTTTAGAACATTTCAAAATTTGTTGAAACCTACAGCTTGAGATACTTTGAACATTTCTCTACCAAACTCAGTATGATTTAATAGGGGAAATTTAACCTTTCTCGGCCTATTTCCATTGTCAGCAGCATTTTGATCATGAATTACAGTTTTCATCAAGTGTTTTCGACTATTCCAAAGTAATAAATAGCTCAAATAAAAGCTCAAATAAACTTCAATACTTCTAACTAACGTGAAATTTTCCAAGCATTCCGAACATGTCAAAATTGAGACCAAAAAGTGCCGCTATGGAAGCCTTTTTTTCATTATTTACTTTATAACTCTACCTTAATTCAATGTGGAATTCTGAATTCAATAAACATTTTCGGAGAAACAAACGGGGAGCAATATGCAAAACCCCTCGTCGACCATGATATAAAAAAACACACAAAACATGACAGTTAAAATTCTCAAACTCAAAACTCAAACTTGTAAGAATTTCCGGTAAAAATATTTTCGAGATTGAAAAATCAAGTCTGTCATTTAGAAATTGCAAAAAAACCATTGTCAACATTTTTATTTCTAAAACCGCTGTATCTTCGGAAGGATTGGACATAGGACAATGGTCAATTTGGAGACTTTTAAGTAAAATTGTCTGGGGAATCGATTCCCACTATCGGTTTTTTTTTTAAATTTAGAAGTTTAGATTACTTTTGAAAAAAAATGTTTTAGTAAATGATTTTTTTTATTTTTTTCAGGAAATACATACCATCCTGCATTTTTCGTTAGTCTTTTTGTATCATTTTAGGCTATTTACTCAAAAAATTTGAACGAAAAAAAGTGACATCACCTTCAAATTTATCTTCTAAACTTAAAAATTGAAAAATCTCATGGAAGTGTCGTGCATCTTTCTTTCAGTGTATTGTCATGATAACATGTCTTAAAAGTTTCATTGAAATAGGAGAGGGTCGGTTACAAAAGTACCAGAAAAATTCCTGATTAGAGCAGGAATTGCTCTAGTACAGTCCAGACTCGATCATCCAAAGTTTGGGTTTTTTTTTATTTATTTTTTTTAGGAAACAAATTCGAGTTCTGCTCTCCTTACTTACTAAAATTGTTAATGGCCTGTAAAATTGAGAACAATATCTTCCCAATGAATCATCACCATAATTATGGCCAACATCTCGAATTGAAATTTTCCTATTACTTTTAGATTATTTATGGGGTCATATTTGAGCCTAACGCCCCAAAACAGAAATCGAATCGCATTTGAGAGTGGAACATTTAGCGGAAAATATTTTTGCGTAAGCCTTCTGTAAAAAAATACATTCACAAGACGACCTAGATTTTGTATTAAACAAGCTCGAGAATTAGATATCAAACTCAACTAACAAACAGTTTTTTAACTTGCCTAATCATGCTTGTATGTATAACAACCATAACGCATAAATCACGTAAATTTTTTGAAACAAATATTAAACAAAAGCCGTGCAAAATTTTCACCAGCCTTTCCCAAACCACAAAATTGCGGTCCCATATCAAGCAGACCCCTTTTTTGTACAAATTCTGACAAACAGGTTTTCCGTCCCATATCAGGATTTCCCCTAAAGTAAAAAAAATGCAGTTACCAAACCAGAAAACAGGCTCTCAACTAGAAATTCCTCTAGCATGCATTCCCTTGACCTCCGAGTTCCCAGGACCTGCTGACTAGCGTGGTTCACGTTTCTATGAAAAAGACAAAAGTTGTTATTTTGTCTTGCATCAACCGGAATTTCGTTCTTTTATGTCCCCAGAAGCACTCCTGAAAATTTGAGCCCATTTGGTAAGGTCTAGGAGCTCCAGTTTTAATTTGAAATTTATATGGGATTTTGATTTATTTTCCATGGGAAACTACCTTTTTTTACATTGTATTAGGAATTTTTTTTAACAAATCGATGAAATGACTTGATTCTTATAGTAGGAGATAGGTTTTGAACTGGGGAACAACTTTGTAGAACATACCAACATGCTAGGAAGTGACCCTTTAAAGATACAGATACTTTTAGATGGTGGCTTTTGAAGGGGCTTTACTTCAAAAGCCACCATCTAAAAGTATCTGTATCTTTAAAGGGTCACTTCCTAGCATGTTGGTATGTTCTACAAAGTTGTTCCCCAGTTCAAAACCTATCTCCTACTATAAGAATCAAGTCATTTCATCGATTTGTTAAAAAAAATTCCTAATACAATGTAAAAAAAGGTAGTTTCCCATGGAAAATAAATCAAAATCCCATATAAATTTCAAATTAAAACTGGAGCTCCTAGACCTTACCAAATGGGCTCAAATTTTCAGGAGTGCTTCTGGGGACATAAAAGAACGAAATTCCGGTTGATGCAAGACAAAATAACAACTTTTGTCTTTTTCATAGAAACGTGAACCACGCTACTGCTGACTGTCCCAGCGTGGAAACTTCCCAAATTCATGAGAAAAACGCGCGCGACTCCTGCCACGTGGAATAACTTGAAACTTTTATTGACACTGCATTAGCATGTTTAGATGCGCGGCCTTGAAATCGCAACGTCTACTTCCCTTTTATCGATGGGAACTCTTGAACAAACTAATGCGAATAAAAAAGGTGTTGTTTTTACCCTAAATATCACTCATCCATGCAATATGTTTGCACGTACCTTTACGATGTTTTTCGCGACTTTTTTTTTCGGTTTGTTCTATCTTGCTCATGAAAATCTTATTTTCTGCCCCCGAAATTTTTGGGCAACTTCCTGGTTCCTGGGGAGGAATCGCGGTGTACATAATAACGTGTAAACAATGACAGATAATCTTACCGGTTTGCGCGCGCTTGCGAATAATAGGCGATAATTTCGGGAACATCACCCCATTTCCTGCTTCCTATATACAACGATTTGGTAGGGGGAAATGGGGAAATGGGCCCAGAAACGTGCAGCAATTTATTTAAAACACCTTTTAAAATATATTTTAGAGCAAAAATTATCTTAAAAGGCTCTACCGAGCTAAATAAATACGACGAGTGCTGAAAAAATCGAGTTTTGCATCGTATGTTGTACTTTTATGTGCACTTCCAAAGTATATCCCACTTCTGCTACTATTGAACCTAGTGAAATCCAAATTATGGTAATGAAAAAAAAATCTAATTCAAATAAAAATCATTTAAGTTTCCTCCCTCTCCGCTACGAAGTGAATAGAGTAGGTTACCACTTTTAAGCGTTTTTCGATGATGTTTAATTTGTTGCCAATTTCGTATTTTTTCCCCCTTTTCAGAAACAATTTTTGCACTCCTCGTTCGAGGGGGATTGTTGTCACACATAAAATATTCATATCCCACATTACATCAGCAAATTATGTGTCATAATCATATCGCTCATGGTCTTTCTTGCTCAGCTTCCAGCTAAATTTAGACCGATCTTATTTTCCATCCACCAACTGAATTTACCGAGTTCGCTGGTTCTGACATCCACAGTTGAGAGCCTGGGCAACAGCATCCTTCCTGGAAATGTTTCGAGAGCCCGAAAGTGAAAACTCGCAATTTGGAAGTCACTTTCGCTTGAGTGATGGGCTCTGGCCTCGTGGCGGGCCACATCAGATGCATTTTTTTTTCAAGTGGGCCACCACACCGTCATCATAGGGAATGATTTGAAGCAACGACAGAGAACGGAGTAGCAAAAAAAAAGAAGCCTTGAGCTGTACCGTTTGTTTTGATTTATTTTGGTGGAATTCGGTGCTGCGCAGTTTCTGTTAGGTGGAGTGTGGAGATGACTGAAGTTAAGCGAAAAATATAAAAAAACATTGAAGAAATTGTACGTGTTTTTATGCGCAATACAATACAAAATACAAAAAGATATTAACAGATTATTCTTTTGATAATTCTATATTATAGTTAGTTAGTTTTTTTAAACAAATTGTTTAAACTTTAAAGAAATAACGAATCAAATTCAGGAAGACCAAACTACTAAACAAAGTATAAACCGATTCTCTATTTAAATCTGTACCAAAAAACATAAGGCAAATCTTTTCTCAATTGAGTTTTTCAATGGATGCAAGAGGCGCCGAAAAATGTGACATTTTTAGTATTTTTCTCTAAAACAAAACGAAATTTCCTGTAAGCCTGTTCTGAAAATAAACTATAAACGAAAAGCGAAAAGGCCACCTTTATGTTGAATCCAGAGTTACTGAAATCCAGACTGCGAATCCTCGATTATCCGAAGTTTCGATTATCCGAAGATTTGTATGGGTTTTTTGGGACAAACAAATCAAGAAAAAAATATATTTCATATTTCTTTTATTCCTTTTTTAACATCAAATTCGACATTTAGTCAAATTTGAATGGTTGATTGCCTTAAAAATTAATAAATGCATTTTGAAATATATTACATCACCGTCATTTTGACCACCATCTTGGATTTAAAAAATCTAAATACTCTAGAGAAGTTTTGGGGTAAAACTTTAACAATCAAAAATAATACAACGAAAAAAAATCGTTTTCGTGATTCGATTATCCGAAGTGAAATTTTTCCGAGGCCTTCAGATAATCAAGTCTGGACTGTACTTAAATCCCATTTTCAAATTTCCGACTTTTCCCTATTATTTCCCAGAGCCCTCAATAATACGCATTCCTTACTTAAAGAATTATTTTATAACAAAGCAAATATCAGCGAGCATACAAAATTTTTAAATAACATCAAAAAATTAACTATTGACAATTTAACATAACAAAACATTTCCACACAAAATGGTTCAATAAGGAACCACTCAGTAAATCAAAAAACAATCAGTCTTCATCAAATAATTGAACGCCTAACAAAATATATAATTTCAATGTATATTTTGCAAACTGCCAAACATAAAGTTTTCGTAACTCGGTTTTAACTGGAAATGAAAAGGGTTATTCCGGAGTTTTTTTTTAAAGGTTCAAGAAACCAAATTTCCAGTTTTTGTTTTTTGGGTGCTTTTGAAACCGCCTTGAGTCAGAGGTATTAAAAACACCCAAAAAGCAAAAAAGTGAAAATTTGGTTTATTGGACCTTTTCAAAAAAAAAAAATCCAGAATTTTATTATTTTTTAGTCAAAAAAAAAATCAAAAAATCTAGGAATTCGTTTTCAGTCCAGACTCGATTATCCGAAGGCATCGGAAAAATTTCACTTTGGATAATCGAGACTTCGGATAATCGAATCACGAAAAAAAAAATTTCGTTATCTAATCTTTGATTGTTGAGCATACACACAAAAAAATATTTCCGAATGTTACATCATTTATGATGTAACACTTTTGCACGTCATTAAACATTTAAATTTAAATTCAATTTGATGTAAATTTGCAACATATTATACGTAAAAACATGATTTTACGTGTGATTCAACCGTTTACGTCGAATCTCAAGTTTACATCAACTGAGTTTACATGTGATTCATTTTTTCCGTGTCGAGTAAATTCACATATTTTTTTCTGTGTAGGTATGACCCCTAAACTACGCTAAAATTATTTAGAATTTTTAAATCAAAAACGGCGACTAAAATGGCGGTGATGCAATATTGAAAAAATGCATTTTATTTTTTAAAAGGCAATCAACAACTCAAATTTGACTAAAATGGGTTCGTAGAGCTCAAATTTTATGTTAAGAACAAAAAAAGAGAAAAAATACGAAAAAAAATTTTTTCGTGATTCGATAATCCGAAGTCCATAAAAACCTTCGGATAATCGAGTCTGGACTGTAAAAACATGTTTTTACCAAGCTCTCTTTTATTTATTTTTTTAATTTTAGATTTTATTATTGGAGTTAATAATGATTTATTTGTCAGAATTGTAATGTTTTAAATATTTAATTAAAGGATAGATTTAGTTTAATAAGACTCCATGTTTTACCATTTATTTTATGCGAAATTTTTTAAGAGACAAATTCTCTAAACATAGTTGTGAGATCTTTTTAAAAAAATCACGATCTTATTGTTTTGCAATTGAATTCAACACGTATTTTTCCCCATTTTTCGTTCAGATTGATATACGTTTGGATTTTATTTTATCTAAAAAATTTCTCGGTTATGAAAACAAGCTCAATCTTAATTAACTTACCCAATTAGGGTGGTCCAAATCCGGACTTTTTTGGGGCCACCCCCTGAAATCAAAGATTGGCCCATCACTACTCCCAAAGGAAAAATATATCTCAAAATCTGCAACATTGGATTTGCTGCAGAAAATGTCATATTTTATAACATTTTTTGCAGCAAGCCCGTAGATCATTTTTGCCCGCGTGTAAAAATTTCAGCGATCTGCAGTTCTCACCAACACATATAATGCTGGCCCGTCCCCGAGCAACACTCCAAAGAGAAGCATATGTTGGTGCTCTTTCACTCACATTTCATCAAGCGTCCATAGGGACGTGGCGTTACATCGTGCTGCCACCTGGTTTTTTTAAGTGCAAGAGTGGAAAAGTGCTGAGTCATCGTCTAAAAATAGACGGCGTCCTATCTCGCCCAGCAAAATGAAGTCGATAAAGTAGTCGGTTTCGATGAGAAAAAGTGGAAAACGTGGTCTAAAAATAGCGACGCCATCCCCCTATGGCGCGGTGGTAGCGTGTCGGATCAATAACCAAGAAGTTGGTGGTTCAATCCTCGTTCTGCTAAGTGTTTTTTTTTTGTGAAATACAACGAAAAGGCGTCGGTAACGTCGATAATTGTCGGTAACGGGCAAAAATGTCATACTCCTATATCGCAAAAATTGCATGAGGACAGATTTCATGCATATTCTGATATACTTTCATGCCGCCATGCATCACAATCATGCGACTGCCAGTTGGGTGTAGGCTAAATTCCAAATTTGAGCTCATTCTGACCACGGGAACCCCTCCCTCCAATCGCTTAAAGTTTGTATGGGAAAAATCGTCAAAATGTATGGAGAAAAGCAACTGTTTTACTTTTTTACCTGTGGAAGGCGCCATAATTATCCGATTCTTACCATTTCTCAAATGTAGAACCTTCATTAAATTTTGAACAACTTTCCCGAAGACACAATATTTTTAGGATTTTTTCCCGCGAAGTTATTAGCGCCCAAAACTGGCCATTTTTGCGCGGCCAGCTGTAAGGGGCTACCTAACAACGATGTTTATTTCCAATTCGTACACGCACGTGCTCTCTCTCAGGTTCAAACTCTCTCACGAGCTTGCTCGCCTGCCTGCCTGCCTGTTTACCTACAAGCGCGCGCTCTGTTTCTCGGCTTGGACTTTTGTCGTCGTCGTCGTTTTCGTTTGCTATCCGCTGCGCTGCGTTCCTGGCATGTTAATTATAATTTTCAACAAAAATAGTCGGTTTGTATTGAGATATAAAATCAAATGTAATATGTGAACAACAAAACGAAAAAAACACAACAATAGATATCATATTATAAGAGCGTGTGAGAGAGAATACAAATTTGATGAATTAGTTCATCCATGAATCGTCATCTGTTCTGATCCAAACCTAATTGCAAACGTTTTGGATTTTAATTTATCTGCTTTTGTTACAAGAAATACCATGCCTTCTATCGGATGGGGAAGTAAAACGTCGGTCCATTTGCGTAAAAGAGGATTTGGGTGACTCACCACACAAATCCTTCGGACGCCTAGAAATGAGCAGAAACTTGCAACAGAGCCCACAAAAGACCCGGGGGTCGTTATAGTGGTTTGCCTTGCTTTTTTTTACAAGAAATACCATGAAGTTGTTTTTAGATAAAAAAGGAAAGAATTTTCTTTAGATTTTTTAAAAAACTGAATCCAAAAGAGTATCTTAAAGGAAGGCCGTAACTGCAAGATCTGAAGGTTGTTAACGATTGTGCAGAAAGAGATGTTTCCTGAAACGAAAAATTTACAGGTAAACTGACAAAAAATGATAAACAGTTGCAATATTTGTTGCAGGTGGTCTAGGAACACAGAAAGAAATTTCCAGAAAGAATAAAAAAATAATTTTGGAGAGTATGAATGAAAATTTGCAGCAATAATTGTAAAATTGCCTTGATTTGTTCTGATTTGTACTAAAGTATATTTTTGTTAAAGCAAACTACCTAAAGGAACAACGTTTGTATTACCTGAAGATTTTTTTCATGTTTCTTTAGCATATACGAAAAACTGCGTGTAGTGCTTGGAAAAACAAACAAACCCTGTTCTCATGACATTTGCTGTATTTTTTAATTGAGCCTAAGCTGTCTTTTCTTTAAACTATTTTTTTCAGCGCAGTTTTTTTTTATTTTTGACATAATTTAAGAAATTATATGCTAAATATATCTCAAAACAATCCTGCTATTTTAGTTTTATAAATATTATAATACACATGCCAGAAACGCAGCGCAGCGGATAGCAAACGAAAACGACGACGACGACAAAAGTCCAAGCCGAGAAACAGCGCGCGCTTGTAGGTAAACAGGCAGGCAGGCAGGCGAGCAAGCTCGTGAGAGAGTTTGAACCTGAGAGAGAGCACGTGCGTGTACGAATTGGAAATAAACATCGTTGTTAGGTAGCCCCTTACAGCTGGCCGCGCAAAAATGGCCAGTTTTGGGCGCTAATAACTTCGCGGGAAAAAATCCTAAAAATATTGTGTCTTCGGGAAAGTTGTTCAAAATTTAATGAAGGTTCTACATTTGAGAAATGGTAAGAATCGGATAATTATGGCGCCTTCCACAGGTAAAAAAGTAAAACAGTTGCTTTTCTCCATACATTTTGACGATTTTTCCCATTAAGCGATTGGAGGGAGGGGTTCCCGTGGTCAGAATGAGCTCAAATTTGGAATTTAGCCTAGTGATGGGTCAATCTTTGATTTCAGGGGGTAGCCCCAAAAAAGTCCGGATTTGGACCACCCTATTACCCATACTCACATTTTTTAAGGGAATCAAACATTTGTAAAACATGCTTGAAATGACTTAATTAATTCTTTTTATACATTGAAGCTAGTCATAATTGTTGATATTAAGCTCTATTTTCACGTTCGTTTTTGTTAGTTTTGTTGTTGTTGAAGATCGATGTTAACTTTTATTTGATAAACTTAGTCAAACACCCAGTCGGCCTGGGTTCGATCCCAGACGGTCCCGGTGGCATTTTTCGAGACGAGATTTGTCTGATCACGCCTTCCGTCGGAAGGGAAGTAAATGTTGGTCCCGGACTAACCTAAAAAAGGTTAGGTCGTTAGCTCAGTCCAGGTGTAGGAGTCGTCTCCCTGGGTCCTGCCTCGGTGGAGTCGCTGGTAGGCAGTTGGACTAACAATCCAAAGGTCGTCAGTTCGAATCCCGGGGTGGATGGAAGCTAAGGTGTAAAAAGAGGTTTGCAATTGCCTCAACAATCAAGCCTTCGAACACCTAGTTTCGAGTAGGAATCTCGCAATCGAGAACGCCAAGGCAATGCTGTAGAGCGAATAATTTGATTTTTGATTTTTTTGAGTCAAACATAAATAAAAATCATTTAATTAATAAATTTTTTTTATGAAACAGCTAAGTGCTAAAGATGTATTGAGTGAAATTAATTAATTTTTTACATATTTTTCGCGGATTTTTGCGGATTTTTCAGATTTATCAACATGAGTGGCCACCCTGCATTTGACTCAGTTTAGGACAAGGGTGTCCAATGTTTTTGATCGGCGGCCCAAATTTGAAGCTTTCATGAACTTGCGGGCAAATGTGTTTTTAACGCAATTACGCTATTTCCATCCATAAGACTAGAAAATACTTTTATCAGTTGCACTAATTTCAAGTATTTGGTGGACATGTTGGCCTTTCAAATATTAGAGAAAAGAAAATTACAATGTTCCAACAGTTTTATTAAAAAGCTGATTAGGCGGATGCAAATATTTTCGGCTCTTGCCGGGGTCGAGGGATGGACATACAAATAAAAAAAACATAAAAAATTAAATAGCAAAATAGCAATAGCAGTTTTTTAAATGCATTTTACACTAGTTTAGTTGTTTTGCAATCATTAGTTTTCAAAAAAAGTTAAATTTGACAAAGACTAAATTTTTTGCAAAAACAAATTTCAAATTATTTTTGAATGAACCCAAACTTGCTATAAATTATTCTAAACGCTGGGAATGCATTTTCAATTGATTTCAGCCAATTGCTTTTAAATTTTTATTGATTTTGAACTTTAAATAAAATTTGTACCAGCCTTTGCTCCAATTGGTTGACATTTTTAAATCAACAAAACCAATAAAAAATAGGTAAGGCAACTGATGAACTTGAGAAATCACATCCCAAATGGGTCAACGGGTCATTTTACATGAACATTTAATGAAACACATATTTTGATCTATGAAATCAACGAAATAAATGCATGTGAGCGATAAAAAGAACATTCAAATTTTAGCTAAATTGGTTTTTATTGTATTTTTTCGTTTTTACATAGACTTAGTCTGCACTAAGAAAACACGTTTGACCCGCGGGCCATACTTAGGTCACCCTCACAATGTAGATAAAAGAAAGATTCAGCCCACCGCAGCCCTGGATTACAACTTTTGAAAAGCATTTTCAACTCAACTCACAACAAAATCTAGCCATTGATTTGTATGCAAAATAATTGGTCCAATTGGATGGAAACAACCTGCCAGACAATCGTACTTTTCCCCTGACTTATAGAAATCAGAACGTTTTCTATGCACTTCACCACCGTCCTCATAAGAACCCACCCACTATCACCCACACAAACACAAAACCGCAAACAAAAAACTGCACATGCACTTTTTCGTGCACCAATCCCCCCATTTTTTTAAAGTCCTGTCTCAACCCTTTTATCGATGCAAATTTTACATAAAGAAAAAGTAGCCAACCGTTTACGTCCCACCAACACCACCAGGACTGCAATTGCACATTGCTGCAAATCGGCGGCCACGTGCTCGCGACGACGACGACGATGATGGCGTTGCAGCATGACGCAAATGCAAAACGAACAAAAGAGAGCAGTGTAGTATGAGGAGAGTGAGAGTGTGAGAGAGAGAGCTGCATCATCATCACCGTCAGTTATGCACTTTTCGCGTGCATATAAACGGTTGCACTTGTGTGTGCTGTGTACCGTATATAAAAACACCGCCGAATGCACTTTCTGTTTGTTGGGCCAATAATTGCGAGGAAAATGGCGGATGGCAAACGTGTGCGGTTCAACCAATTGGTGGGGGGGGCTCGAAGCTAGCGATTCTGTTGGAAATGGTGGGTGTTTTGAAGATTGGTTTTCTTTGAAATGATTTTTAAATTGTTATATCTGAAGTTTTTTTTGAAAAGGACCAATAAACCAAATTTTCAGTTTTTGCTTTTTGGGTGTTTTTCAATACCCCTGACTCAGGGCGGTTCTAAAAACATCCAAAAAGCAAAAACTGGAAATTTGGTTTATTGGACCTTTTCAAAAAAAAAACTCCAGATATTTTATCACGTGGCTTTGAGGTAAATAAATGACTTCTCATCGCACACAAATGTGATTTATTTTTATTTTACGAAAAATTAACATCAACCATAATCAGTCAGTCAGTCACTCAGTCTTTTTTTTAAACTTATTCTTCTTGCATAATTAAATTTGAAATATTTAATGATACCAATTTAATTTTCATCCAATTTGATCAAGGTAAACAGAAATGTAGAAAAAAATATCAATTTTGCTTTGACGAAAAGTGTTAAGCTGAGAACAAGATTGTCCGTTCGACGCAGTGGTGAACGCAGAACGCTGTGCCAGTTATATTTTTCTATCAACTGTCAGTCGAACAATCTAAAGGGGTTGCTTTGTTCAATGGTCGATGACTGGTAGGCTATGATGACAGGCGCAAAATTTTGCGTTTGCGTCCAGGTCTGACGGACAATCTTGTTCTTACCTTTACCCGAGAAGACGGAAATAACTTGGGAATAACATTTTTTGTTATTTGATTTCTTGATTTCTTGATTTCTTGATTTCTTGATTTATAATGGAGAGTGTCTTAAAAATATAATTTTGTCATTTGGACCGGCACCAGGTTCTCCGATGGCCACATTCGGAATTTATTTATCTCAAACACTTAAACTTGCGGTAATTTTCTGGGTCCTTTTTTCACTGTGCGTATTTGAATTTGAATGAAAAAAGGTGTTTTAAAACGCATTTTCAATGACAAAAACATGAATGAAAATTTTTACGAGCTTTATTTAGTTGTTTTGCAATTATTAGTTTTCAAAAAAAGTAAGATTTGACGAAAACAAAAATTTAAATGAAAAAAAAAACCTTTTTGCGGTAGTGTATATCCAATAGATTAGTTTAGATTTTGCGGTAGTGTACATCCAAAATTTTCATAAAAGCAAAACATTTTTTTTTAATAATAATTTTTTGCCCCCTGGCTTTATTACCATAAAAAAAACTTTGAATAATATTTGTTCCAGCTTTATTTTACTAAACAAAAACAATCTAAAACAATAACCCATTAAAAAAACCCGATTTCGAGTTTCGTCAAAAATTGCTCAAATATATTGGAGCAATTTCAGCTCAAATCAGGATTTTTCATGGTACTTTTGTACCCGACCCTCTCCATTTTCCATGAAACTTTGTAGACATGTTATCCTAGGCCTATATAAGCCATTTTTGTGTATATGGAGCCAACAGTACTCGAAAATAACATTTGAGAAGGGCGTAAGTTATTTAAATATGTTTGTACATTGTAATTTAAAAATTACTGTATCTCGAAGCTGTTGCGTTATATCAAAAAGTGGTCAAAGACAAACTTGTAGGAAATTGGACGGGCTTTCTGAAAAAATACACTGAAACAAAAATACACGCCACATCTATAAGATTTTTTGATTTTCAGGTCTAAAACTATAATTTAAAGGTGATGTCACGCTTTTTGTTTCGTTCAAAATTTTTGAGGAAATAGCCTGAAATGTTTCCAAAAGACTGACGAAAAATGCAGGATGGTATATCTCTCCTTAAAAAAATAAAAAAAAATCATTTAATAAAACTGTTTTTTTTGAAAAGTGGTCTAAACGTAAAAATTTTTGAAAACCGGTAGTGGGAATCGATTCTTTAGACAATTTTACATAAAAGTCTCCATATCAACCTTTGTCCTATGTCCAACCCTTGTGAAGATACAGCGGTTTTAAAAATAAAAATGTTGAAAAAACGGGTTTTTTTTGTGGTTTTTGGCAATTTCTATATGACAGACTTGGTTTTTCAGTCTCGTGAATATTTTTACCGGAAAGTTCGTCCAATTTTCCATAAGTTTGCCTTTGACAGCTTTTTGATTTATATCGTTTTTATATTTACGTAATCAAATTTACCACACTGAAAAAAATATTCTATTTTCAGTTATAAGCAATGTAATTAGGCTTATATCTGTAAGCCCTTACATCCAATTGAAATGCTGTGAAAGGCAAACTTATCGGAAATTAGACGAGCTTTCCGGTAAAAATATGTACGAGACTGAAAAACCAAGTCTGTCGTATAGAAATTGCCAAAAACCACCAAAAAACCCGTTTTTTAACATTTTTATTTTTAAAACCGCTGTATCTTCCCAAGGATTGGACATAGGACAAAGGTTGATATGGAGACTTTTATGTAAAATTGTCTGGAGAATCGATTCCCACTACCGGTTTTCAAAAATTTTGACGTTTAGACCACTTTTCAAAAAAATAGTTTTATTAAATGATTTTTGTATTTTTTAGGAGAGACATACCATCCTGCATTTTTCGTCAGTCTTTTGTAACATTTTAGGCTATTTCCTCAAAAAATTTGAACGAAAAAAAAATCCTGTCATCACCTTAAGATTTAAGTTTTAGACTAGAAAATCAAAAAATCTCATAGATGAGGCGCGTATTTTTTTTTCAGTGTATTTTTTTTTTTTCAGAAAGCCCGTCCAATTTCCTACAAGTTTGTCTTTGACCACTTTTTGATACGACGCAACGGCTTCGAGATAAGGTAATTTTTAAATTGCAAAATACAAAAATATTTAAAAACCTTAAGCCCTTCTACAATGATATTTTCGAGTACTATTGACTCCATATACACAAAAATGGCTTATATAGGCCTAGAAAAACATGTCTACAAAGTTTCATTGAAATCGGAGAGGGTCGGGTACAAAAGTATCGGAAAAAAATCCTGATTTGAGATGAAATTGCTCATTGTTATCCCAAAAATGGTAAAGAACAGTGCGTTGGGGTCAACGATACTTAGTTCGCACGCATCATCTAACCAAAAAAGGCAGAAAATCGAAGAATGGAAGCAACAAAAACGCATGCTATTTATAGCTGGAAAATGACTACCACTTGAGATTGGTCTTGGTTGTGAGTTTTCCGCCGACGACAAAACAACGCCATAAAGAAGGGAAAAAGAATTTCCACAAGCGTCCCCCCACGCATCGTACGCATGAATCGATGAAGACGCGAAGTTTAAGTTTTTCCCCCAGCGAAGACTGGATGTCGCGTGCCACTTGGGGTGTCTAGATTTGTTTTATGTTCTTTGATTTAACATGTCTTTTATTTTTTTTATTTTCAAAGTAAATTCTACTAAAAATTCATAAAAAAAACATAATTCTAAACAAGCAATAGATTATAAACCATTTTTTAAATGTTGAAAATTGACATCCCTATAAGATATCTGTGTCACTGTAACTACAATGTTTGCTGGTGGGTTAAATAACTGCGTGCTGGCGTGCCTGGCATTGAAAGAATGTGAGTGACTCCCCCCTGAGACATAAAAACGTGAACGTAGGTTAAAAAAAGAAGAAATATCGATCAGAAGCGTTTTTTTCTGGTTTCATTATTAAAGCGTATTTAAGATTCCCTTTTCTTTGCAATGTTTACCCTAATTTAATTTTTTTGTTGTCAAATAATTTGACAAAATCAAAAAAAATGTAGAAAATATAAATTAATATCAATTACATTCTTGAACAATAAAAAAAGACCAATTATTCAATTTCCTAATTCAAATATTATGCTGATAAGTGAAAGTTTTCTCACTTCTACGAAAAAAACTCCCCTATTCTCGTTTTCCATGCAATTCCACACTCGAAAAAAAAACACGTGCGCACGTGCTTGTCTCACGTGGTGCGTCTCAAGCAGATTTTCCCGCCTGTTTTCACGTTGCTTCACCTCCAACTTCATTCAATATGCATGTCAAAATCACGAACGAGAGAGAAGGAAATTCTTTCAATTACTTCTGCTTTTCGAGGCTAAAAATAGCGCGTAAATCTATCACAGCTGCTGCTGCAACGTGGAACAAGAAAAATCTAAACAAATTTACCCCAAATGGGATGTTTTTGTGAGAGTTTTAGGGGGGGAGGAATGCTACACTTGGAAAAGGCGATGCGAGCGAAGGTTATTGATTGAATAATTTGAGCGAATAATGGTATCGATTTCAAAGAAAATGAGTGTTTCGTTTTTAGAGGACGGATTTTCTTCTTTGAAGACTGTTTCATTTTTTTAAATTATTTTGCTCAATTCGCCCAACTTCAAACTGAAAAGTAGACTTTTCCTCATATCTTTGCTGAGTAATACTCTAGGTTCTCCCAAATCGACTTTTCTTTGTATTTTTCGTCTTTGGCAAAGTTGTAAGTTATGATTAGGAGTATTAGGACTTATCGGGAAAATCTTGATATTTTTTAAAAAAATTATTTAACTAAAATCTGAATTAACAAAATACGTAATTTTAAATTTTCGAAATTTTCTGATTTGTTTTGTGGGACTAAAATAGACATTTTTTGATCCCAAGTGCCTGAAGGTGCAAAATACGTTTCGGGGAATAAAGTTTTTCTTTAAATAGTGTTTTTGTTGAAAAAGTCGAAAAAATGGACGAAACATTCAAAAAAGCATTTTTAGACCTCAAATTAAATTTGCAAGCAAAAGTACTTCGCTTTTATTTTAATAAAATGAACTGTTCTCAAGTAATAGCCACTTTGTGGTATACATTTTGATTCATATTCGTTTTTTGTATTTTCAAAATACTGCTTGAAAGAAAAGCAACCCCGAAAATCATCAATTTTCAAAATATTTTAAGCAGGCAAATTTATTTTAAGTTTTTTCTTCAAGACTTTGGGAATTGGACAATTTGTTTCTAAGATACAGCTTCACAAAAAATCCAAATCGATGAAAATCACTTTTTCTCAGTGTCACCTAATAAGTCTACAATTTTCAAATAACGATTTTTGAGAAATTATATTGGTTCGATTTTCAGTGTTAAAAACAATTAATTTTTGTTAAGTTTTGAGATTTTCAAAAAAATATAATTTCAAAATTTTTATATAAGCATAACTTTTGAAAAGGTCTGCAAATTGATAATTTCCTCACTTCATATTTAAGACTAAATTTTTACATTTTGACATTATTTTCATTAAATAGATCACAAACTTGCACAAAAGTTTCATTTTATAACATTGAACATTGAACCAATAGTTTCCAAGATATCGCCAGTTGAAAAATACAGGCTAATTAGGTGACACATACTAAAACTCGTTTTCTTCGATTCGTGAGATTATATCTGGGTAATTCTCTACCAACTCATACAGCAGTTGCCCCGACCCCTCTTCGATTTGCGTAAAACTTTGTCCTAAAGGATAACTTTTGTTCCTGATCACGAATCCGAGGTCCGTTTTTTGATATCTCGTGACGGAGGGGCGGTACGACCCATTCCTTTTTTGAACATGCGAAAAAAGAGGTGTTTTTCAATAATTTGCAACCTGAAACGGTGATGGGATAGAAATTTGGTGTCAAAGAGACTTTTATGTAAAATTAGACGCCCGATTTGATGGCGTACTCAGAATTCCGAAAAACGTATTTTTCATCGAAAAAAACACTGAAAAAGTTTTAAAAATTCTCCCATTTTCCGTTACTCAAATGTAAAAAATTATGGAACATGTCATCTTATGGGAAATTCAATGTACTTTTCGAATCTACATTGACCCAGAAGGGTCATTTTTTCATTTAGAACAATTTTTTTCATTTTAAAATTTCGTGTTTTTTCTAACTTTGCAGGGTTATTTTTTAGAGTGCAACAATGTTGTACAAAGTTGTAGAGCAGACAATTACAAAAATTTTGATATATAGACATAAGGGGTTTGCTCATAAACATCACGAGTTATCGCGATTTTACGAAAAAAAACTTTTGAAAAAGTTGGTCGTCGTCGATCATGGCCGTTCATGGTCACCCGCGACAGACACGGCGACGAAACAAAAAGAAACGCAAAAAGTTACTTTTTCATAACATTTTTTTTTTGTAAAATCGCGATAACTCGTGATTTTTATAAGCAAACCCCTTATGTCTATATAGCAAATTTTTTGTTATTGTCTGCTCTACAACTTTGTAGAACATTATTACACTCTAAAAAATAACCCTGCAAAGTTAGAAAAACACGAAATTTTAAAATGAAAAATTTTGTTCTAAATGAAGAAATGACCCTTCTGGGTCAATGTAGATTCGAAAAGTACATTAAATTTCCCATAAAATGACATGTTCCATAATTTTTTACATTTGAGTAACGGAAAATGGGAGAATTTTAAAAACTTTTTTAGTGTTTTTTTTTTCGATGAAAAATGCGTTTTTCCGGAATTCTGAGTACGCCATCAAATCGGGCGTCTAATTTTATATAAAAGTCCCTTTAACACCAAATTTCTATCTTATCACCGTTTCAGGCTGCAAATTATTGAAAATCACCTCTTTTTTCGCATGTTCAAAAATGGAAGGGGTCGTACCGCCCCTCCGTCACGAGATATCAAAAAACGGACCTCGGATTCGTGATCAGCGACAAAAGTTACCCCTTAGGGCAAAGTTTCACGCAAATCGAAGAGGGGTCGGGGCAACTTTTCCCGATTTCGTGTGAGTTGGTAGAGAATTACCCATCTCAGAAACTAAATGTCCGATTTTCAAAATATCAGAGAGAAAATTCTCAAGAAAATGATAAAATTTCTGAAAATTATAACATAAGAGTGACTATAAAGTAGCGTTCTTTTATTACGTAACGAATAAAAGGGATTTGTGGTTGATGTTTTTAAATTTTTACAAACTTATTGTTGCAGGATTGAGTCCCGAAATTTGATTATTTCCTTAGTTGCTGTGTACCCTTAAAAATAATTGTTTGTTTTGAATAATTGCTGGCCACATTTTCGATTTAAAAAAAACATTCATTGAAATGTTTAAATTTCTTGAACCACATTTTGCACCTTCATGCACAATGACTCAAGAGCAATTCTCTACGAAATCGGTCTTTTTTTTATTTTATTTTTTGTATTTTTAAATCCGGCTGAAACTTTTTTGTCCAAAGATTTTTATCAAAAAATTAAAAGTAGTTTTTTTCGCAAATCGAATTTTAGTAACAAAAAGTGAAATTAAAAATTGAACTGAAATTTATCAGTGTTGTCCTTATCAATACTTACAACTTTGTCGAAGACACCAAATCGATCAAAAAATTCCTTCAAAAGATACAGATTTTTGAATTTCATAAATCATTTTTGCATGGACAGCTGCCAAATTTGTATGGAAAATTTTAAGGACAATGATGCAAAATGGCTTCTTTGGGCATACCGAAGGCACCAAAAAAAGTTACGGATCAACAGATTAAAAAATACAAAAAAACGAATGACCGAAATCTCAGAGAATTGCTCTCAATCGATGTTTTTTTGAGTATCTTAAATAAAAATCTAATTTAAAATAAAAAATACTTATTTTGGGATAATACTTTTAGTGAAAAAGTCAAATAAATAATTGGTTTATTTTTTTAGAGTGTAACTATTTATTTCCCTTGGTTTCTGAATGGCCGCTAAGTTTAAGTGGACCAAAAGTGCCATTTATGATGGTGATGTTTGGAAAAAATGCATGAAAAAAAAACCTAAAATTATCTTTGGTTGACAAATTTTATTTGATAGCGAAAAGTTATTTTGAGAAAAAAATTTAAAGAGTACACCGTTTCCTAATTGTTTAAAGCAATTTTCAGATTAATGTATTTGATTTTTGTATTAATTTACGTTTTCAAAGCTCATAGTGCGAATCCTTGTCCTTCTAGGAAATTATTATTTTCAACTAGGGTATATGGCCCTATATTGGACCTACTATGCAAAGCAGCAACATATTTCGCATTGTTCTCAGAAAAGGTCTAACTAATATGGCTCGTTTCAGGATTGTTTTGTGCCTTAATTTATGCCTAACAAAGTGTACTATTGGAAAATGAAAATAATTTAACCATTTCATAGTAATAAGCATTTCAAGTAAAACATTTTTTGGATGCTTTTTGGACTTATTGAATGTATTTTGGAGACATCGCTGAACCTATTTTGGACCCACACTCTGATTGGTTGAAATTTTGACAACATGAATTGCGGCGTGCGGCGTCAACACGCACACTTACAAAAACTCGGTTTGATAAACCAAAGGGCCTATCCACGATTTGAATTGGAAAATATTTATTTCAGAATTTAAATAATTATTATAAAATAATGGATTTGAATTTGAAAACGTGTTTTAATTATATTGAATGGAAACGCATCTTTAGCAGGTCGATGTTCTATTTTCCAATTTTCGTATTCTTCCGACTAAATGTTCAAGCATAAGAACATTGAAAAGGGTCGAGAAGTTATTATTCGCAATGAAACCACCTCTACTTAAGTGAAATAAATGACAGAGATACTAAAAAATTTACAAAGATTTTTTTTATCTTCAGTTCTAAATTTTAACAGCTGAGGTTCAAATATTACCTATTAAATAATCAAGAAATTTTAAAGGGAGATTATAGCTTGTAACTTGGTGTGAAACTTTCGCATCTGTTATGTTAAACTTTACAGTCGCTTGACAGTCGCTTGACGCTACATGTTGCAGTTTTAAAAAACAATGTAAGATTTGACAAGATAAATTTGCAAAGCTGGAAATACAGTTACACTTCAGAACAAGGAAAAATGAACAATCATCGAAATATGTTGATCAAATTTATGGTTTATTTGTGTTTCTAACATGATTGACGCAGTAATCTAAAAGTGTAACCTATTATAAGCCAACGCTGTCCATTGTGAAAAAATACGTTATAAATACCTGTATTTTCATTATATATATTAGGCTGGCAAGAAAAATTAAAAAATTTGAGAAATCCCTTGGTTCAATTGTATAGGCAATAATAAGTAACTGTGCAACTCGAACCGTTTTGCACCCTCCGGCAAAGTTGTAGGGAATTGAATTCCTACAAGAATCTTACACTTGGACTATTTTGGGCAAGACTCGCGCCACCTGGCAGAAAAATACGGAAACGATGTTTATATGCATACATTTTTGCGTTTCCCCACATAAACTACAACGATAAAAAGTGACCCTTAAACCTTAACCGATTTGGCTCAAAATTGGCACAAATACTTATTTTTGCCTAAGGAATCGAGTCAGAGGGTATCCCTGATGTCGATTTTATTGTTATTGTTTTCCAGTAAAGAGCATTTAAAAGACGTGCAGATGACAATTCAATGCATTTTAAAGTTTTATAATTCGTAAATGTATCGAAAACTGATCGACTAGCACTTAGGACCTTTTTAAAACTAACCCTAGATTTTTTAAATAAAATCATACGACCTTATCAAAACCACTCTTGAGCAAGGGGTTGGAAACTCTTAGAGCTATAATTATTATGTCAACCAGTATATCAAAATATATGTTAGTATACTTATTATTTCCTTTACATATCGCCAGTATACTTACCAATATACTGAGAGTATCTTAATATACTAACAGTTTATTGCTTTTCGGTTAGTATACTAACAAGTATACTGGAATATCGTTAATATACTCAGTATTTTAAAGAAATATTAGAGTTTCCAGCCCCTTGCTCTTGAGCAAGGTTGACAGCGTCTGTCGCGGTGACAGCTGACGATTGAATGACTAGGCCCTTTTGGTTTTTCAATCGTTTCCAGTTCAAGTCCAGCAGGGTAGCCAGATTGCATTTTTGAAGCAAACATTAATTAATAGGTGCAGCTAAATTGATGAAAATGAGGTTGCGAGAAAAATATATCAACATCAGTTTAAATTTTAGGCCAGATTGCAATCAGTCTTAACAATCATCCATATCTTTATCATTGATTTACATTTTTATCATTAAAAAATCATATTTTCATTGTTTCGGTTTATCATTTGCTTTTTAAAGCTCAGTTTTATTTGAAATAATTACAGTCGGAAAATCTAATCCAAATAATTAAGTAAAAACTTGGCATTAAATTTCAATTAAGTATCGAAATAAATTCATAAACAAAACTTGCAACACCTTGTTATACGAGTATTGGTGATAGCCTTGAACTGAAGGAAAAGTAGCTCCAAAAACTGATCCAACGCGGCTGATTTGAATATATTTTTTCAATTGAGTTTTTTAAACTATAGATCAGTAATTTCAACGGTGTAGTGACTAAAAACATATCAGTATTAAATAAATAACACTTACATTACTCGGAAACCGGCTGAAAATAGCTTGATGCTAGTGAAAAACAGAAAGTTGTACAACACTCAGAAAAAAGAACTGGCAAAATCCATAAGAACGTCTTATGACCTTTCGACATCAGGATTTTATTCGGATGTCATAAGATTTTCTTATGGCTGGGAGGGGAAATTTGACAAAGCCGTTACTTAAGATATCCATTGAGTTATCTTATGACATTCATAGATGGAATTGTGTACAGAATATATGGCAATGCTCATATTAACAAACATCGTTTTTCATAACCATTTTTCTTATTTTTTGTTGAATGAAAACAAAAATTAATTTCAATTTTAAACGTATATATTTTTAAACTATCGTATTATACCCAAAACTTCATTTCCTTTTTTGCTTCGAGGAGATGTTTTCTCCGACCTTCGACCAGTCGCTGCACGGAACTGTCCTCATCGATGCTATTCTCCGGATCCTTCTGGAGGATGCTGAGGAGGGCCGCCGTCGGAACCAACGGTCGTTAATGTTACCTGAAAATACCCAAATAAAATATTCAACTTCGAACCAAAACCCACGAAACACCCGCCACAGAACTTACCTGAGCCTTGGAGGTCGCGGTAAACAAGAAGATTGATTCGTCCGATCAGAAACTCAGAGCGGCGCAACAGCTTTGTGTAGTTGTTACCGGAACCGGTCTGCAAGATCCGTCCTTTCGCCATCTTGAAATGTCAAAAAATTCACACTAGCATCTTACGCGAAAACCATTGACAAATTACAGATGAATTCCATAAGAATTTCTTATGAAGTCCATAGTCTATCAACAGTGGACCAAATTCATAAGTAAAGTTTAGTTATAACCATATGAATTTATAGTGACGGTCATAAGATTGTCTATGAAAATCGCGAGAGGCTAGTGGATACTCAAATCAGGCAGTAGGGGAACAGCATCTAATTCCAGCGTGCCTCTAATGTTGGCAGGTCAGAACTTTGACATGCAATTAAAGCTAAATAAATGCGTTTTCAACTGAAATCGAGTGATAAATAGCTCAATAAGAAGTGAGCAAGCAAGTTTCTACCAAAAGTTTTGCAAAATTAGTTGTTTAAATAGTGAAAATCAGCAAATTGGATGGAGTTAGGAGCGAGAGCTTAACCTGCCAAAGATACGAGAATTTCCCCTACATAAGATGTGGACTTATGAAAATCTTACATTCTTTTTCCTCAGTGAAGGTATCACGAGCCAAAACTGATAAGCAACGAGACCGAAATTTTTGGACCTGATTGATGTGCTAGGAAAATTATAGGAAGCGCGAGTGACATTGAAAAAAGTGGCTGAAAAAGCGGAAATAATCAAAAATGTTAACATTTTTGCAAGAGGTAAGCTACAAAACGATCCTGCTTACATTTTCTGTTTGTTGGATTCAGTAAATTTGTACTTTAAAAGCCTGAACTACCTCGATTATTAAAAATAGTTCCAAAATAGGTACTAGGTCCAAAATAGGGTCATATACCCTATCAGTTTTCTTTTTTATCTTTTTCGATCTAACCTTTGTTGGTAGCTGAGATATGGCCTTGAAAACTAATGATCGGAATTTCAATAATAAAAAATATTAAGCTTTTGTGATGTTTTCGGGTCAAAAACTTTTTCATTTTTTCCTTTTTGTGTTCCTGAAATTTGAAAAAAAATATACATTGTCTTTTTGATCACTATCTGGCTTTTTTTAATTTTTAATTTGGGAATTACACATTGGAAGAGACCAGAAAAGTTTATTCAGAAACTAATTGATATTTTGTAAATTTTTATTAATAATATAAAAAAATTAGTGCTGTTCGCTACTCCGACATATTTCATGCAATTTTTGCTTTCGAGAAAAACCATTCGGCCCTGTCTGAATATTTTTGAAACATTCAAAATGCACGTGTTTCTAGGGACTCCAAACTTCATGCTTCCTCTCGAGTTGAACTTGCGCAGTAATTTTTGTCAATTTTTGTAGGTCCGTGTTATAGAATCATTTGACCTTTGTTAGATTTGGCAGACTTATTGAATCGTGCTTTTGATAAATATTCATTTAGTGAGTCCTATAGATTCAATTTTACACAATTCATCATTCTTGCCAAACCCAATCCACGTGGTAGGTCATTTCCATCCAACATCTGCCGCATCCTTCCAGATTTTTCAGTTTCCAGAACTTTTGCAAGTTTTGTTCTCGCGCAAAAACTACCCACCCTTTCTTAAACATATCGTATTTAAGTCCAAAGGTTCGTTTTGTAGCGAAAATCAACGGTTTTTCCCACCCAACTAGCCTGGGTCCGCTGGACCATTCCGAAAAGGATGCTGGACCACCACCACCACCACCGCCGTCTTCCGAGGTCTCCCAAAGAGGATCACGTTTCTCTCTAGTTTCAGGACCAGAGTAGCAAAAAAAAAGTTGTGGGTCCTAAGCAAAGGTGCGTGTACGCAATTACCATAAATGCAAGATTTATATTTCGCTATTTTTTTTAAATTCGTTTCCTATTATTTCGTGATTTCAATTTTGGCGCATTGAGAAGGAAGCCCGGTTTTCGAGGAGGTTGCTCGGCGGTGGAACCTGAAATTAGAGCGTAGGAACGTTTTTTTTGTGCGTAATGCGTGAGGTTTTTTTTCTTGGCTGTGCGTAGAAAGGACTTCTTTTCACCTCCGACTTACAAGGATGCTAATTCGGTTGGACATGAGAACGAAATGTGGTTCCTTTTGAAATTTTTCGGCGCGGCAATAGGGGAACGACCGTTTCTAGAATGGAAGGATGGGTTTTTTTTTCTTCGCCTGTCTACTCTTGGGGTCACTCGCGGTCCGGCAAACGGAAGGGATATCACTGTCCGGAATTTATTTGTGTAAATAATAGATAAATTCAAATTAAATTATTCCGTTCGGTGATGAACACAAAGTGTCCGCTTTTTTTTATACCCCTCCAACGAAGAAAGGGGCTTTGTGCGAAATAATTTAATTTAATATACGCAAAACAAGTCGTTAAACTTTGGATGGGATTTTAATGGTGGACCTCAGGCCGGAGGTTTTTTTTATGGAGGCCCAGGCAGATTCGACTGTGGCCGGGGCAGCTGGGCGCGCGGCTGGAACCCGGTTTGGGCAACTTTTCGCGACATTTTGACAGTTTTGGACAAGAATATGGTTCTGTGAGAACGATGACCGTTGGCCAGTCGGCAGATGGTCCAGCGGGCCCAGCTTCCCAACGTCTTCAAGGATATCCGTTTCAAAGGAGGACTAGTTTTTAGATTTTTGCTCTTATTAAAATTCAATGGACATTTGTTTCGAATGGAATCGGGTTTAATTGTTATTGAAATGGGCGATTTCTTGCAGATGAAGACCATCTGCTCGGATTGGGAATCACGTTATTTTGGTAAGTCCAGATGGGTAACGGTTAGAAAGAAACGTTGCAGTGACCACGTGGTCTAGATGAAATCTAGACATTAGACCGTGCATTAGACATTGAGGATTCTTAACGGTAATTTTTATTTTTCAATCTTCCCTACTCCCAGAAGACATTCTCAACGAACTTTCTCAGTATCAATTACTTGTTAGATCAATTTACATGAATACTCAATATTGTTTGTTATCTGACAAGAAATCATGTTCAATAAAAAAAATAAGTATTTTTTTAAATAGCAGTTTGATTTTCCAATGACAAAATAATGTCATCTTTTGAGACATGGCACAAGTAGGGGAGAGTGGGGAGACTTGATCCCCGGGGACACTTGATCCCAAGCCTGTATCTCGTCAGCATGTGGGTAAAACAATTAGCTTTGTTCTAGAAAGTTGTGCGAAATTAACTAAAACTCATTGTAGAAAACAAAGACAAAAATTAAACAATGTTTAGATTGAGTTACAGTCATCCCACATATTCGGAACGGTTTCCAGATCGGCCAATGTTCAAAAAATCATAGCAAATCGATAATTGAACTTAATGATTCGCATTTACCTTCATTTGAAAGCTTTTCTTGCGATCTTTCGAATGCTGTATCGAACATCTGCAAATTTTAACTTTTATATGAAGTTTTTGAAGAATTACTTTGACCCTTGAAATCCACAAATTCGGAACACTTTTTTCTTACGAATGTAAACAAACTTTGAATCTCTCCAGGAGTACATAATTATTACCAAATAATGATTTCACATACTGAAACCAATGAAACTTAGGCTAAGTGATGTTTTATACATGGTTTGATAACTTTTTTTTGTGAAAATATCAGTTAAATTCAGGTGTTCCACTATTGTGGGAAGCACAATAACATCCCACAATTATGGAACAAGCCATTTGGAGGCAGTGTTTTGATGCTATGGATAAAATAGTCTTAAAATTAAGTTTTTTGTTGAAAAAGTACTACTTTTACTAGTGAAATAGCAAGAGAATGTCCAAATAAAGGTCCTAAAATAGTAGGGTTGAGAGAAAAGCTGCATTTGGCGTGCTATTGACAAATTATCACAGATGTGTTCCGAATGTGTGGGTGTTCCGAATATGTGGGATGACTGTACACACATTTTTCTAAATCGAGCTGCAAAAAACATCCAAGAGATCTTTTTTTCTTTGTTTTGATATGTATAGAAAACACTCAAAAATTATTCACAAAAATATTGTTTATGCATGAATTGTTTGATAAACTTATCAACTCCAAAACCCTTACGCATTTGACTTTAAATTTATCGTCATACAATTTTTACAATTAATTGTTTAAAAAAGTGCGTATAGGGAGACTTGATCCCTGCATTTTTACAGTCACTGGAATTAGCCTCAAGAGTCAAGATTAAATAATTGGGCTGGGTTTTTGTACATAGTTTCCTTTAGTATAGTTGTACATAACTTACTGCAGTTTGAAGCATTTTTCAAAAGTTTTGTACCAGCTTTTGTAAACATGCTCAATTTTGGTCTAAAAAAGATAATTTTAAGTTTTTAAATATTTTGCATGCTGAACTTGTTATATTTTGAACACAAGCGTACAGGTTTAATGAGAAATTGCTGTAACTTAAGAAAATTAAAAATTTGGATGAAAAAGAAACATTTTGCTTAAGATTTCTTCAAAATGTTGAAAGGGGGATCAAATTACCCCCAACATTTTGAAAACGCCGGTTTAAAATATTATTTTAAAACGCTTGGCATGATTCGAAGAGTTTATCTGATGAAATACCCTTATCAGCCAAACATAGTTGAATGTTTAAGCTTTCAATTCATGCAAAAAGATCATAGTTTTGTGAGAAATTGACAGAGTTATGTGCGATACAAAAAAAGGGGATCAAGTCTCCCCACTCATTTGCCTGATTAGTTCATCCATACAAATCTCCGTACAATTGGTGGCAGCTGCCATACAAAAAGGATGTTGAAATATTCAAAAATCTGCATCTTGAGAAAAGATTATCTGATCTTTATGGTGTCTTCGACGAAGTTATAGATATTGGTTACGATAGGAATTCACAGAAAATTTTTCGCACAAACAAATGAATTGCTCAAAATTACTGTTTTTTTACTGTGTTCCGATGGCAAAAAATAAAACCTTCTGATATATGGCACAACCCACTGAGAATTTCGGCACGAGCCAGTGTTGCCGATTTTTTAACAATAAGTAATGATTTTCGAATACTTTTAAAGATGTAAAATTCAAGTTGCAATCTCAAAGTACTTTGCAAAAAATAAAATATCGTTTGTGGACGTTGACGTCCGTAATGTTGCAACGGAGAGAAATAGCAAAATTTCGACCCTTTTGCCTTCCTCACTGAGGTAAGGCTATAATCCTGCTCTAAAAATGAACTTCGTATAAAAACGTCGTAGACCCACCTTCATGTATACATATCGACTCAGAATCGAAAACTGAACAAATGTCTGTGTGTATGTGTGTATGTGTGTGTGTATGTGTGTGTGTATGTATGTATGTGACCAACAAACTAGCTCATGTTTCTCGGCACTGGCTGAACCGATTTGACCCGAACTTGTTGCATTCGACTTGGTTTAGGGTCCCATAGATCGAGTTTTATACAGATTGAAGTTTCGATAAGTAGTTCAAAAGTTATGTATAAAAATGTGTTTTCACATATATTTGGATCTCACTTAACTGTATGTAAACTATGTCCGGGTCCACCATCCGACCCATCGTTGGTTAGGTTATCAAAAGACCTTTCCAACGAGTCCAAAACATTGAAGATCTGGCAACCCTGTCTCGAGATATGGCCACTTAAGTGATATTGATGTACTTTTTTGAAGCCGGATCTCACTTAAATGTATGTAAACTATATCCGGATCCATCATCCGACCCATCGTTGGTTAGGTTATCAAAAGACCTTTTCAACGAGTCCAAAACATTGAAGATCTGGCAACCCTGTCTCGAGATATGGCCACTTAAGTGATATTGATGTACTTTTTTGAAGCCGGATCTCACTTAAATGTATGTAAACTATGTCCGGATCCACCATCCGACCCATTGTTGGTTAGGTTATCAAAAAACATTTCCAAAGAGTGCAAAACATTGAAGATCTGGCAACCCTGTCTCGAGATATGGCCACTTAAGTGATATTGATGTACTTTTTTGAAGCCGGATCTCACTTAACTGTATGTAAACTATGTCCGGGTCCATCATCCGACCCATCGTTGGTTAGGTTATCAAAAGACCTTTCCAACGAGTCCAAAACATTGAAGATCTGGCAACCCTGTCTCGAGATATGGCCACTTAAGTGATATTGATGTACTTTTTTGAAGCCGGATCTCACTTAAATGTATGTAAACTATATCCGGATCCATCATCCGACCCATCGTTGGTTAGGTTATCAAAAGACCTTTCCAACGAGTCCAAAACATTGAAGATCTGGCAACCCTGTCTCGAGATATGGCCACTTAAGTGATATTGATGTACTTTTTTGAAGCCGGATCTCACTTAAATGTATGTAAACTATGTCCGGATCCACCATCCGACCCATTGTTGGTTAGGTTATCAAAAAACATTTCCAAAGAGTGCAAAACATTGAAGATCTGGCAACCCTGTCTCGAGATATGGCCACTTAAGTGATATTGATGTACTTTTTTGAAGCCGGATCTCACTTAAATGTATGTAAACTATGTCCGGATCCACCATCCGACCCATTGTTGGTTAGGTTATCAAAAGACCTTTCCAACGAGTGCAAAACATTGAAGATCTGGCAACCCTGTCTCGAGATATGGCCACATAAGTGATATTGATGTACTTTTTTGAAGCCGGATCTCACTTAAATGTATGTAAACTATGTCCGGCTCCACTATCCGACCCGACGTTGGTTAGGTTATCAAAATACCTTTCCAACGAGTCCAAAACATTGAAGATCTGGCAACCCTGTCTCGAGATATGGCCACTTAAGTGATATTGATGTACTTTTTTGAAGCCGGATCTCACTTAAATGTATGTAAACTATGTCCGGATCCACCATCCGACCCATTCTTGGTTAGGTTATCAAAAGACCTTTCCAACGAGTGCAAAACATTGAAGATCTGGCAACCCTGTCTCGAGATATGGCCACTTAAGTGATATTGATGTACTTTTTTGAAGCCGGATCTCACTTAAATGTATGTAAACTATGTCCGGATCCACCATCCGACCCATCGTTGGTTAGGTTATCAAAAGACCTTTCCAACGAGTGCAAAACATTGAAGATCTGGCAACCCTGTCTCGAGATATGGCCACTTAAGTGATATTGATGTACTTTTTTGAAGCCGGATCTCACTTAAATGTATGTAAACTATGTCCGGATCCACCATCCGACCCATTCTTGGTTAGGTTATCAAAAGACCTTTCCAACGAGTCCAAAACATTGAAGATCTGGCAACCCTGTCTCGAGATATGGCCACTTAAGTGATATTGATGTCCTTTTTTGAAATCAGATCTCACTTAAATGTATGTAAACTATATCCGGATCCACCATCCGACCCATTCTTGGTTAGGTTATCAAAAGACCTTTCCAACGAGTCCAAAACATTGAAGATCTGGCAACCCTGTCTCGATATATGGCCACTTAAGTGATATTGATGTACTTTTTTGAAGCCGGATCTCACTTAAATGTATGTAAACTATATCCGGATCCATCATCCGACCCATCGTTGGTTAGGTTATCAAAAGACCTTTCTAACGAGTCCAAAACATTGAAGATCTGGCAACCCTGTCTCGAGATATGGCCACTTAAGTGATATTGATGTACTTTTTTGAAGCCGGATCTCACTTAAATGTATGTAAACTATGTCCGGGTCCATCATCCGACCCAACGTTGGTTAGGTTATCAAAAGACCTTTCCAACGAGTCCAAAACATTGAAGATCTGGCAACCCTGTCTCGAGATATGGCCACTTAAGTGATATTGATGTACTTTTTTGAAGCCGGATCTCACTTAAATGTATGTAAACTATGTCCGGATCCACCATCCGACCCATTGTTGGTTAGGTTATCAAAAGACCTTTCCAACGAGTCAAAAACATTGAAAATCTGGCAACCCTGTCTCGAGATATGGCCACTTAAGTGATATTGATGTACTTTTTTGAAGCCGGATCTCACTTAAATGTATAAAAACTATGTCCGGATTCACCATCCGACTCATTGTTGGTTAGGTTATCAAAAGACCTTTCCAACGAGTGCAAAACATTGAAGATCTGGCAACCCTGTCTCGAGATATGGCCACTTAAGTGATATCGATGTACTTTTTGGAAGCCGGATCTAAAAAATAGATGAAACTTGTGTACAGCCATTGTTGTGAGGAAGGCTCCAACCACATAGGTGGATTAAGTTAGTTTTTGGTTTCATACAGATTAATAAGTCTTGTTTTAGTTATCATAAACAATAGCCATTGCCGGGACCCGTGGTGTAGAGGTAAGCGTGATTGCCTCTCACCCAGTCCCAGTCAGAAGGTCCCGGTGGCATTTTTTCAGTTCGAATCCCGGGGTGGATGGAAGCTAAGGTGTGAAAAGAGGTTTGCAATTGCCTCAACAATCAAAGCCTTCGGACACTTAGTTTCGTGTAGGAAATTCGCAATCGAGAACGCCAAGGCAATGCTGTAGAGCGAATAATTTGATTTTTTTTAAACAATTGCCATTGTTAATCCAGCAGCGATTGATGATTGGACCAATTAAACAACGAATAAATGTTCGAGCTATCAGCCAAAACGTGTCGTTTTTATCGCTGGAGAATGTGTCAAGTGACATTTTTACCTGTAGATGTCTTCACTGAGCTTAACTATTTCGATGTCAAAAAAGAAACCATCTTGAAATTTTTCCGATCATTCAATTAAAAACATTTTCAATTTTTTTTCAATTGGGTTCTAAAATTAAGCTACCATCGGCAAATCTCGATTTACCATAGACAATTTTCGATCGTGGGTCGAGAAATTAGAACCAAGATTTGAAATTTCAAAAATGAACATCAATAAATTACAAAAAAAATCGAAAATATTTTCAAAATTTCAGAACAAATAAATATTAAAAATTAAAGTTTGACACATTTTAAAATGTTTTCGAAACTTCAAAAAAAAAATAAAAATAATTCTTTCAAAATTCAAAATACAAAAAAATAATTTCAAAAACAAAATTTTTAAACATTTTGAAAAAAAACAAAAAAAAACAAAAAAAATTGTCCTAAAATTTTTAAAGTGTGAAAAAAATAAACCGTCGAAAAGATTAAAAAAAACATTTAAACCAGTGCACTGCAGTGTTTCTCAACTTTTTGATCCATTTCCCCTTTGGCTTACTTTCAAGAACTTCATTCCGAGGGTTCTACCAATGCATTATATTTTCTTATAATAAAATATAAAAACAAATGTGTCCAGAGCAATTTTTCATGTTTCCTTAAATTGACTTGAAATTTCGCCAAAACTTTAATATTTTTTTTATTACACCTGATTTATGCATCTACTAAGCCCTTGGCCATTTTGGTTTCTGTTTGTTTTTTGACGTTTGTCTGCTTTTTAAGTGGGCTACAGCCCAGTTATCGAGGGCCCAGTTACCCAACAAGTACTGTAATCTAAAAACTTGTATTCTTTATAATTTGTTTTCTATAGAGTTCGGACAGAAATTCCTATATTTTTAGTTTTGACACCAATGTGCTAAGATCACGGCTTAGGTAGATAGTCATTCACATTCACATATTTTAAATAAATTATGAAATTGTATGCATTGAAGATTCCGAGTTATGTAATTATGTTTATTTTATTTTATTATTTTTAGTTAGCTAAGTTTAGGCCGTCGCAAAGTCGAGGGGGCAAAAAACATTACAACCCAGTTATTTTTCATTTTAGTTAAAAAGTTGTTGGAAATGCATTACACAGTTTACAGTTTGTTTGCAATCATTAGTTTTTCAAAAATTTAAGTTCTGACATTATTATTATTATTTTTTAAATACATCGAACCATTCACTAAAATTAAAAATAATTTTCATTTCATTTCATTTCATTTATTTGGTTGCTTTAACAAATACATTGGTGCAGTTGTTATCCTGAGCTGAGATATGGACTACCTTTCAACAGCTGATTTGTTCTTAATGAGGATAGAGTTTACTCTTACTAAGGAGAACGAATTGGACAGAGAAGGAAAAAAATTGCGAAAATAACCTTCGAAATAGCTAAAAAAATAATTTTAAACTTACTTGAACATACTAAACATGATTTTAAACGTAGGGCAATGCATTTAAAATTGATTTTATCTCAATTGCACTCAGAATTTCAATTAAATTTCTAAGCATCTTGGACAAAAACATTGAAATAAATTTAGAAAATTCTAAAGAAGGTTGTTAACCATAAAATTACCGAGGTTAAATAACGATAGTTGTTATCGTCGGGACCAAGTCGGGACGATTGTTATCGTTGTTTTTGTTATTTCGATCATTTTATCGACAATAACTCATTTTTAAAATCTTTCTCAAATTGATTTAATTTATCCATATGTTGAATTTTTAATTTTTCACTTATAATATATTTTTTAATAATTTAGTAAGAAAAAATACCAAAAAATCACAAAATATCGTATTTATCGAAAATACTATAAATAATTTGCCATAGCGGTATCATACGAAGCGAAATTTTGTATGCTTTTTTCAATTTTATTAAAGATTTTTTTTATAAATTACTAAAATTTTCACAAAATACCTTATTCTTTCGAAAAAACTCAAATTATTAAAAAAAAAAAATGCTTTTTAACTGTTAACGGTACACATCAACCGGAGCTTTTGCACCCATATTTTTGTTACAGACATTTTAGTATCTTCAAAACTACATTTCGATAAAGATTTATAACATAATTTGTAAATTTTTATAACCAAATTATTTCAGGATTGGGTCCGTAAGTTTAAAAATTTTAGGATAAGAAGACAACAACTTCCTTGGTTGCTGTTTACCCTTAATAGATTTTTTTTTGTAAAGTACTCAAAGTTTTAACAAAATATCATATTTTTCGAAAATTCTTGATTTTTTCATTAGCGAAATTTTTATGCTTTTCACTTTTATAAGAGTTTTTTTTTAAGTACAATACTTAACATTTTACAAAATACCGTATTTTTTTAAATACATGCTCAAATTTTCATTATTTGCAATATGGGTATCAAATGAAGCGAAATTGATCTTTCACTTATATTAGGGTAATTCTCTACCAACTCACCCGAAATCGGGAAAAGTTGCCCCGACCCCTCTTCGATTTGCGTGAAACTTTGTCCTAAGGGGTAACTTTTGTCCCTGGTCACGAAACCGAGGTCCGTTTTTTGATATCTCGTGACGGAGGGCGGTACGACCCCTTCCATTTTTGAACATGTGAAAAAAGAGGTGTTTTTCAACAATTTGCAGCCTGAAACGGTGATGAGATAGAAATTTGGTGTCAAAGGGACTTTTATGTAAAATTAGACGCCCGATTTGATGGCGTACTCAGAATTCCGAAAAAAC
Organism: Culex quinquefasciatus; assembly: GCF_015732765.1. Taxonomy (NCBI): domain Eukaryota; kingdom Metazoa; phylum Arthropoda; class Insecta; order Diptera; family Culicidae; genus Culex; species Culex quinquefasciatus. The sequence continues at coordinate 30,113,680 of NC_051862.1, read as the reverse complement.
GTATTTTTCATCGAAAAAAACACTAAAAAAGTTTTAAAAATTCTCCCATTTTCCGTTACTCGACTGTAAAAAATTTTTGGAACATGTCATTTTATGGGAATTTCAATGTACTTTTCGAATCTACATTGACCCATAAGGGTCATTTTTCATTTAGAACAAAATTTTTCATTTTAAAATTTCGTGTTTTTTCTAACTTTGCAGGGTTATTTTTTAGAGTGTAACAATGTTCTATATAGTTGTAGAGCAAACAATTACAAAAATTATCGTGATTTTACGAAAATTTTTTTTGAAAAAGTTACTTTTTGCGTTTCTCTTTGTTTCGTCGTCCGTCTCTGTCGCGGGTGACCATGAATGGCCATGATCGATGACGACCAACTTTTTCAAAACTTTTTTTTCGTAAAATCGCGATAACTCGTGATGTTTATAAGCAAACCCCTTATGCCTATATATCAAAATTTTTGTAATTGTCTGCTCTACAATTTTGTAGAACATTGTTACACTCTAAAAAATAACCCTGCAAAGTTAGAAAAAACACGAAATTTCAAAATGAAAAATTTTGTTCTAAATATAAAATTGACCCTTCTGGGTCAATGTAGATTCGAAAAGTACATTGAAATTCCCATAAAATGACATGTTCCAAAAATTTTACAGTCAGGTAACGGAAAATGGGAGAATTTTTAAAACTTTTTTAGTGATTTTTTCGATGAAAAATACGTTTTTCGGAATTCAGAGTACGCCATCAAATCGGGCGTCTAATTTTACAAAAAAGTCCCTTTGACACCAAATTTCTATCTCTTCACCGTTTCAGGCTGCAAATTATTGAAAAACACCTCTTTTTCGCATGTTCAAAAATGGAAGGGGTCGTACCGCCCCTCCGTCACGAGATATCAAAAAACGGACCTCGGATTCGTGATCAGGGACAAAAGTTACCCCTCAGGACAAAGTTTCACGCAAATCGAAGAGGGGTCGGGGCAACTACTGTGTGAGTTGGCGGAGAATTACCCATTAGCGTTTTTTTTCGAAAAAAAAACCTCAAATTTTTATAATATCAATATGGGTAGCAAACGAAGCTTAATTTTGAATGCTTTTCACTTTTATTTCATTTTTTTTAATTTTAGATTTTTTAACAAAATACCGTATTTTTTCGAAAGAGCTTAAATTTTTATTATTTGCAGTATGGGTATCAAATGAAGTAAAATGTTGTATGCTCTTTCATTTTTATTAGAGTTCTTTTGTTTATCACTCCTATTAAAATGCAAAAAATAATAGAAAAAATTACATAGATATTACAAGTTTTGACCATTTGAAAGCAAAAACATTTAAATTTCCAAAATATCATGGAAAAAAAGATTTTATTCACCAAACAAAATGCGTTTACTGTACAATTGAATTATGAAAGTTTAAATAATTTTGTAACGAGCAAAATGCATTTTAGATTGTTTTTAGTTGATTAGTCTCCAATTTCCATTACAGTTTTGAAGTCCTTTGAAAAAAAAAATTTTTTGCCCCCTTGATTTTTCGGACCAATTTTGAATAAGAAGGCGACATAAACTTTGAAAAATATTTGCAACGGCCTTTGCAACAAAACATAATCAAAAAATATATTCTTAGTGAAAGCACATCAATGGCCTACGTAAATTCGAAAAAGATAAAAAAATGAGTTACCGCCGAAAGAATTATCGAAATAACGATAACGATAGCGAAAATTAAAAAAAAATAAAACTAAAGTTAGGCCGTTATTTGTCAAAGTTTATGTCAAGAAATTTTCGAGAAGAAAAAATAAAACACCACCAAATTGATTTACCATCTAAGTTTTATTAATCAATCATATCACTGCTATTACAGCTAAGCTTTTCCTCGTTCAGGTTTTTATTTTTTTATTTTTGTCGCATATTTCGTATCGACCTGCTATCAACAGCGTTAATTTTCTGACTAAGTTGTTGTTTTTTTTTCTCGATCGGACACATTTCTTTTTAACGGATTTTTTTTTCTAACGCAAATCATACTGAAACAATGCAAGAGAAAATTACGGTAGTTTGGTAAAACTTAAAGGAGAAGGAAAATCATAAGTTTGTTGACTTAAATAAAGTGCGCGCGCACGCGCCTTGAGAACATAATTAGAAAGTTACAAGCAAAAATCATTTTTTGTTCCGATGTTTTGCGTGGGTGAAAATAAGAAGTTTAATCTGACTTGCAAGGAAAGAGATGCTCTTTCTGAAATTTCTTAAACTAAGCTTGCTTCTTTACAATCAAAGTGTTGCTAACTGCTGCTGCGCTCAATTCGACTCTTTTGAGGACCTTTTTTTTTTTTGATTTCTCGTAACAAGTTTGCTCTAAAACGTACTCTACACATCATGGTTCGGTTTGCTTCGTGCTCATCCACACAGGTACGCACGGTTGTTCCCACCCCGAATCGACGACTGAAGACAAACATTCGTGCACGTGCTGCTGCTGGCCATGCTTAGGACGTCAGCGGCGAGATGCCGACCTGTCGCGGGTCCGCCCCCGGCACGCTCACCGTCTCCAGATTCTTGAGCAGCAGCGTCAGCCACGGTTTGGTCGACTTGTCCTCCTGGAGGCAGGCCGCGAACGTGCCGTCGCGCAGCTGGTCCGGCAGGCACTGGCGGAGGGCCTCGCGGGCTCTGGCGGAAGTTGGATTTTGGTCAAAAGTTGATCAATTAAGAATCGTTTTCACGGGGACTCACCTCGGATTGTCGGACAGTCGAAGGTAGCACCGGACGACGTGCTTCAACAGTCTTGCGGATGGTTCCTTGGACAGGGAGATGACCATTTTACCCTGGAAGAAACGGTGATTAATTGTTTAAATTTTAGAGAAACTCAACAACCTACCAGAATGATGGCCACGTGCGAGAACCGGTCGTACGTGTGGCAGATGTATGAGAGGCCGCTGTCGTCGAGCAGGATCTTCTGCAGGATGAACGTCGCGACGGTTTTGCTCAGCTCCGAGCCGGACTCCATGATGCGCAAGCACAGCGGGATGATCTCCGTCGTCAGCAGGAACGTTATCACCTCCTGCTCGTCGGTCTTGACCAGCGCTCCGATCACGCCGAGCGAGGTCAGCCGCAGGTACTCGAAGGGGCGCGTCTTCGAGGTCGTGTGCAGGAACGGGTACAGAAACAGCGGGATGTGCGCGGCCAGAAAGACGGACCGCGTCTCCGGGTGGGACGCCACGCACTGCAGCAGGGCGAGCGCGTTGCAAACCCGGTTCGACTGGTGTGCCGTCAGCGTGGCCGGATTTATCGACGGATAGATGTTGATGATCTCCTGCAGCAGAGCGGCCGTCGTGCCGAAGCTGTGCCACAGCATCGGGGCCAAATCCGGCACCGATTCGCGCTTCTTGCTCAGCTCCAGCAGCGCCGTCTCCCGGGTCTCCGGATTGGACAGCTCGTTGATCCACTGGAAGACCTTCTCGCTGTTGGCCGCCTGCAGGTTCGCGGGGCTCTGCTGGGTGGCCATCGTCGCCGCTGCCAGCTTGAAGCTTGCCTTTTCACACTAGAACCAGAACTCCTCTCAATCCAACAACAAACAATAAAAAATAAGAAGAAAACTAACCCTTTGCTCTAGAAACAAATCCCGACTCAAATCACTTCTTTTCCACCAGAATTCCACAAAACTCCAACTCCCCTCAACGCCAGCTACAATTTTCACCCAAATTCGCTTACTTTCCACTGGAAATTCACTCGAAAATCGTGAAAAATCACAATCTTTTTCACTCCCAGTAAATTCGGTCAGTCTTTTTTTCTTCACGGTGGTTGGCAGATTTTTAGACGTTTTGCACCAACACAGACACCGGAGCAAAGCGGAACAGGCTGCTGCGATCGTGTGTGTGAAAGAGTTGGCTTTTGTTTTGGAAATTTCGTTCCGAGTGCGGTACTAGAATGATTCCGGGGGGTGAGCAAATGTGAAGACGGTTGTTTCAAACAACTCAGTTCTGAGTTATTTTTACCCAGAATTTGTGAAAATGTGATTAGATTAGATCTCAAAAATCTAAAAACACTAAATAATTGAAAAATAAAAAAAAGTCTAAAGGCGTCATTTATAAAGTACATCACGCTCTAGGGGGGAGGGGGGGGTTGTCGCAAGCGTGATTAAGTGTGGCAAGGGGGGGGGGGCGAGACTGCGGCATCACGCTATACTATTTCTTTAATCTAATCTAATTCTAATCTAATTAAACACAAGCGCAGCCAGTCCGAAGAAAGCATCCTGGAAGAACTTGTGGTAAGATTACGCCTCAACTCCTTGTCAATATTAATGATTACAGTACATCCGAGTTACCCCGAAAATGTATAGCAAAAATTAAAGCGGCCAGGCCTACTGCGCTGCATTAACCGCAGAGACAGATTCTATGAACGGATCACATTTCACAGAATCATCAGGGGAGGAAGGATGCGTGGACATACCGTACCAAACGCTCCGAATCAGTTGTGGTGTGGTGTGTTAGTGTAAATTTGGCAGATAATAATGTTTAGGGGCGGAAGGGGGGGGGGGGATGGGAAATGTGGATTGGAGAAAAGGAAGGCGGGAAAGGGATAATATGGATATATCATTTGATCAATAGAATATTATATAAAATAAGGGAAAAAAAATCATCTATCAAATAATTATAGATAAAATGGACAGATCTCACCAAATCAAGATTCAACAGCTCCAGCAGGATTTGAACTTATCATAAAATGCCACTTGAATCGTAATTCTTCTAAGACTTCTGGACTTGAACAGGACTACAGTAAAGTAGCGGGCAGCAACAATCAAGGTTTCAGTTCTTCCAGCAGCAATCCTGGTACTGCTCGACCGGCAGCAAAGGCATAAGATGCCGCAAGTTGGTACTGATCACCACACGATGCATTTAGTCTGCTACTGCTGGCCTTCATAAAGTGCTCCAGCTGTTGCTGATCCTGCCTTCTTGTTCGTGTAATCGTAACCCCCATGACGAGCATTAAGCCGACGAGAAGTTGAAATCTGGGTTTTGATATTCCACTGACACAACCTCAACCGCTACCACCATTAAAATTGTACAGGAACTCCGGTTTAATAATTGATATCAAAAGTTTAAAAAAATAAAAAAAATAAAAAAAAAACAAATTCCAAAAATATGACAGCGGAAAAATATACGTCTGTTCACGCTCCCAGATTACTTCGCTATACTATTTCTTTAATACTGAAAATTCAGTCTTAAAATATATTTAAAAAAAAGTTCAATGTTTGATAAACTTTACTCATAAATGAAACATACTATACAAGGGTTTAAGAAACTGAGTTTTTGAATCATTATATTTTGAAAGCAAAAATTTAAAAAATCCAAACCCAACCATAAAAAAACAACCCATCATGACATATAGGTTTTCTTATGTAGATAAGATCTTTTGAAAATTTTATGAAGATTGTACAAAAAATCAAGATGGGGGGAGGGGTCCGACAAAGTATGACGTACTTTTTGAGTGTTTTGACAAAGTGTGACATAGGGGAGAGGGGGGGGGGGTTATTTTTGGCCGATTTTAGCGTGACGTACTTTATGGATGACGCCAAAAAGTCTCAAACATCTAAAAAATTTAAAAAATCTAAAAATCTTCAAAATCTAAAAAATCTAACAAAAATCTAAGTAAAAAAACTGAAATATCTAAAACAACTAAGCAAAGCAATCGACTTAAACGACCCCCGGGTCTTTTGTGGTCTCTGTTGCAAGTGTCTGCTTATATCTAAAACAACTTCAAAATATAAAAAATCTCAAAATTCTCTAAAATTTAAAAACGCGTATAAATTTAAAAAATCTCCAATCCTTAAAAATCATGATTAGAAATGACAGTTCTCCCATAAGGAATACATTGTAGAAAAAAGCAAAAACTGCTAGTATGGATGTGCTTCATTATGAGGCTCCACGCCGTTCCGACTTGATTCAACCATTACTTTTCGTTTGTAGCCATTTTAAGTCTCTGTCAGATTTTTTTATTTATAAAAAAAAAACATGATTAAATAGTTCCTGTTTCAAAAAACAACTTTGCTGAAGAGTGTGAAATAATACGTCCACTTAGTAAAATTTTTCAGTGACTTATTCAAGTTAGATAGATTTATAACTTAATATTGATGCTGCTTGTTTTATTATAGTTGCATGTTCAAATGAAAATCCTAAATTTTTGAATTCAACAATCTATAAATCAAAATACTCAAATAACTAAAAATCTAAACATTCAAAAAATCCAAAAAATTACTTATCCTAAAATCTGCAAACCTGAAAATCTTAAAAAAAAAACAGGAAGTATCCAAATCAAAAAAGCTCCGATTTGGCTTAGATTTAGCATGAAAGTTCTTTGGCCAAATAACGGTCGTATATAGTGTCATTCTCTCTTGGAGCAATGACAAAAATAAAAATGAAATATCTAAAAATCTAAAAATCTAAAAATCTAAAATTCTAAAAATCTAAAGATCTAAAATTCTAAAAATCTAAAAATCTAAAAATCTAAAAATCTAAAAATCTAAAAATCTAAAAATCTCAAAATCTAAAAATCTAAAAATCTAAAAATCTAAAAATATAAAAATCTAAAAATCTAAAAATCTAAAAATCTAAAAATCTAAAAATCTAAAAATCTAAAAATCTAAAAATCTAAAAATCTAAAAATCTACAAATCTAAAAATCTAAAAATCTAAAAATCTAAAACTCTAAAAATCTAAAAATCTAAAAATCTAAAAATCTAGAAATCTAAAAATCTAAAAATCTAAAAATCTAAAAATCTAAAAATCTAAAAATCTAAAAATCTAAAAATCTAAAAATCTAAAAATCTAAAAATCTAAAAATCTAAAAATCTAAAAATCTAAAAATCTAAATATCTAAAAATCTAAAAATCTAGAAATCTAAAAATCTAAAAATCTAAAAATCTAAAAATCTAAAAATCTAAAAATCTAAAAATCTAAAAATTTTAAAATCTAAAAATCTAAAAATCTAAAAATCTAAAAAATTTAAAAAAGTTAAATTAAAAACTTGTTTTGTGATTTTATAATTTTGTAATTTTGTAATTTTGTAATTTTGTAATGTTGTAATTTTGTAATTTTGTAATTTTGTAATTTTGTAATTTTGTAATTTTGTAATTTTGTAATTTTGTAATTTTGTAATTTTGTAATTTTGTAATTTTGTAATTTTGTAATTTTGTAATTTTGTAATTTTGTAATTTTGTAATTTTGTAATTTTGTAATTTTGTAATTTTGTAATTTTGTAATTTTGTAATTTTGTAATTTTGTAATTTTGTAATTTTGTAATTTTGTAATTTTGTAATTTTGTAATTTTGTAATTTTGTAATTTTGTAATTTTGTAATTTTGTAATTTTGTAATTTTGTAATTTTGTAATTTTGTAATTTTGTAATTTTGTAATTTTGTAATTTTGTAATTTTGTAATTTTGTAATTTTGTAATTTTGTAATTTTGTAATTTTGTAATTTTGTAATTTTGTAATTTTGTAATTTTGTAATTTTGTAATTTTGTAATTTTGTAATTTTGTAATTTTGTAATTTTGTAATTTTGTAATTTTGTAATTTTGTAATTTTGTAATTTTGTAATTTTGTAATTTTGTAATTTTGTAATTTTGTAATTTTGTAATTTTGTAATTTTGTAATTTTGTAATTTTGTAATTTTGTAATTTTGTAATTTTGTAATTTTGTAATTTTGTAATTTTGTAATTTTGTAATTTTGTAATTTTGTAATTTTGTAATTTTGTAATTTTGTAATTTTGTAATTTTGTAATTTTGTAATTTTGTAATTTTGTAATTTTGTAATTTTGTAATTTTGTAATTTTGTAATTTTGTAATTTTGTAATTTTGTAATTTTGTAATTTTGTAATTTTGTAATTTTGTAATTTTGTAATTTTGTAATTTTGTAATTTTGTAATTTTGTAATTTTGTAATTTTGTATTTTTGTAATTTTGTAATTTTGTAATTTTGTAATTTTGTAATTTTGTAAATTTTGGAGCGGATTCGTGGAAAAAGTCAGATTTGTGTTTTTTGCAGAACGGTGTAAAACCCAATTCTAGTACTGCAGCTAATCAGATTTGAATCACCCCCCGAACCGAAATTAGCGCGTCATGTCAAAATAATGACGTTTCTCACAAATTGTAAACAATCAATTCGGTTTTTGTTGTTTTTCACGATTTATTAAATTTTATTTGAATTTTAAGTGAAAAACACAGATTTTCGCGCATAAATGGCCGAAATAAACGCCACCCAGATTGCGCGCCGTCGCTACCTCACGATGGCCGTGTCTTCCGAGCTGATGGAACGCGGCTTCGATGCCGCCGAACCTGAGTGCGTCGAAACGCTGACGGAAATGCTCCAGAGTTGTAAGTTTTCCGTTTAATCTCATTTTTGTTAGAACTTAAATGATTTTCTCATTTCAGTCATGGTCGAGTTGGGTCAATCGTCGCGCAATTACTGCGAGTTGGCCGGCCGGACGCAGCCCGTCATCGGGGACATTGTGATTTCCCTTATCAACATGGGCATTTCGATCAAGGGCCTGGAGGCGTACGGCAAACGGGAATCGCGCCGGATCCTGCCCCAGCCCCAGCAGGCCCAAGCGCAGAAGCAGCTGAGCATTCTGCAGGCGGGGCAGAAGCACAACCACCCGTCGCACATTCCGAACCACCTGCCGACGCTGCCCGATCCGCATGCCTACATCCGGACGCCGGTGAGTTGGCGGAATTGCTTGTGGGTTCTTTCGAGGGTTTAACGGGTAAATTTGATCTTTTACAGACGTACAAACAACCGGTCACGGAGTACGAGGCCATCCGGGAGAAGGCCGCCTCGCAGAAGCGTGACGTCGAAAAAGCGCTCACCAAGTTCCTGGCCAAAACGAGCGACGTGCACAGTCTGTTCGACAACGAAGAAAGCCCAATGTTCCCGCTGATTGCGTGCAAACCATCGTTTCCACCGTACCTGCAGGCGCTCAACCCAACCGACCAGATCTTTGACTTTGAAGAGCTCGAGTATTACTACCAGGTGGCGAACCGGAAGGAAGATCCGGCGGACGCCAAGGAGGGTGCCGACGACGATGACGAAGATAATGAAGATGGGGATGAGAAGAAGGAGGGTGGCGAACTAACGGATGGGAACGAATCGGCTTCGCCGGTCAAGAGTGAGAAGAAGGAGCGCGTCGATTCGACGGGGGAGAGCAAAATGGGACCGCCGACGGTGACGGTTTCGACGGCGTCCGGGAATATTACGACGGCGCAGATTAATTTGACAAACAATAGTCCCACGATTGATAATCCTTATCTGAGGGCAGCCACGATTCCGAGAAAGGTCAAGTGCGAGGGGTCGTCGTCGATGTTTTGAGGAGGAGGAAGGTAGGTTGTTTAAGAATAAATCATACTGATACTATTTTTTTTGGGAATTTAATGCAATAGAATTGAACGAAAGCCTTGAAAAAAATCTACTTCGGGCATCCATAAACCACGTCGTCACTTTTTTTTGATAACTAAACAGCAATATCCGACCTTGAATATTTGGCCCTTTCAAAATGTTAGTCTTGGTTCCAAAATTTCGAAGTATTTTTTTTTGTAAATATCGTTGAAATTTGACCATTACTTGCTGAGATGGCATTAAAAATGAGGGGCTGTTTGGTAAGATTTGGATTGTCCACGCTCCATACAAAAAAGATTTGATTTGTATGGAATTCGTCCACGAATGGAGGGGGAGGTAGGAGGGGGGGGGGGGTGGAGGTTGACAATTCCAGTGTCCACGTGGTTTGTGGATGGTCCCCTCTCAGGCATGTTTATTGTAAATTTTCTAAACTGTTTTAAGAAAAAAATAAGGGATGGACACTATTTTAAAAATCTATAAACGGGAATTTTTCAGCTAAAATTTAACCTATATCTTGAAAACTATGCACTTTACCTCAAAATCTGTAAAGTACTTTTCGATCGCAATTTCAATTTAACATTAAAAACTGACAGGGTGGCCACTCAAGTCGGAAAAGTCGGGAAACAGTCGGGAATTTGTGATTTTTTTTTGTCAGAAACTCGTAAAAAAATCGTGGATCACAAGCATACCCGCTTGATTTTTGTAATATTTTGAACAATTTTCAAATTAAACTCACTCAATTCTTCCTAAGTAACTTACTTTAAATTTAAGGTTTCTTTCACTATTTCAATCTATTTGTGAATTTAAAGGTTTTTTAAGACATTAAAAATACAAATATTTGACACAGAGTTATATAATATTTTTTATGAATCAAAAGTTTTTTTATTTATTTATTTTTGTCTATCAAACATTTCTTCTTGTTCTTACTCTGACAGACACAAAACAACAACAAATTTAATGAAAAAATAATATAAAAATTGAGCCTAATTTTAACGATTACGATTTTATCACATTAACTGAATATTTGATTTAAAAAAATCCAACTTGAGTTAAAAAATAATAATATTTTTTTATTCCCAAATGATTCGTTTGAAAAATCTAAAAATCTAAAAATCTAGAAATCTAAAAATCTAAAAATCTAAAAATCTAAAAATCTAAAAATCTAAAAATCTAAAAATCTAAAAATCTAAAAATCTAAAAATCTAAAAATCTAAAAATCTAAAAATCTAAAAATCTAAAAATCTAAAAATCTAAAAATCTAAAAATCTAAAAATCTAAAAATCTAAAAATCTAAAAATCTAAAAATCTAAAAATCTAAAAATCTAAAAATCTAAAATCTAAAAATCTAAAAATCTAAAAATCTAAAAATCTAAAAATCTAAAAATCTAAAAATCTAAAAATCTAAAAATCTAAAAATCTAAAAATCTAAAAATCTAAAAATCTAAAAATCTAAAGATCTAAAAATCTAAAAATCTAAAGATCTTAAATTATAAAAATCTAAAAATCTAAAGATCTAAAAATCTAAAAATCTAAAAATCTAAAAATCTAAAAGTCTAAAAATCTAAAAATCTAAAAATCTAAAGATCTTAAAATATAAAAACCTAAAAATCTTAAAATCTAAAAATCTAAAAATCTAAAAATCTAAAAATCTAAAAATCTAAAAATCTAAAAATCTAAAAATCTAAAAATCTAAAAATCTAAAAATCTAAAAATCTAAAAATCTAAAAATCTAAAAATCTAAAAATCTAAAAATCTAAAAATCTAAAAATCTAAAAATCTAAAAATCTAAAAATCTAAAAATCTAAAAATCTAAAAATCTAAAAATCTAAAAATCTAAAAATCTAAAAATCTAAAAATCTAAAAATCTAAAAATCTAAAAATCTAAAAATCTAAAAATCTAAAAATCTAAAAATCTAAAAATCTAAAAATCTAAAAATCTAAAAATTTAAAAATCTAAAAATCTAATGATCTAAAAATCTAAAAATCTAAAAATCTAAAAATCTAAAAATCTAAAGATCTTAAAATATAAAAATCTAAAAATCTAAAAATCTAAAAATCTAAAAATCTAAAAATCTAAAAATCTAAAAATCTAAAAATCTAAAAATCTAAAAATCTAAAAATCTAAAAATCTAAAAATCTAAAAGTCTAAAAATCTAAAAATCTAAAAATCTAAAAATCTAAAAATCTAAAAATCTAAAAATCTAAAAATCTAAAAATCTAAAGATCTTAAAATCTAAAAATCTAAAGATCTAAAAATCTAAAAATCTAAAAATCTAAAAATCTAAAAGTCTAAAAATCTAAAAATCTAAAAATCTAAAGATCTTAAAATATAAAAACCTAAAAATCTAAAAATCTAAAAATCTAAAAATCTAAAAATCTAAAAATCTAAAAATCTAAAAATCTAAAAATCTAAAAATCTAAAAATCTAAAAATCTAAAAATCTAAAAATCTAAAAATCTAAAAATCTAAAAATCTAAAAATCTAGAAATCTAAAAATCTAAAAATCTAAAAATCTAAAAATCTAAAAATCTAAAAGTCTAAAAATCTAAAAATCTAAAAATCTAAAAATCTAAAAATCTAAAAATCTAAAAATCTAAAAATCTAAAAATCTAAAAATCTAAAAATCTAAAAATCTAAAAATCTAAAAATCTAAAAATCTAAAAATCTAAAAATCTAAAAATCTAAAAATCTAAAAATCTAAAAATTTAAAAATCTAAAAATCTAAAAATTTAAAAATCTAAAAATCTGTAATTTTGTAATTTTGTAATTTTGTTCATTACGATTTTATCACATTAACTGAATATTTGATTAAAAAAATTCCAACTTGAGTTAAAAAATAATAATATATTTTTATTCCCAAATGATTCGTTTGAATTTTTTGTGATTATGGGTAAATTACTTTAGATAAAGCTTGATTTTCAGTTATCGGAAAACTTAAATATCGAAAATATCCATGCGATGTTCGTTCTAAATGAAAAAAGTAGTTAGTATTTTTTTAATTTTTTTAAAAGAAAACATGAAAAAATATTGTTAAAAATAAATCCAACAAATTTTGGTTTAAGTTATTGCAAATATGCTAAAAGATTTTTTCTCAAACATTTTACAGCGGTCAAAGCATAAAAAACTATACTTTTGCCAATTTTAAAAATAAACATTGAAATCACAAATATTATTAAGCGTTCGGTTATTTTTCAAAGACTAGATGTTTCTAATCGGAATCAAAATAATGAGTGCTTCAATTTTTAAAGTTTTTTTTTTTTATTATTTTGTTGTTAAATTTAGGCTGGTACAAATTCTATTAAAAGTTTTTGTCTCCCCCCTCTTCAAAGTCGGCCCGAAAAATCAGGGGGCAAAAAAAAGATTTTTTCAAAAAACTTCAAAATTCCAAAAGAAATTTTACTGCAATGGAGCACTTCCATTCGAGCAGTTTTTGCTTTTTTCTACAATGTATTGTATGGAGCGAACTGTCAAAAACTGCTTGACTGCGGGTGCTCCATTAGCTGAAATCAATATAAAATGAATTTTCCTGCGTTTAGAAACATTTTTACATGCTTGTGTTAGTTAAAAAATGTTTCGAATTTTTAAAATAAAATCGATGTTCAGTTTCGCAAAATGTTTTTTTTGCTAATTTTTTTGTGTTAATCAAATCTTATATTTTTTGAAAAATAATGATTGCAAAACAACTAAACGAGTGTAAATAGTAGTTTATGCAACAAGTTGCAAAAAGAGGATTTTTTCAGCACGAGTCGTACACCGAGTTGGATAAATACGTCGAGTGCTGAAAAAATCAAGTTTTGCAACGAGTTCCATACAACTTTTTTTGCAATTCCGAAAAACACCCATTGAGTGAAATTTTAAGTCAAATTTCTTGTATTTTGTAAATAAATCGTTTAAATCAATTTTTTTTTGAAAAATGTTACTTTTCGAAACAAGTGCTGAAAAGTTCAACTTTTCAGCATTTATTTTGAAAAGTTTTGCTATTCAATTCTTTTATTTTTGGTACAGAAAAGTAGGCTATTTCGTCGTTCAAGAATGACAGGAAAAGTAAGTAGTTTCACGACGGAATTGCAAAAATGCATTTTAAAACACTTTTTTCATTGAAAGTTGAGGCTATAGCTTGTTATTTCAATTTTTATATTTTTGAAAGAAAAACATAACTCGGCGGCAATAGTTGCAGTTTTTTGTCCCCTAAAATATTTTAAAAAATTCAAAAATTAAGAGTTGTTGAAAAATGTTTTTTTTTTGTGAAAAAAGTTAGTTTGAAAACCGCTAATTATTGTTCGTGTGCCTGTTTGTTTCAGAATAGTCCATTGATAAAGTACCTGTAACTTTGCCGAAGACACCAAATCGATATGAAAATTCCTTCAAAAGTTACACATTCTCGCATATTTGCGTATCATTTCTGTATGAACAGCTGCCAAAATTGTATGAGGCCTTCTATGGGTGAACCAATGACACCAAATAGCTTCTTTGGTCTTTGGAGGGGAGGACCCCACAAAGTTTGAACCAAATAAAAAAATATAAATAAAATCCATTTCCGGTATTGGTGAAGAATTGCTCAAATTTTAACCTCCCTACTTTATAATCTATACAGTGCAGACTCGACTATCCGAAGCCTCGAACATTTTTTTTGTATTTTCTTATTTAAACGTCAAATTCGTGTTCTGAGACCCCATTTTAGTCTAATTTGAATAGTTGATTTCCTGCAGTTTTTCAATATTTCATCGCCGCCATTTTGGCCGCCATCTTGGATTTAAAAATTCTAAATCAATTTAGCATAGTTCAAGGGTTCAAGCCAACGAAAAAAAAATGTGATTCGATTATCCAAAGTGATAGTCGAGTCTGGACTGTATATTCAATTATATCCGAATTTGGAAGAATTAAAAGTTATGCAGATACAATGTTCATTGAGCATGTTATTTTTTCAAAAGCATTATGAATTTTGTGTTACCGCTGCTATCATTCTCCAACAGAACGTCCAGCGAAAAACAAACAATGTAGACAGTTGCGTATTGAGTACTATAATCTGTAATCATTTAGGGGAACACAGCCAATTTTAACATTGCCCATTTTTCGAGCCATCAGAACCAGGGGGATGCTAAAGGCATTAATCTTGGGGGTTGAGATTGATATTGGTCGGAAACTGCGCACAGTAAAAACAAAAATATTTTTTTATCCATATTTCATAATTTTTATAATATACATTTTTAATTACTATAGTAAAAGTCAAATTACACAGTAGTTAAGTAAAACGTTTCATGTGATAAATGTACAACTTTAAATAAGGCTATCGGCTAGATGTGTTCGGTATGATCCAACTTTAGTAGTTTATTTTGAATATAAATTGAGAAAGATCATTGCAAAACATAAACTAAATCGCGATAAAATTTTACATCAAAAAAATAATCAGTACACAGAAAAAAATCAATTCCCGTAATCGTGAATTAAGTTCACGAATGTGAGATCCACGAAGGAATTTATTCATGAGTATGGTGCATTTGCACCATAAACGTGAATATATTCCTTCGTGGTTCTCATAATCGTGAACTGACTTCACGGTTTCGAGAATTGATTTTTTTCTGTGTATCTTTCAATTTTATGCTAGCAGTTTTTACACTTTTTTACAGTGTGCAGTTGCTTTATTCTGGCTTTGTTTTGGTGCCATAAATGACAGCTCTCCTTTGTTCTGGTGCCGTAATTGACAGCTGATGATGGCTGCGGCTGAGCTGCCTGTAGTGAGCTATAGATGTCGCCCCCTGATCAGAACCGAGTTGTAAAAACGTTCTAAATCGCAATTTCAAATATACCTACAAGCTTCTTCCCTCTATCACACAGATAATGGGCACTAATGGACAGCGTGTGTTGTGACTCAGGGAGGGTTCGCATGTCGAGAAGACTGTGCGGCCCAATCTATTGTCCGGGTTCGGTTCCAGCTTTGTGTTCTCCAGAGTTCAGTTGTGTGTCGTCTTTCGGTCGGAACGGTTGTCGGGGGAAAAAAAAGTCAGTTGACCAGTGTGTACGTCATAAAAAATCTGTCGCAAAATGAGCAAAACGCTATCAAGTTCGTCGGTTGGCCTGCTCGGCGTGGCTTTGTTACTGTTGGTGGCCTTGACCGGTCTGCATGCGGTTGAGTTTGAAAATTGCGGTACGTGTTATTTTTTTTCGAACGGTAAATTTGGTTTCTGGTCAAAACAGATCACACGTAGAATAACAGTTGCAAAGAAATTTGTTTGAAAACATTCGCAAGTATTGTTTGTGATTCCTGATAACGTGTTCAATACAGGGGGATGCTAACGGCAGCCATCTTGGGTGATTGAGATTGATAACGCGCGCAAACTGCGCACAGTGAAAACAAAAATATTTCTTTTTTTAATAATTCAATTTTTGTTATAAGAATTACTTTAGTAAAAGTCAAATTACACAGTAGTTAAGTTAAACGTTTCATGTGATAAAAGTACAACTTTAAATGAGGTCATCGGCCCGATGTGTGCTTAATAATCCCAACTTTAGTAGTTTATTTTGCAAAAAAAAAAATGATAAAAATCACCTCACATACATACACTAACTCTTAAACGTACATTGCGGTAACATTTTACATAGAAACAATAATTACTTTATTTCCATTTTATGCCTGCAGTTTTTGCACTTTTTTTTAAAGTGCGCAGTTGCTTTGTTTTGGTTCCGTAACGAACAGCTGTTCTTTTGTGCTGGAGCCGAAGTTGACATTTCCCTTTTGTTCTGGTGCCGAAGTTGACAACTTGTGTTGGCTGCGGGCGAGCTGCCTGTAGTGAGATATAGATGTCGCCCCCCTGGTTCAATACAATTTGATGCTTTTGTTGCTCAAATCAGTGTTTCGCGTTGCTTTTTAAATGTACTTAAACCTCTTTTAAAAATTTATTTTTGAAAAAAAAAACACTTTTCTTAAAATCTCCATATAAAATCCGGTAAATTCGTGGTAACTATTTTTCGACAGCTGGAAAATCCGCCTTACCTTATTTAATCTTCTTACTATGCGTGACGCGCTGATTTTGGCATAAGCGATCGCGTCCGAGAAGATTTGCACCAAGAATAAGTAGCAAAAAATCTCTATACAAATTTGAGGGCTGTCCATAGAAAAGTGCTATTCAAATATTTAAAAATCTGTATCTTGAGAAGGGATCTTCGAATCAATTTGGTGTCTTTGGCAAAGTTGTAGATTATGATTATTTCTATTCGAAAAAAACAGGTAAACGGAAAAATATGTTTTAGAGGACAAAAAGTGCCAATTTTTGAGGTATAGTGTACGGCGGACGTTTTTTTTTCGCCGAGTTATGATTTTTTTTTAATTCAAGAGAACTGCTCAGAGCTGGAAAAGTAAGTAAATACAGTCCAGACTCGATTATCCGAAGGCATCGAAAAAAATTCACTTCGGATAATCGAACCACGATTTTTATTTCGTTTGCTTATTTTTTATTGTCGAGCTTAAGTTTGACCCCTAAACTAAGGTAAAGTGATTCCAAAAATTTAAATCCAGGATGATATCCAAAATAGCGGCGATGAAATAATGAAGAAAATCATTTAGTTTTTTTTTAATTGGAAATCTTCTTTCCAAATTCGACTTAAGTGGGGTCGTATAACTCAAATTTAATAAAAAATACGAAAAAAAAATTTTAACGTCAGATTATCAGAAGTTTTATACAAACTTTCGGATTATCGAACTTCGGATAATCGAGGCTTCGGATAATCGAGTCTGACCTGTATCACTTAAGTGCTCATAACATTTGGCAGGGATGTCATCATTGAAAGGTTCTTTCAAAAATATATTATGAAAAGTGGCCACTCAAGTCGGGAAATCGGGAAAGTCGGGAAATAGTCGGGAATTCGCCAAAATCCGCAAAAAATCGGGAAAAAGTCGGGAATTTATGATTTTTTTTTTGTTAAAAAGTCGGGAATTCTAAGAATACTTGTTTGAAAACTATTTTTAAACTGTTGAATAATTTTGTAATATTTTGTACAATTTTCAAATTGAATTCACTCAATTCTGCTTTAGTAACTTGCTTGAAATTAAAGATTCTTTTCACTATTTCAATATATTTGAGTATGGAAAAGCTGTTTAAGACATTCAAAATCTTAATGAATATTGAATGCCTTTGACACAGATTTTTATAGTATTTTTTCATGAATCAAATGACCTCTATTAAGTTTTGTTTGATAAACCTTGATTTTCAGTTTTCGGTAAACTTAAATATCGAATAAAATTCAAAATTGGAGCACTTTTTCATGTTTTGAAAAAATGAAGAAAATATTGAATCCGAGAAATTTCGAGTTATTGCAAAATTGGAAACAAAAAATCATATCAAAATTAAATTTTCATTAAAAAAATCAGTTAAATACTGACCACTTCATAAATTAACATAAAATAACAAAATTAAAAAGGGCACTTGGTAAACACATTTTTTATGAATTCCTTGACATTTTTAAGTACTTTTAAAGAATAATAACAGGAACCATGTTTTAATCGTTCTTTGATTTTAAATGATGATGAAGTTTTGAAAAATAGGAACAAAATTTTAAGATAATTTATCTTTATTTTTTTGTCATTTCCAGTTGAAACGAAGTATCAAAAACTATACGTTTGTCAATTGAAAAAAAAAAAAAAATAACATGGAAGTTATAAGTATTGTTTGAGTATTGTTGAACTTTCGATTATTTTTCAAAGACTTATTTCTTGTGTTTCTACTGTGAATCATAATAATGAATTTTCATTTTAGATTTTTTTTTATTTGTTGTTCAGTTTTTGTATTTAAAAAAATTGCCTATGGATGAATTTTTTAAATTCATTTTGATTTTTTTTTGTGCTTAATATTGACATATCTTATAGAAAGTTTGAAATCATTCTTTAGATAAGAAAAGCCTATTATTTGAGCATTCTGGAAAAGTCTGGAATTCGAAAATAGGATTTGAGTGGTCACCCTGAAATTACACGATTGGGTTTCTTTCAAAAACACCCTTTTTAAATCTTCCAGACTTTAAAATAACGGCTCTTTCGCTCTTTTTCTAAATTTGGATTAATCAACTTTAAAAATCATGTGATTTTATAAGTTATTTCACATTGTTTAAAAAATCATTTACTTTAGGAATTATTTTTTATAAGCATTCAAATATTTAAAATTGTATTTTCAACTCTCAAAAACAAATTTAGACCATTTTTTTTTGAAGATTTAATAAATTTTATTTATAACGAAAATCATGCCATCTTGAGCCGGTTCATTCAAAAAACCGAAGTTTAAAAAAGAATAGCGGTTTTTTTTTTAGATTCACGGTTCTTTCGCTCTTATCAGTGAACCGGCTCTTTGAGCGGCTCGCTCTTTTTTTGCCCACCTCTACCTGTCATGGTGGTGATAACACCGACCAACAAAATTTATGCGCAGGCTCAACTCGAGGGGAAGCATGAAGTTTTGGGTCCCCGAAATCACTTGCAATTTAAATTTTTCAAAAATATTTAGACAGGGCCGAATGGCTTTTCTTCAGCAAATAGAACTTGCCTCAAATCTCTCGATTTTGACCATTTCAGCAATTCATACAAGTCAATGTAGATTATGCTTTTGGACCACAATCCCTGCAAAACGATTTTGGGGCATTTTTAATTCAACGAACCTTCAAACGATTTTGTTTCAGTTTTATTAAATTTGTACTTCAACTTAAAAATATTCGTTGCAAGCAAAACTAACACATTACCAAATTTTTCTCCATTTTCCCCTAACAGGTGACGAGAACACGATCGGCAACTTTAGCCTGGTGGAAGTTTCCAAGTGTGAGCTGGACAAGCCGGCGTGCGTGCTGCGGCGGAACACGAACGCCACCATCGCCATTACCTTCACCAGTGGTAAGTTTGAAACAAGTCGACTGGAAAGTCCATCATAATTTTTCATTTCAGTGAGATGAAAATCTCAAGTGAATAATAACCGGGGATTTTTTTCTGCGGGGCCACGGCCACCGTTAATTAAAATAAAGCGCAGAGATCAGCTCGTTTGAGTGACTTAATTATCTGGCCCAGTTGTGTGGGGTGGCATTGGCAGTGAGAACAAGCCTGTGCGCTGGAAGAGAGTATGGTCAGTGCCTATCAGTGGACTTCGACATCGTTTAACTTCGGTGGAAAAATAAAACTGCGAGACAAAATAATTCATACATTAATATCAGGGTGACCACTCAAATCCCATTTTCAAATTCTCGACTTTTTCAGAAACTCAATTTTTTGTCTAAAGAACGATTTCAAACAAAAAAACTTTGTTTAAAAAGTCATTATTAACCATCGAAAGAAAATCTAAATCAATTTAAAAAACTATTGACAACTTTCTTTAAAAAACAGAAACATAAAAAAATAATTCAAAAATGGATGCACTCATTATTTTGATTCAGAAAAGAAACTAAAAAAATAGTCTTTTTAAAATAACCGAATACTTATAATTTCAATGTTTATTTTGAAAATTGACAAACGTATAGTTTTTTTTATACTTCGATTCAACTGGAAATGGCAAAAGTGAATGATAACTGAATTTAATTTTTTTCCCTTATGTTATTAATATGTTATTTCAAATAAAAGAACGCTTTATACATAATAGGGACCATCCATAAACCACGTGGACACTTTTTTTGAAATCTCGACCACCCCCCCTCGTGAACAATTGTCCATACAAAAAAAAATTTTTTTTTGTATGGAGTGTGGACAATCGCCATACCCCCTAAGGTGTCCACGTTATTATTCTTTCAAAGAGTGTAGAAAAATATCTAGGAATTAGCTTTAAAAAAGCAAGTTTTTTTTTATTTTGTAAATTTGGATATTGAATGTTCGAATCAGTGTTGATTTATCCTGTAGTCAGTATTTAACCGTATTATTTTTTTCAATGGGAAATTCAGTTTGATTCAATGTTTTACCACTTTTTTTTGCAATTTCTATTTTTTTTTCATGTTTTAAAATCGTTAAAAAATGTATTTTTTTTGCTTTCAGAACGATTTACGATTGGATTTTACCACGGGATTGAAACTCGTCTGAAAAACCTGTATCATTTTCTCAATCAAAACGGTGGCGCCGCGTGGTGGTAGCTGCCCTGTTTATTACACTGTGAAATTATCCATGGCTAATCCAAGGAACCAAAAGGTGACAACAAAAGTGTCCGCCCAAAAGGGGTGCTGCAAAAAACTTTTTATTTTAAAAAAAATTCTAACAAATCAGCAACGAATTACAAGTTTGATAGTCGAACTACCCTTAAAAGTTGGTTTTGTTATTTGTTTTTGCAAAACCGCATATTTTTTAACAAAAGTGCCAAAAATATTCGTAACTACCTTTTGCCTCTTGGTGGCGCTTTGTGTTAGTATGTGTGTGGTCGATATTTGCGGACGTGCACGCAGAACACAGAACAGTGAGAACTAGCGAAAATGCCTCACAATCTTCTGATACAAGTCGCCATATTGAAATTGCTTGAAGATTCATACCCGTGATTTTACTCACAAAAAAGTTCAAGAAAAATATTTTGAAAAACTGTTTGAAATTACTTAATGAATTAACTAAACATTTAAAAATATTCATCACATAAAACCATTGCCAATCTCAAGCCTTTTTTGAAATATTCAATCAATGTGACAAAATAAAACCGAATCATAACTTCACTCTAGCCCAGGCCTGCCCAACGTTCGACCCGTGGAGCCATTTTATCCGGCCCGTGACAGCTTTTTAAAATAGTTCTATGACCGGCCCGAAAGGCTGTTCATAAATTGTAAATAAATTTAGTGTCAAAATTTAAAAGATAATCTTGAGGCGAAATTTTCAGATATTATAACGAAACATTTATTTGTTTAATTTTTGCTTTTGACATAAAATGTTTCTAATTCTTCGTTTTGTTAGGATTTTGCCTTTGTATTTTTTTTTAGTTTCTCAAAGTTTTGGCTGTTTTTACTTCTAAATGAATTGTTATATTTTTGAAGATTTTGATTGAAATTGATTTTTCTTAAATGAGTAAGCAAAAATAATGTATTTTTTCAGAACATCTTTTTAATGATAAAGTTTAATGAAAAAAAACCTTCAAAAAAGCAAATTATTCATATCGAAAATAAAAATCGCTGTACATATTTTTGAAATATTTAAAAATCTTTCAAAATGAGTCAAGAAATCAGACAGCATTTTTTTTAATTTACTCCAATAATTCCAAGAAAATTTAAGAATGACGAATTAAAAACTATCAGATATTTATTTTTCTCCACTTTTTCTAAATTTCGTGTCTTTAAAATCATTTTGAAATGTTTTGTAAAATATTTGAATAAAGGTGCACAACATCCCAAAAATTGTTTTTCGTAAAGAAGATTTGAATCCAAATTTTGATTCAATAAATTTTATCTTGTCCCGTTTTTGTTTATTTTTGGGAAATTGTGTTTAATAACAAAATGTTTGCCAGTCGACTCTCCGATTGTCAATACTGAAGGGACCATCGAAGAAGAGAATCATCAGTTCATAAAACGATTGCAATGAAGACTCCATTGAAAACATGTTTTTTCGTTGTACCTTGCCATGGGAGAGATACATGGAAACGTCCAGCAAACAAAAACAAACAAATGTCAAACTTCCTTCAAAGCTTCGTTTCGCAAAGAAAATCGTCTGTGAAATTGTTGACAACCGGAGGAAATTATTGAAGCAAAAGGAATCCAAGGGACCGTCGAGGAAAAGATCCTTCAAGCAGGAGAAAATATCGATAGATGGAACAATATTGACATCGAGAAGATCGACAATTAGAGAGTTAGCTGAAAACGACTGCCTCGGTAGAGTCGGTCGCTGGTCGGCAGTTGGACTCACAATCCAAAGGTCGTCAGTTCGAATTGCGGGGTGGATGGAAACTTCGGTGTTAAAAGAGGTTTGGATTGCCTCACCGTTTCAAGCCTTCGGATACATTGTTTCGAGTAGAAATCTCGCAATAGAGAACGACCAAGTGCGAACAATTTATTTATTTGTTTATATTTATAGTATTTTGCAGGATTTGATATAACTGTCGGAGTGCGGTTTGTCTTTTTTCCAGTTTTAAGCCCCTTAACGGTCGGCATAAATGCTATTCATCATGCTATTTTTTTTTTTTTTGACATTAGACGGTTTCTTCTGGCGTTCGCTTTACTACCGTAAATAATATTTCATCCTCCTCTAGTTTGTTTGTGTGTAAAACTTAACAATCTATATTTTTAGAAATTAACTAATTCTCTATCTCTCTCTCTCTTTCTCTCTCTCTCTCTCTCTCTCTCTCTCTCTCTCTCTCTCTATGTGAGTTTTACTAATTAAACATCTTTTTTGGTAAAAGTGCAAGTCTAGAAACTTGCTAGCTTACTTCCTATTGAGCTATTTATCACTCGATTTCAGTTGAAAACGCTTTTAATGAGCTGTAATATTGAACGTCAAAGTGCTGGTATACTGACATTATAATTATGCACTTATGTGCCCTTTTTAAATGTTACTCCAGATGTAGTGAATGAAATCGAGATCTAATCCCTAAGAATCGTGAGGTACGAGTGCACTAAATGCAAATAAGTTAAAAACCATTAAGGGGTTACATACATGTAGAAAATCAAAAATTTAGTAATACAGAAAATTCAATGAATCCACCAAAAAGGAGGTTTTTGAATTAAGTGCAAAATGTTGCCATGCGCAAAGCGAACTGTCAAACATTGTGAACGTTTTGCTCGAGATTGGCTGAAATTTGTGGTGAAGACGCTAAAGAAAAACCCCGTGTGCATGACGAAACCCGATTTTGAAATTTTGCTTTTTTTAAAAAATACAAAAATCAAAAACTGACGATTTTTCATATGAAAAACATTAAAAATATCTTTATCTTTTTTTAACTAAACTTTTTGAAGATCGGCCTTCAACATGCACACAGGACCGGTTTAACGAGTCTTCACCAAAATTTTGAGCTGATTTGGTCAAAGCAGTGTTGAGATATCGTGGTACCCGTTTTTAGAATTAGCTAACTTCGAATAGCTATATCTCGGTAATGATACAACCAATAGTCTTCAAATTTGTTTTGATAATAGATAAAACTGTATATTTTAATGCCCTGAAAACAGATTTTGAAAAAGTTTAAATTTATGCGGCTACCAACCTCTGATATTTTTGCCCACTTACATGTATATAACCCCTTAAGAGGTTACATACATGTAAATCGTCAAAAATGTCCGAGGTTGGTTTGAGCACACATTTAAACTTTTTTATAATCGTTTTGCAGGGCATTAGAATATTCATTTTCATCTATTACCAAAATAAATATGAAGACATTTGGATGTACTATTGCCGAGAAATAGCTATTTTAATTTAGCAGTTTCAAAAACGGGTGCCACGATATCTCAACACTGCTTTGACCAAATCAGCTCAACATTTTGGTGAAGACTTGAAACCGGTCCTGTGTGCATGACGAAGGCCGATTTTCAAAAACTTAATTAAAAAAAAAATAAAAATATTTGTATATTTTTCATATAAAAAAACGTCTTCGTGGGATTCTTCACCCCAAATTTCAGCCAATTTTGTCCATCCCAGATATCGTGGCACGCGTCAATCAACTCGGTGTTTATAGAAAAAGTTCACAAAGTTTGACAGTTCGCTTTGCGCATGGCAAAATTGTGAACTTAAATCGTCTCTTACTCAGTACAGTCATGAAATATCTTCGTGAAACTTTCAGGAGTGATTGAAAATCATATTTTTAGTGAATTTAGTGAATTATCTGTAATATGAATTTTTGTGTTTTTCTACATGTATGTAACCCCTTAAACAATAAATAAAGCAATAAATATTCAGCTACTCGATTTGCGTGAAACTTTCACCTTATGGCCTATCTACAATCACTTAGCTTAGAAAATTTCACTTTGCTTAGGAATTTGAATCAATGGAAATGAATCTGAGTTTCTACAATGGAAAAGTAATCAAATTAGAAACTGACGTTTGGTTTGGAAAATTTCAAAATCTACGGTAAGTTGACGTTTCCATATCATTTATCATTTATTTTTATTCACCAACGTTTAAGAACTACTCTTATCTTATGTTCTAAGTTTTCGAATACTTTCGCTTTAAGCCAAAATCACAGCAAATACCTAGTTTCTGTTTTTTTTTGTTTTTTTTTCCGTTGCTGTCGTACAGGTGGATCTAGAAAATTGTTGCCATGGCTTCAAATTACGGGTTTGACTTTAGCATTATTGCGCTACACTTTTACTGGTAGTTGTTTAAAACCTATTTTTCATTGACGTTCATTATCTTTCATTATTAAAGAATATACAATATTTTGTAAATTCTTTTGCTTTAATCTGGTGTTTTGGCAATGTTTTAGTTTTTGTGTCATGGCACACTGTAATTGTCTTCAAATGGTGTACATCAATGTGACTGCGGGTGGGCTACTAAAATACTTTGACTTTGATAGCCTTTGATAGCGCAAAATGAAGAGTACAATTAAAATACTTAAGGAATGGTTTAGAAACATACTGACCGTGGTAGAGAAGTGTTCAAAGTACCTCAAGAAGAACTTTTCATAAAATTTTGACAAGTTTAAAAAGTTAGTTAACTATAGTTAAGAAAATGTTGACGAATGTCATTATTTTAAACTTCTCAAAGTGTCAAGATTTTCTCAATGAACATGATTTTTAATCGGAAAACGGATTGAATTTTCGGATTCTTTGGACAATTTTCCACTAGGAGAAGGTTAAAAAAAGTTTGTAAACAATAAATAATATGTGGATTGGAAACATAATTATAAAAACTCTCTAAATTTATATTTATTTCATGTAAAATGTAAAAACTTGTGATTCGTGCATCGAATTCAGTATAAAATGCAATATAAATCGATAATTTTATAAACAAAACTAGTTTTAACAAATTTCAGGCAAAATTCCGACTTTTGAATAATTTTACCTAAAATTTATATGTATTTTGCTTAAAAGCTTATACACTTAGTTAACTAAATATAAACATTGATTTTTTTCTTAAATACTTTATCAGCTACTTTAGTGATGAAGTTTGAACAATTTACAAATGAAGTTTGAACATCTTAAATATGATTTTAACAAGAAAAACTATGACTATCAAAGTCATGCCGGAATTCAAACTAAGAATTTTTAACGTAACTATTTTTCCAAACACTATTGAAAAAACTTTTTTTTCCGAAATAGTGCATGGACTTTGTGTGGCCTACCCCAGTACATGTTTTAAAAATAATAATCTTAAGAAAAACCTTTCCTTTATTCTAAAAACAAATTGAAATCCTATCAAAGTCACCCCGGTTTACGGTACTGGTGTAATACAATTCTATCCTTCACTCAACGCGGCTGTGAGGGAATGTTAAGAAGGAAATTGATAACCCATGATTACGCTACGTTTTCGATGATGTTCCTCTCAACTAAGTTTGTGTTACGGACGATAAAAAAAAATATCCCCAAAATATGTCCCTATTTTGGGCCTAGTACCTATTTTCGGTCTACCAAACTTAATTCAACGAAATTGAGCATTTCAGCAAATCTGGCAGGGATCTGTCACTTGAGAATGATTCGTGCTGTCATTATCTTCATTTTGGTGGGCAAGAATAGTACACTTTTTCCTCTTAAATTAGAAATAATGCAATAAATATATCACTCTTCACATTAGCAAATTGCAACTTGCCCATTGCCCATTGCCCAATTTTCAGCACTTTTGCTTACCGCTTCTTGGCACTCAGCGTCAAGGCGTTCATCGCTCAGCACACGAATGAGAGCCGTCCCCCGAATCTCCAACCACCGGCAATGTGTTGCACAATCCCATTGCAAAAACAATCACTAAACTGCCACCAAATCAATAAAATAACTAATTAAAGTTGCTTCGTCCATATCGGAGAGAAATGGATATATTTTCGGTACATTTGACAATTCTACAAACTGTGCCAGTGTGTGTGCGCTTCTCGAATTTTACAGTCTTTCTAGCATATTACGAGCTTGATGTTTGGCTACGCAACAATTGTTTAATTATGTTTAAAACTCGTAAAGAATGATATAAATCATGTCCAAGCTAATTATGCACGTAATGCAAGTGAAATCAATCATTCTAATGTTTATTTGTGGCTTAAAAAATCACAATGATTTAGCATATTTGTCGACCGAATTTGTGCGGCTGTACTGTACGAGCTGGGGATGAACCGTACGTCAAAAAAGTTCGCCACGTGCTTCGAGATTTCAACCAATCAGAAGGTAGGCCGACAATATGCACAAAGAAGGTCGTATGCTAGGAGCAATATCCCCAAAATAGGGGCAAAAAGTGTTTTAGTTTTTCGTGCTTTTACAGCGATATAATGTATTTTTATCAAAATGTTGATAATGTACGAGCTTAAGCATTAAAAAATCAACTTATTCTTGTATAACAAACTAGGCTGCCAATAGAAGCCTTTGAGAATGCATCAAATTAAAAGTGCGTTCTGCTTAGTAGGCCCAAAATAGGGACAAATACCCTAGTTAGCTGCTTGGTTTTACAACTCGCAGGAATCCGTTCTAGTGCATCATCTGCCACAGCTGTTTGCGGTCGACTGTATCGTACGCTGCCTTGGAATTGATGAAGATGTGATGTGTGGGCATGTTGTACTCACGATATTTCTTGAGGATCTGCCAACTGTGGAAGGTCCAAGTTGGGCTTTCTATCGACGCTCGTTGAAGAACTTCTGTCACCCGTCCAGTAGCTCGCCTTTGTCCATGAGAAGGTTTCCACCGGCTTGCGGGATTCCCCACTTTTGCCGACAGTGGGCCGCCTGCAGCATCTCGACGATTACTTCAGCACTTTTGTCCGCAGCGACTAATCCAGTGTCCAGAGCGCACCATCGACCATTGCTCGACGTAGCACCACAGGAAGCAGGCTGATCGGACGGTAGCTGGTGGGATGCCATGATGTATTGCCCGGCTTTGGGATTGCCGGGACGATGGCGTGCTTCCAGCTGGACGGAAAGTACAATGTCCTCAGACATGCGTGTTCAGGATGTTGTCGTCTTCTTCGGCTTCAGCGACAGCGATGATCCGTGCGGATGACTGGTACTAATTCGGACGGAAAGGGTCTGGACGTGTCCGGATCGCCAGGGGTAGAATTGCGGACCAATTCGTCTGGATCACTGCCGAGATCAAATCTCCAGCGACGAAGCACGGCACGGGCTGTCCACGATGCGCTGGAAGGCTGGCCAGTTCGCACTGTTGAAGCATCTGGCAGGAAGCGTTGAAGGGCACGACTACGGCCACGCTGAAGAGGGCAGGCTGATGGTCGGATGACAGGTCGTTCACTAGGGTCAGTGATGATGTATTCACCAACCGATGTCGTGAAGATCCAGGAGCTGTTTTGCGTACGTTCAGGGTTGTATGTTGAAAAGAATGATTTGATGGTTTGCTTTTTGGAAGAGGTGTTGATGTGGTGATGTGGAATGGCGGATTTCGGAGTTCATTGCCTAGCTTTCGCTGAGCAAGAACTCCCGATCGTCGGCATGTTCACTAGTGTGTTCAGTGAACCCAAAGTCATCCAGCGTTTCAACCGTCGCGTCTTCATCGGGAGGTACCATCGAATCATTGTGGTGTTGTAGACGCGGTTCGGTATGGTAGTTTGTTGGTGATTCTTGAATCGGTTTTTGCGGATTTTCGTGAACGTACCCTGTCCGCCATGCTATGGTAGACAAAATCACTACCACTAGCCCTCCTGCCAACATACATGTCCAACCCGGAATTTTCTTAACCGTCTCCTTGACTTTCATCTTGCGGTGCGGGCTTAGTCCTGAAAATGTACACAGATTAGATTACACCGACCAACAGAATTTCTGCGCAGGCTCCACTCGAGGAGATGCATAAAGTTTGGGGTCCCCAAAAACATGCAACCACCTGTATTTTTCAAGAATATGTAGACAGGGCCGAATGGTTTTCCTCCAAAATTTGTATGGAGAATTAGTGCTGTTTGTTTATGGGTTGGAAGTTTTACTTGTTTTATGTGACTTTGCCAATATTTTACAAAATGTCATTTTTTATTTGGGTGTCAACTTTGGTTGTGTTTTTTTACTAACATTTCCTATATTTTAAGTAAAAAGAAGTATGCAGTAATTTTTCTAGTGTTCCAGACTATGCCTTTACGCATTTATTTACAATTTAATTGATAATGGTGCCATTTTATAGCAGTTAAAGTGAAAAACATTCAAAAAATTGAAAAAGTGGCTATAAAAACATGAAAAAATTAGATAGGCAAAATGAAATGATAGGAGGTGGTAGAATATGCCAAATACTACCAAAAACAAACATAAACTAAACAAGATAAATGCAAATTAAAATACAAAAAATGAAACAAGAAAAACATAAAAAAAGAAAAGCAAAGTTTTTCGTAGAAGAAAAGTTGCTCAAAATGACTCAAAAAAAATTTGGGCTGTAGAAGGTTAATACTCAAACAGAAAAAAAAATTCCTACCAAAATATGTGAAGAATCCAAGAAATACTCCAGCGCGTGATATACCGCAGTCAAAAGCTTGTCCGTGGTCTAGACAGAACCAGTTAAAACGCTGCTGCTTCAAATACACCTTTCCAGTGTCGTCTTATGCCTGTACGGGTGAGAATGAAAGGAAAGGATTAATCCAATGATTTTTTTTGTTTTATTTTTTTTTGGTTTCTTTAAGGCAGTTGGCCAACTCGAGAGAAAAAATCGGGAAAACTCGGGATTCGACAAACCGAGAAAATGTTTGAATATCACTTAAAATTCGACAATCTTCTGTTAAATGAATGCAATAACTTTTATGTTTCAAAACAGGAACATTATTGTAATTCCCTGGGCCTTGTAAAGTCAAGGGGCATGATTTGATCCTAGTGCATTAGTTGAATTTTGGGTATACATTCTTTTTTATAAGCACTATGGACACCACTTCATGCTACGAGAACTCGCTTTGTCGCAGCCCCAGGGCTTAAGCGTTGATCGATAAGCTGTCTTCGTGAATTAGGTAGTTCTCCGATAGTGAAAATATCACAATTGCACAAGACACCGCTGCTTCTGTGACTTTTTCACTATCACAATGTGGGATTTAGGTTGGGACTTCAGGATAGTACAATTGATTTGTAGCTTAGCATTAGCATCTAAAATAAATCTGTATGCTTTCCAAATCTTTTGATGTTAAATTTAGTTGCAATTGTTAAGTTAGAGTAATGCTGTCAATAATTTTTTGATTGATGTAGAATATGTACTAGGCATTCTTTTATGTCAAATTGTCCATAGAGTCTCGATCAATCAATAATGTAATGATATCGGACAAAATTCGTTGATCTGTTGAACTAACGGTTTTCGGATTATGGCTGTATTGACCATTGTTGCGAATCGAGGAACTACGGATCTTTTGACGTAAATGGTCATTTCTTTTTCAAATCGCGATTTCTATCATATTTGTATATCAGTTCACAATTTTTTTTATTGTTTTTTGATAGAAGTAGTACTACAACAGTTAAAGGAACGTTTAGTTTTGAACATTAAGTTTAGAGGATTTTAGATTAAAATTTAGATTTTCAATCCAAAGTAGTTAGCAAATGAATATTTGGATTTAAATGAATAATTGAATAAGTTGGACTCATGAATAACACACAACTGTGCATTTATTCTAGAGTCAGATCCATACAGCGTCAGTGTTTATTTGGTCGAAGTGTACTAATTTATTGGCAGATCTGATTCTAGTTGTAATGTACGACAAGACTACTGACGGACGTGACAGGACGAGGGCCCAGTTTAGAGGTTTCAACATCAACGATGTGCGGCTGGATCACCCTCCCAAAAAAAAAAAAAAAAACAGGAACATTATTGTAAGAGTTCGGGAACACTAATTTGACATTGTTTAATTGATCTAATAGGCTTTGGATTTTTGTTTTTGTGATCCCATATCCCATGTTATTTTTATTCTTAGTGAACCTGTTTTCCAAATTTTAAAATAAGTTTCTGACAAGATTCCAGGTTTCTCATTTCTCAAATCCATATGGTTTTTGAAGTCTATTTAAATTCAATAATTACAACGGAAGACGTATGAATTAATCCTTTGTATTTTAAAATACATTCCAAAGCGAAGCAATCCACTTCAACCTACCCTGGGTCTTTTGTGGTCTCTGTTGCAAGTTTCTGCTCATTTCTAGGCGTTCGAAGGTCCCCGTCCTATAAAAGGCGTGATCAGGCAAATCTCGTCTCGAAAAAATGCAACCAGGACCTTCTGGGATCGAACCCAGGCTGACTGGGTGAGAGGCAACCACGCTTACCCTACACCACGGAAACCCAGCAAAATATATTCCAATACGAAATCACCTCACCTCAAATAATTGTGTACGAACCATTCATCCCCCACGCCGTGGACAGTTGTCAAATGTACAATAAAAATCTTTTTTTTTGTTTGTTGCGTTGACAATCACCTTACACCTTAAGCTAATTTAGTTAAGTTTTATGGTATTCTAAGGAGTTTTATAATTAGTGCAGCGATTTTTTTTTGCTATTTTTTTAAATTATTTTCAAAATTTTGCATTGATTTAAAATTTTAAAATCGCCCATCCTTTTAGCTAGTTTAGCTAACTTTGAAACTATTATTGGTAGATGTATGGTTAGAACAGCTATTTGTTTTTTACTTTTTCTACAATTTTTGATCATATACCGCGAATGCTGCCTGCAATGCTTGATCAAAATATAAAAACATACTTCCTCAAATGACCCTTCGCTGACTTAGTTTTCCGTCCTTTATATCTTCTTCTATGACTCTTAGTCGACCTATCCACCTAAAATTTCATCATCTTTCTTCTAAAATTTGTGTCAGTTTTCACTGAAATGGTCCGATTAAAATTTAATTAAAATATTAAAAAACAAAAAACATGAATGAATTTAACTCAATTTAAATAAATTTAATTGAATTCGAAGAAATTAAACTCAATATAAAATAATTAACTATGTTTTACTTAATTTTATAAAATTTCACTAAAATTTATTAGTTTTTTTAATCTAACCAGATTTAACTAAATTTTACTAGATTCAACTAAATCAAACAAATCTAACAAAATGTTACTGAAGTTTACTTAATTTAAATTCACTTAACCTATAAATCAAACTTAATTAAACTAATTTCAACTTAATTTAACACGATTTAACATAATTGAATTTTACTTAACTTAATTAACCATGATTCAATATATCCTAACCTAATTAAAATTGATTCAACTCAATGTAACATAATATAACCTAATATAATTTCATTAAACTTGATTTAACTTAATTTCCCTAAACTCAACTTAAATATACTTAACCACTCACAAATTGAGTAGGCTTCCTCACAGTAAACACTCTCGATACTCACCGTGAGCGTGTGGGCTGAGTAAATTTACTCATATTTGAGTAAAATGAGGGTGTGAGTAGGCCGTTTCCAACAGTTTGTTATTTACAAAATCAATGACCACATCAATCCAAAATCAAGTGACTCTATCAATCAGTTGTACATTCGAGGTAGCGTCAATGTCTATTAATCCGAAGGTTATCTGTTGGTATTAAAGTGGAAACAATATTTTTTTGTCTGTCTCGTATTTTTTTTTTCATTGTTTCAAAAGAAGCCTTGGATTGTCAAATTCCAGCGGATGGGCAATTATTTTCATAATTTTAAGATTGGTGACCGGTCGAATCCGTTGTGAATTGACCTACCGCAGGATAAATCGGAGGCCACAGACGAGGGCAGCTTTTGCGGGTGGATGTTGGCAGCCATACCAAAAGAAGATGGCCGTGTTGCTGTGGGTAATGGTCACTCCCTTCGACAGCTGTGCAACAGTGGCCACTCTCGGTCGCTGACAGTTCTACCAATATGTCTTGCCTAAGAACCAGGATACGCCAATGGAGCCTCAGCGGCCGCCGGTGGCTCTAGCCTAAAGCTGTCCAAAACACTAGATCGGCCTTTTTTAGTTTTCAGTGAACCTCCAAGCCAAGCCACCGGTGGCTACTGCAACTTCTCTGGCATGTCCCGATTCTTAACCAAAACACATTTGTACAAATGTCGACGACCGGGAGTGGCTACTTACCTCAGCAACACGGCCATCCACTGCTGATAGAGCTGTTAAAATTCACCCGCAGAGGCATTCCCCGTCTAAACAACCTTCGACTAATCCGTCGGTAGGACAGCTGGAAGCTGACAACAAACAGCTGAAATAAAAACTGATTATAATCAGGATTTGAACCACTGTGATAAAAAAACTTCTAAATGTTAGCACTGCGCCTCTACCATCAGGACTACTTTTTCGCTGTTGAGTAAACAAGAAAATTGCCGATGTAGAGTTTGACATCTCGAAATTTGTTTTCTAAAATAGCCCTCATGAGCGCTCAAAGCCCTCTTTGTGAATAAATGAGGAAGACCCTCACACTCACCGAGAGTGATGAGTAATTTACTCGCAGGTAACTTAGTTTTTCCTCATGGTTGAGTAACTTGTGAGTGAGTTTCCGAACTCTGCCTGCTTGTTTGGATCTGTTCAAACATTGGCCAATCTATAACTATACTTTCTGTACTCGCCTCACAATGCACCCAATCACAAAACTCCGCGGCTCAAACCCGAAACGAGACGTTCTGTTGCATTGTTTTGGTCTCGAACTGATCTGTCAAAAAATCCATGCTGCCGGGTACTAGCTAGTTTTTCGGTAAAAGTACAAAAATTGTGCTGAAACAACATTATTTCTGGTAAAATCTTTCCCAAGTTGGTGAATTTACCTGTAATTTTAGATGGAACTTCTTCCGTGCGGTGACGTCAGACTGCTCTTAGTGAAAAAGCGAAAAAGATGGCATGAGCAGAAAATTGCTAAACAAAATGAATGTAGCTTTTGTAGATTTTGCAGATTTATCAATAATATAAAGTTATTTCAAAAAATCATAAAACGAAAGACATTTGCTCACTTCTGCTGAGGTAATCAACTAGTTGAAACCCGTGGAAAAGGGTTTTTGAACGTAAAAAAATCAATGTGAAAAGTTTGATGCGCAAAAAACATACGAGCGACAAATTGACCGGCTTATCTTATCCACTGAGAATTTTGCTCGAGCCTCGAGCCCAATCGCCAAAATTCTCACTGGGTAGGAATGTTACAATTTAAAACTTTCTACTTACCGTCGAGAAGTAACTCCACAACACCACACAACACAAATCGATTTTCGTCCGGTCCGGTCCGTCTTGTGTCAAAGACAAGCGCAGGCGACTTGATTATTTGACAGAGTGACTTTTACTTTTTTTGTGTACTAGAATGACAGGCAGCGTATCTATCGAGAAATTAAAAGTACAACATGGAGTTAAATTTTCTGTTTACCATGGCAGCTGCGAAAGTTTCACTCCATGTTACCGGCTCACATCTCTCTTTTTAATTTCTCGATACGCCCCGTCGCAAAGTGAGATTACACGTTTAATCAAAAGCAATTACTTAAATAATTATTTAAGTCGCACTGTAACTGAAAGTCGCACTGGCTGAGATTCTTTTCGCACTTTATATATGACTTTTTCAGTTCTACCAAGATTGCCAAAAAAAGGTGTTAGTACATGTGGAGTGCTGTGGTAGTGTTGCTAAACTGTTGAAAAACGTAGGTTGTAGCTTAAATTTACCCCTTAATTTTTTTTTTGCTTTGTTATCTTGTCTTATAGCTGGTGTCTTTGATTTTTTCAGTTATTTGAAATGACTTAGGCGAAATACATCTATATATTGTAAGGTTGTTTTTTTGGCACAGCCCAACCGAGTATAACTTTTAAAAAATCATTTTTATTAAAAACAAAACATACCAAAAGAAGCTGACAATGTCAATGGACAATGTATATCTTTTTGATGAATTTATCAAAAATTATCGAATTCACTTTAACAATAAAAAGAAGTTGATTTCAGTTTTGGGCCTGTGCTAAAAAATCTGTATTAGCCGTCAAAACAAGATAACGCGATAAGCGGATTTCAGATTTATTTATGAGAAGATTCCTATAAGATAAATATTCCCATAAGAGAGAGTATAATAATAGAGATTCTTATAAGAGATATATTCTTATAAGATAGAGATTCTTATTATTGTATTTTTCAATTGAAATTTTTCTTGCCTATTTGGGATACCCTCGGCTCATCCTCGATCGTTTCCAACGATCATGAGAGGATGCCAGAAAATCCAGCTTTCGATTAAATGCCCAATATAGAAAAGGGTACACAGCAAAAAAAGTATTAATCCAGCTGCGTGTAAAAGGCCTGGGTGTAAAATAAATGTTGCATTATTTAATGAAATTCTATGTAATATTACACCCTGGAATATGTAGCCCATCAGTATAGGAAACCTACTTGACCGAAATGTCAAGCTCATATATGTGTTTATCCTTTCCATTCTTCATCAGTCTGATGGCTGAGCGGGCTAAGGCGCCAGTCCGTACTGTTGGTGCTGGGTTTGAATCCCGCCAGTTGCATTTTTTTTGTGTTTAAAAAAATTGTACATGCAGCGTGTATATTAAGTGTCTTTTTTGACGAAGGTGATGTACATGCTTTTGCATGTGATTTTACCATCGGATTTTTTTCTGTGTAGAAAATTATACAATTTTCTGCGTAAATTTCAAAGGGGTTTTAATACGTACATTTTTTTCCCCTGAAAATTGGGTTCTTAAATTGAATTTAGATTGCTGATTTCATTCTACACAACGATAAAGCTTTTTTTGTTCGATCGCAACAAAAATATTGAGGTTGAAATAGTTTGAAAGCAAAGTTTGATGTGCCTTTAAGCCCGCAAATCTGTAAAATACAAATGGCAGCACTGCCAGATATATAGAAAAAAAAACTGTATTTTACAGATTTTCCTAGCTACTACACTGCCGCTCCAATCGAGTCCGTCCCATATGTAAAAACAGCAAGCCGAGAAAAATGCATGTCAAATTTGTCCCGCCCATAAGGCTACGTGTTATAATTTTACGAAAAAGTGGATTTTTTCCGGTTTTCTAGAACAAAGTACTAAATTTTATTGATTTTTCTGATAGTTTACATGATTTTGAATCGAACTGCATCATTATCTCAAAATTGTCAAAATTACATATGGGACGGACTAGCTTCGAGCGGCAGTACACTGCCAATGTTCGCATAAATGTC
Organism: Culex quinquefasciatus; assembly: GCF_015732765.1. Classification (NCBI taxonomy): domain Eukaryota; kingdom Metazoa; phylum Arthropoda; class Insecta; order Diptera; family Culicidae; genus Culex; species Culex quinquefasciatus. The sequence continues at coordinate 30,078,221 of NC_051862.1, read as the reverse complement.
CCATATGCAAAAACAGCAAGCTGAGAAAAACGCATTTGAAGTTTTTCCCACACATAAGATTACGTGTTAAGTTTTCGCGAAAAAAACTGGATTTCCTCCTGATTTCTATAACAAAGTACTGTATTTTAGGCTTTTCTGAAAGATCACACGATTTTGAACAAAGCTGCATCAATAACTCAAAAGCGATGAAAATGCATATGGGACATTTATGCGCTCAGGGGCAGTACAGATGTATAGATCAGATACAGATTTATTGCAAAAGATTTTAACAAATAAGAGCATTTCTCTACGGAATAGGTCCTTTTTTCTTAATTTTAATTTTTGTATTTTTTAATCCGGCTGAAACTTTTTTGGTGCCTTGGGTATGCCCAAAAAAGCCATTTTGCATCATTAGTTTGTCCATATAATTTTCCATACAAATTTGGCAGCTGTCCATACAAAAATGATATATGAAAATTCAAAAATCTATATCTTTTGAAGGAATTTTTTTTATCGATTTGGTGTCTTCGGTAAAGTTGTAGGTATAGATAAGGACTACATTGAAAAAAATGATACACGATAAAAAAATTTTGGTGATTTTTTATTTAACTTTTTGTAACTAAAACTTGATTTGCAGAATAACACTTTTTTTTTTATTTTTTTTTATATGTTTTAGAGGACATCAAATGCCAACTTTTCAGAAATTTCCAGGTTGCGCAAAAAATCTTTGAGCGAGTTATAAATTTTTGAATCAATACTGATTTTTGAAAAAAATCGAAAAATTGGATGCAAAAATTTTTAACTTAATTTTTCGATGTAAAATCAAATTTGCAATCAAAAAGTACTTTAGTGAAATTTCAATAAAGTGCACCGTTTTCAAATAAATCCATTTTTAGGTGACTTTTTTGAGAATAGTCGCAGTTTTTTTTATTTTTTTGAATTAGTGCACATGTTTCCCACCTTTGAAAAAAATGTTTTTGAAAAGCTGAGAAAATTTTCTATATTTTGCATTTTTAAACTTTGTTGATACGACCCTTCGTTGCTGAGATATTGCCACGCAAAGGTTTAAAACCAGGAAAATTGATGTGTTCTAAGTCCCACCCAAACAACACTCCATTTTCTAATGTCGATATCTCAGCAACTAATGGTCCGATTTACAATGTTAAACTATGAAACATTCGTGAAATTTTTGGATCTTTTCGAAAAAAATATTTTAAAAATTTTTAAACCAAGAATAACATTTGAAAAGGGCGTAATATTGAATGTTTGGCCCTTTTTTTGCCTAAGACACCAAATCGATCAAAAAATTCCTTCAAAAGATACAGATTTTTGAATTTATTTGTCTATACAAAAAAGCTGCATAATTTGTATGGAAAATTATATAGACAAACTAATGATGCAAAATGCAGTCGGATAAAAAAATACAAAAAAAAATCGAATGATCGAAATCTGAGAGAACTGCTCTGATAGTATGATGCTCCAACAGATTTGAGCTTTAATAGAAAAGGTTGATAGCGAGTAGTGTGTCGCTTGATGTGAATGACTCTTATGTAATTTGGTCAAGCATGCAACACATAGTGTGAAGCACCTGTAGAATAGAACACACGACGTCAGCCTGGAATTGCTTGCCCAGACTACCACAATGTAATGATTCCCAAGGTCGTTATGTGGATTGTTCGAAACGATTAATCGTTTTAACGTTTCGTAATTTCATCGTATATGCAATTTTTGCATGACGGTTGACAAGTGTTTTCAAACAGGTTCTAACAAATAATTTGGTTTTATTTTCTTCCACAGACGAGCAGGTCACCGAACTGAAGGCGATCGTCCACGGCATCATCCTGGGCATGGAGGTTCCCTTCAAGCTGCCCAACGACGACGGCTGCGTGGACAGTGGCCTCGAATGTCCGCTGGCCGGTGGAACCGAATACCGATACTCGACCACGTTGCCCGTTCTGAAGCAGTATCCTAAGGTAGTATTGTGCCAAAAAGAAAAGTTGTTAAAACATAATTCAATTTGTGTCTCTTTCTTTTACTCCCCAGGTTTCCGTCGAAGTCAAGTGGGAGCTCAAAGCCGGCGACAAGGACGTGGTTTGCGTAAAAATTCCCGCCAAAATTCAGTGAACCCACAATGATTTCCATCTACGTTTGCAATCCCCTCCCCAAGTGGAAAAGGGTAGAAAGAAACTGAGTAGCAGCAGCTGAGAGACGTTATAGTGAATTAAATTAGCTTAAGTATGTCCAATAAATGTGGCTTTCTTCATTCTTAAACTGACTGACAGATCCCTTCCAGTCCAACGTGACCACACGCAATGCAACTCGGTTTTTATTCGATGCTTCCGGTCCGCGACTTCATTGTCGTCTGCCGTAAATTGGATTACAATTGTGAAAATTATGTCAATGTAAGACGGACGGAGGTCGTAGTCGTGCCGTCTATGGAGCGGTCGTTGGTTCTGGTGCTAGTTACTAATGCGCTAGTGGGGCACGCGGCGCGAACGACAATTTAGTGGATTATTGGATTAGATTGAATCTAATCAGCCGCGTTGCGGGCTGGCTTGTTTTCACCAGAGTGAGTCATTGTGAAGTTAATGTTGAAACCTGTTGCGCTCATCACTTGAGATGTTCATTAAATACCGTAAACCGGGGTGACTTTGATAGGATTTCAATTTGTTTTTAGAATATTTTCCAACAGGTAAGGTTTTTCTCAAGATTATTATTTTTAAAACATGTACTGGGGTAGGCCACACAAAGTCCATGCACTATTTTGGAAAAACGTTTTTTCAATAGTTTTTAGAAAAATAGTTACGTTAAATATTCTTAGTTTTAATTCCGGGGTGACTTTGATAGTCAAAGTTTTTCTTGTTAAAATCATATTTAAGATGTTCAAACTTTATTTGTACGTTAAATGTATCATTACAAAAGTAGCTGACATAGTTTGTAAGAAAAAAATCAATGTTTATGTTAAGTTAACTAAGTTTATAATTTTTTTAAACAACATACATATAAATTTCAGGTAAAATTGTTAAAAAGTCGGAATTTTGCCTGAAATTTGTTAAAACTTGTTTTGTTTATAAAATTATCGATTTATATTGCATTTTATACTGAATTCGAAGCACGAATCACAAGTTTTCACATTTTACATGAAATTTGTTCAACTAAATTTGCCTATAAATTTGGAGATCTTTTTTAATTGTGTTTCAAAAACACATATTATTTAATATTTACAAACTTATTTAACCTTCTCCTAGTGGAAAATTGTCCAAAGAATCCGAAAATGCATTCCGTTTTCCGATTAAAAATCATGTTCATTGAGAAAATCATGACACTTTGAAAAGTTTAAAATAATGACTTCCATCAACATTTTCTTAACTATAGTTAAATAACTATATAAACCTTTCAAAAATTTATGAAAAGTTCTTCTTGAGGTACTTTGAAGACTTCTCTACCACGGTCAGTATGTTTCTAAACCATTCCTTAAGTATTTTAATTGTATTCTTCATTTAGCGGAAAAATCGCAAACCTATCAAAGTCACCCCGGCTATCAAAGTCACCCCGGCTATCAAAGTCACCCCGTTTTACGGTAATATAAAAAAAAAAAACAAATAATAATCGAAAAAAAATGTCATGCTCGAACTTGGTTCAAAGTATGCGCACAGACGTGCACAGATTTTCTGAACGCGCATGACACGACTTTTCCCAAAATGACCTGGCAACCCGGTTGCTTAGTTTGACAGAAGTGCGGTGCGGTTGCAAAAACCGCGGCGCGGGATTGTTTACCTTTTTTAGCGCCAAAAATGTGTTGCCGTCATCTGGGGCGAATTGGTAGTCTAATTGATAGTCTAATATAATGATATTTTTGAGTAGTTTTGGTTAGATGATACAGAGCACCAAATGTGTACATTTATTTCTAAATATGAAGTTTTTAAGTGCTCTAAAACGTGTTAACCCTAGTCAGACTGTAGTCCCGGTTCGCCTCAGTTGACAGTATTTGCTGTTTTTGGTTCGGCTCTCCAACAACAACAAGTTAAGCTCGCTGACGGAGAACAACAATGCCGAAAACGGAGACATCTTACAGGTCTTACAGGTTCCAGCGGCCAAAAAACTACAATAACACCCGGGACCAGGCCCGTAGCCAGGGGGTAGTAGATGAAAAGAAGAAGAAAATTGCAATAACTGCAATAAGGTTATTTTTTCGCTTGGAACTAAATTTTGTTTCGATTAGAACTAGAATTTTCGTTTTATGATTATACCGTTGGAAATATTTTTCAAAATTTACATAAAAACTGTGGTAAAAAAAATGTTTGTAAACTTTATAGTTTTTTCAAAAAAATCTATTTTTTTTTTAAAAATATAACTCGGTGGCATTTTTGCCGTACTTCTCTCTCTAAGGCTCAAAAATTCAAACATAAAAAATCTAAAAATATAGAAATACGAATTTTGGGAATTTTTTTTTGTGATTTTTTTTTAAATTGACAAAAAAATCCTTGTTCTGTCCTACGGTTAGAAGTGCTCTAAAAACGACTGTCCCTATTTAGACTGCAGTTCCGATGCGCCCTAAGATGACTGTACCTATTTTTTTTTAAATAAATAGTCCTTATAAATATCGAAAATTCTGCAAAAATGGTACATAAATATTAAGGAATCTGTATTTTTTGAACGAATTTTCTGATTGGTTTAGTGAGGGTTTTTCCGTGCATACGAAACGGGTCGGTTTGTTCGTTTAGTGCTCTTTATTTCGATTCGATTTTTTCAATGTTTTCGATACATTGGAGTATTATTTTAGTGTTTAGCTTTGAGTTTGTGATTCACACTTTATGAATCAAGTGAAGTTTTTGCCCAGTATTACGATTAATCCTAAGAACAAGAGGTTTTTTGGTGAATGTTTTCATTTTGATTTTCATTCTTTTGACATTCGATGCGGCGGCGTTTCAGTTTCCCTCGTTCCGAATACAATTTTTTCAATGGGCATGAGTTGCACAGAAGTTTTTGTCATAACTTGGATGCAAGTTGAAGCGACGCGATCTTGTTTCGGTACAGGGGGTCGCTATTCTTGTTTTTTTTTTGTGAAATTCGATAGGTTGAATGTTTTTCAATCAATAGAAAAGCGTGAGAATAACGAAGCTTAGCACTGTTGAGCTAATTTCTCGGTGGTGCAACATAGTGCTCAGTATCATTGAAGGATCATCATCATGGAACTCGGTGAGGACTTTCCAATTACATATTTTTATATTATATTATATATTTTATTTATTGTATTATTATATATCATCACACTTGACACATTCTACACAACTAATGCAATCATAAATTGGAGCGTTTGGTACGGTATGTCCACGCATCCTTCCTCCCCTGTAGATTCTGTGAAATGTGATCCGTTCTCAGAATCCTCTCTGCGGTAAACACAACGCAGTAGGGCTGGCCGCTTCAATTTTTGCAATACATTTTCGGGTGTTCTCGGATGTACTGCAATTATTAATACTGACAAGAAAAGTGCTTGGGGCGTAATCTAATCGCAAGACTTTCCAGCATGCTTTCATCGGACTGGCTGCGTTTGTGTTAGATTAGATTAGATTAGATTAGAATTTTCTGATTGGTTTAGTGACTTGGGCAATTCTGGAAAAATACGTAAAAAATACCTGATATCCATATTTTTAAATTTTTGAAATTTTGATATGTTTAAGGGGACATTAAACCGCTACTTTTGAGCCATAAAAAAAGGACAAACACGTTGCCACCGAGTCATGATTTTTGAAAGAACTGGCTTTCTGGAAAAATAGCAATTTAACTAGTCTTAATTTAAAAATTAAAAAAAAATAATATTTTAGAAAAGATCAGAAAATTTTACGAATGTTTAAATTTATAACCATGAAAATAGGACCAATTGTTTCTGAGATATTGGTACTAGAAAAAAATATAAAATAAATAAATAAAAGGTTTTTCGGATAATGTGGCTGTCATGCCATGGCACACTTTTTCCGTAATGTTGGTACCACGGCGTGATTTTGACATTTCGGGCGTTCACCATTCGAACGCCATCTTCGCTTAAAAACCTCGAAACCTATTTTCTTTGGGTGCGGGACATTTCGCCGAATGTCGTTTTGCCGAATGGACATTTAGCCAAAGGTCGTTTCGCCGAATGGGTCGTTTCGCCGAAAGGACATTTCGCCGATTGGACATTTTGCCGAATTAAAAAAAAGGGAAAACGAAAAAGGAAAAAATTAAAAAGAAAAAGAAATGGATAAAAAACACTAAAAAAGTGTTTGAGAATACTTCTGTGTGTTGTTGCATTTTTTCAAACATGAATCGTTCTTTGTTTTAGCTTTTGATAATTTTGGTGTTTTTATATTTTTGTTTACCTTTAATTTGAATCTTTTTTTTTTATTCGGCGAAATGTCCATTCGACGAAACGTACCAGATTCATATTCTTATTCCTTTTTATTATATTTGCCTTGATATTTGCTGTATTTCAGTAACCAGAGGTCCAATTTTCAATGTATTTTAGACGAAATTTTATTGAAAATTTCCTCAATCTTTTGGGAACAAATATATTGTGGAGTGGTAACTTTTTTTTTCTAAATCCAAAAACTGAACTGAAAAAATAATTCATGTACATTAAAAACTGAAGTAAAAACATATTTTCGATTAAAATTATTTTTTTCCAAAATTTAAAATTCTTTCTAAATTTTTGTCCTTAATTTTTTTTGGCTCAAAAGTTGCGGTTTTTGTCCCCTAAAACATATCATAAAATTTTGAAAAATGAAAAATAGTATTTTTTGGGAATTTGAACAGTTAATTAAAAAATCAGCACCTACCGAAAAACACCAAACCGGTCAGAAAATTGCTTCTTTGGCCATAGGGTAGGCCCCCAAAAAGTTTGAGCCTCTTCAAAAACAATAGATAAAATCAATTTTAGTTTTTGGTGGAGAATTGCTCATTTCCGGAATTCGAAAAAATGGCTAATAAGATTCAGTTCTAAAAAAAAAGATTCAATTCTCAGACTGTTTAAATTTGTGAGAAACAATAAATTACATTTCTATTGTTCATGCAACATTTCAGGGCTGTGATACGTTCTACGCGACTGACAACTCGCTCAACTTCACTTTTATAATGTTGGTTTTTTAATCTAAAAATGTTCTCATAAGTGCATTTCCGTTCATTCGTATATACACACACACGTTTGCTCATGCATGATTTCCTTTGTTTACTGTTTTCTTCTAGTTTACCCATGTAGAAGTTTAGTTTTTTTTCTTTTTTTCGCTTCTTTTCACGTTAAATTTGCGGTTTTAAACTTTTTTCTTTTTCCCATTAGTCTGGCGGAATTTTCACGTGCCCTTTGCGCTGCTCTCTTGCACTAAACTTCTTAAATCTCTTATTAATAGTATAATGACCAGTATTTTTGTATCCTCTCTTTTCCTTTTGCTTGCTCGCTTATAAGGGCATCTCTACCGCTTTTCCTCACTTTTGCTGTCATAATAACTGCGAATGTGTGTATAAAAAGTGTGTGTGTGTGTTTTCAGTGTGTTAAATTGCTTCTATCAAAAGAACGAAAAAAGGTGTTTATTTTTGTTGCATCCCTCTGTTTGCCTTCCGGTTTTTTTTGCAGCAGCGTTTCCGCTCGGTGGATTTGCGGAAGAACTTTTGCGTGGGGGGAGGGGCGCACCACACCTTTTGCCTCTCTACAAAATGCAACGATTCGGTTAAATGACTTTTTTTTTGTTTTGTTCAAAGGTGCAGTTCTAGTAAATCTCTTGTTTTTTTTTGCTGTGTGAATGAAAACTGCGAATGTATTATCGTATGAATTGCTCATCACCCTCGAAAAAACGTGCATGATCTCTCTCTCTCGGCTTAACTAGGTTGGTACTAAGTATTATTTATTGTTTCCTGGTTTGTGTGTGTGTGTTTACCCCTTTCACATTGTATTTGCTTTAGTTTTTAGAAAAAAAACAACACTTTTTTCTAAATAGTTTTGTTTTGCTTTCTCTTTTTTTGATTGTTTATATAAAACACGAACTTGCTAAAGGGAGTTACGATTTCCACATCCACATTCAAATGTAATTGTAATTGTTTTGGTTCTAATGCAGGTGTGTTGCGTAATTTGTGTTACTTCCCCTAGACTCCGCTCGCTCGCTCTCTCTTTCTCTTGTTATTCATAATAACAATATTAGTTGTTAATGGCAACAGGGGTTGTTATACTCTATGCAGTAGATAAACGTCAGTTTGCATATTCTTTTTCTTAGCTTAGCTTACGAGTGTGCGCGATCAAGCAGGCTGGTGTGGGTGAATTTCTCCCCTCGCACCGCCTGCTTCGATTTTACACGTTAATTTTGTTTTAGAAACATCGGAATTTTACAACATTCATCTATACAGTTTTACCTTGCTTTGCTAGCATCTGTGCGACTATATTTACAATCGATTTATGTTTGTTTTTTTTTTTGTTAATTGAAAAGTGATTTCCGTTTGACAGATTCAAAAGAAAAAAATATCGTGCAATTTCAAATTTCATGCTTGATTGTAGTTTGCGCACGACAATAATGCCAAACAAAATAGATCACAGAATTTCAAATAAAAACAAGTTTCGCAACGACCGGTGGAAGTGCCCTTAAAGAGCATTCGCGCTCGCACTAGAGGAACACTGGAACAAATCGGTATCGCAGTTCGATGGGGATGCGGTGACGATTTTTTTTTTCTCTTCTTCTTTTTGATAAATAAATAAATGTGTACATCTGATTGCAAATGTTTTCAGGAAGGTTGAAACAGTGTGCATTTTTTTTTTTCATGAAGGCAGTTTGGCGCTGTAGGCAGCAAGGAATCGAGCATGAGGAGAAGTTGCCGGTTTTCGAAATAACTGAGACAAAAATCATTCCAAAAAGTTATCACTTTGTCTACTAAACTACGCCCGGGTGATGTGATAAACAGTGTTTTTCCCCTTCTTCTGTGTGTATGTCTGTAAGTTTCCAGGGTGGAGAGAAATCTTGTGTGTTGCGTGTGTGTGTGTGTTTCTTTTACTAATACATATGCAGAGTATATGCGAATATATATGTGAACGATATTCATGAAGGAACCGAAAAATCAAATCTACTCTAAAGTCTTGGTGTTGCATAACAGTGAGCTGCTGAATTTATACGATTCTGTTTTCTTCTTTTTTGTTTAAACTTGATTAAATCTTTGTGTTTTTAATGATTGACCCATTTTGGTTTTCTTTTGTTGTTCTGACTCTCGCGTGCCCCACACGTTCACTAAATTTATAATATTAATGCAATTAAGTATAAGTGATGCTCGTTTCTCTAATCGATCAACCGTTTCTTCCACTAGAACAGGACTGTTGTTATTTACTAACGAAACTTGTATTGAGTTTTGTTTGAGTGTGTACTAATTTCACCTAAATCGTGTTGGTGAGAAGTGTGTTGCGTTAGTGTTGGTGAGTTAAGAGTGGCCTACTATGGTTTGTTGTTGAAATGTGAGTTTTCGATGAAATTGTAAGTTACACTGTAAATTTTAATTATTTTTTTTATCTCATTCCGATATATTAATAATTTCGAGAAAAATTAGAATCCTGCGCTCCAATTAATCGCCGCAGAAAGATATCGTCGCAACGCAAAACCCTAGAAAAGACAAGAGCAAGTAGGCTAACACAAAAAAAATTGTTGACATAAACTGACAATCTGGGAAAATCGTGGGGGCTTGTTTAGCTGGCTGGTGTTGGCTTGTTGGTCCTGCCTGCTGTTGTCTATCTTCGGCGCTGGAAGCAGCGGTTCTGCGGCCCTCGCGGTCAGCTTGGTGGTATCCAGTCTCCGAACCAGGTCGGATGGACGCGCAACGGACGTTACTGGCTCCGTCGGGCAGGTTTTTCTCTCGTTGGCAATTAGCAGCTCAAGTATCTGCTAAACCGGACTTGTCGTGAGAAGATCTTCTTAGACGGTTAAGACCAGCGTCCTAAGGGCGTCATCCTTGAACTTCATGGTGCGAGGAGAGGACATGATGGAGTCATTTATTGTTTCCCTTCCCTTTGATGCTGGTGGTCTTTATAAGATTAGATGTGGAGAGCCAAACGGGACTCTCCCTTTCTAAGTCGATACGGACATTCACTCGTGGAACCTCCAGGTTCTATCATCGTACCACTGACGAAGTGATTGTACCGTAGTGACCTGGTAACTGGCCCGGCGGTCCATGCTGGCGCTGACATTAAATCTCCCTGGAGACCGAGCAGTCAGTAAAGACATCCAAGGACAATTCTGGTCCCGACGTGAAGGCAATCACAATTCTTAGTTGGCATCGCTCTTCAATTGATCTTTGAGCTCGACCTCACCTCCGGAGACTCACGCGGTTCTGACTTTATCAGAAGAGAAAGATAACCCTACAAGGATAATCAGAAGAAATACATCGTCCACTGGCACACGCAGGGCTGCGGAGTCGGGTCATATTTCAAGCGATTCCGACTCCGACTCCGGCTTTCTGAGATTAGCCGACTCCGACTCCGGTTTTCAGCTCCAACCGACTCCGACTTCAACTCCATCCTACCAACTCTAGTCGACTCCGACTGATACAATTTAGCCAACTCCGACTCCGACTCCAGGTCCCCAAAAATACCCGACTCCACCGAATCCGGCTCAAACTCCGACTCCACAGCCCTGGGCAAAAGAAGAACAACCCGAACCGGAGGCTCATAACTATCTTACATGGCGCTGGAGATCTTCAAGTGGATTTGAATTGATTTCGTATAAGAATCGTGCAATAAAAAGAGATTGATAACGATTAATTCATGCTGGTTTGTATTTTTTAGATTTTTTTCCTTCCATATAAAAATACACGCGGAAAGTACTTCACCGACCGGGAGGCTCATACTGACGACGACAGTTTGGCTTGGGTGGCTGATTTTTTTGACGACATGTTGATCAATGGAAAGGCCCGTTGAAGCTCTGAATCAACTTGCCACCTGGAGATGTGACTGTTTGCTTCAAATATTCGGCTGCGTTAGAAATCAATCTTATGTGGATTTTTGAGCACACACATGTACTTCTTGATTAGGAAGTGCATCTCACTCTGCATCAGCCAATGTGGTAAAGTGACGGCAACGGGCCAACTAAAAGATCGTTGAGGTCCCAGAAAACTGAACCATAACAAACTGGAAATTAATGGTCTGTGCCCAGCTATTCATGTTGGTTCCTCAAACTGATGTCCTCCACGGTACCCTCCATGATTCCTGCATCAGAAAAAGTACATACATTCAATTAAATGTTTCTTTTATGAAGAAAACACTAAACTACCGACTGCATTCAAATATGAAAACAAACCTGACACCTACGGAAATTGAACACGATTGCTACGATGGATTAGAAAAACGCTTGCGCTCTTATCTTAGGGACCTCTTCAAGATAATCACCAAAACTGATTATTTCTTAGGACGCGCAATAAAAACCCAGTATTGGTAAGAACGATTGTTCGTGCGCTTTTGTTTCTAAATGACGTTTGTTTACTTTTTTTTCTCTTGTGAGTGTGTGTGTGTGACTTTGGTAATCGGAGATAGAGGAAGAATCTGGATCGTGTTTTTGGCTCAGTCTGAGGTGCAAATGATCTTATTAAAAATTGTGATTGTATGATTTTTTAAATTAGAGTTTAAATGTGGAACAGTGTTTTTAAATTCTTGAAAAAAAAAAATGAATCACAGAAAATGGCAAAATTTGAAGCAGCTGTCAATTATGCGCATAGAAAACTCTTTTTTTCGTTGATTATGTTTTGTGTTACCTGGCGATACCAGGCTCTAACATAAGGGGCCACTCGCACGATAAATTTTTGGATTACGGCATTTGTAAATGACCCCCGGATGAAACTAGAATATTTTTTTGTCGAAAGGGGAGCTTCATCAGTGGAAGCAAAATTACCAGCAGAAGGTCATCGCTGCCGCTTGGAGCAATATGCGTTTTGTATTTTAAGACTTTTTTTATGTTATAACGATTTAAACATTGCAACGCATACGTGTTTACTTAATAAAATTTCTGATATAAGGTAAAATATGTTTTGCTCTGAGGACATCTCTACTGTTTGGACCCTTTTTCAGTTTCAGTTTTATGAATGAACGCAAGCACAAGCCATTTGTTAAAGCCATTTTGACAGAATAAATCATATCATACGATAAAAACGCGAGAATTTCAATGACCGCAATTTGAAGAAAACACAAACTTTAGGGCATCTCTACCGCTTGTAGCAATATACGTTTTATAATTTATAGAATGGTCTCTATTTTTTGTTGCTTTGAAATTTACTTCGAAAACACAGAAATATCAACTTCATCAACTTTTTTACAGAAGCTGAAAGTTGTTTTGCTCTTAGGGCACTTCTACCGCTTTTTTGAAAAATAATAATTGTAAGGGCATCTCCACTGCTTAGAGCTGAGGTGAGTGATGTTGTGGAAAAAATACGAATTTCCAACACTTTTGACAGCTGCTTCAACATGGTGTGGCTGCATTTATGTGTTTTATGTGAGTGTATCATTTGGTTTTGTTTGTGTGCAATCGAAACGCGTCTCACTTACACAAATAAAACAAAGGTAAACAGTCAACAACACAAACCACACGCGCGCGCTCGGGGGATGTTTGGTGGAAACTACTAAGATGTTTTTAAACTTCTAGATTAGTATTTAGTACATTTTTTTTGGCTTAAACAACGATATATGCTCAACAAGTATGCTTCCGCAATTGTACAGATTGTTCGCACACACACATACAGAAAGACATTTTTTTTTTAAAAAAGGCTTCCTACCAAGAGCGGTTCGCTTCCGGTTAATTTAGTAGTAGTATTGTGGTAGTGACACTATCTCTACCCATTTACACACTCATATTAAAAGGATTTTTTTTTTTGTAGTGTTTTTGGGGGCACAAGAAAATTTGCGATGCCAAACAGAAAAATTCGAGAAAAAAAACAATAAAACAGGGTTGTGTCACGAATACAACTACCATTTACATGTTTTTCCTCTGTTTAACAATACTTTAGGATAGTTACGCCTATGCTTTGCTTCTGGTTGCATCAGTTTTGTTTGTTTTGTTTTGTTATATTCTTAAATTTCATATTTATAAACGGGAGTTTTGCTTCCTGCGTTACTTATTATCGACCTTTACCCTACGGTTGATTAGATTTTAGAGTTTTTGTTTTATTGTGTGTTTTCTCCTAGCGGTTCTTCTCGGTTGGGATATTTCTTTGTATCATTTTTTTTTTGTGGGGGGGTTTTCTTGTATAAACATCGCTAGTAGTTATTTTACTCTTTTGATTTTCCACTTCTTCCGGTGTAAAGAAGTACAATACTAAATTGACACATTTATTAGCTAATCCTAGGTTTTCTTTCCGTCGTGTTCCCGCCCTCCTTCAATACTGACTTTTCTTACTCAAATTGTCAATGCGAACCTAATAAAAAATAGTCACGCAATTTTCATGGATTGCACTAGAGCGAACAATCTTTAACTTGGTCGATCTAGTGTGCCATGAAGCTTTCTAACCGAAAAAGAGTAATTCTCTACGTGTTCCGATTTTTTTTAATGTTGGTGAAATTTTGTCCACGTATTTCTTATGTCAATAATAGCCTTTATACGTCAATAGTGTTTTCATACAAGTCTTCTTACAATTTTGCGAGTTGATTATAAAAGTACATCAAATCGAATTGCTGTCTTCGGCAAAATGGCGTTCCAAATTCGAATTGCCAAAAAACAGTTTTCGGAACAATATTTTTGAATTTCTCCAATTTTTGTCATGCTTTTGTGAAGCAATTTATCCAACTTCATTAATGTTTGATCAACTTTTCAATTTTGCAGAGCCATTTCTCAACACTTTGGCTGAACACACTTTCACACAAACAATTTGAAATTGTTTCGAACTTCCAGGAACATCTTTTTTAAGAACAAATTTGAGCTCGATACTCAAACAATATTTACACAAAATGAGAAAAAGAAAGATGCTCGATAATACGGGTTGTTCCATTAAACTTTCTGAAATTAATTACATCAACCAGTAGAGCAACTTTTTTGTAACATTTCTGTTTAATTATGCTTTTTTCCAAAAGATTTTTCTATTTCTTTTACAAGCATTTTACAAAATTTTTGTTACAGTCTATTCTCGTCTGACGAGAATGCCCTGTAGCCCACGCAATGTTTATTAGCGGCTATTTTGTTTTTCTTTCAGCGCACTTTTGTGGCCTCTATTCTTTATTTACCTTCGCATCTTGCTCGTTTTCGGTCAGTCTTCGACGAGAATAGGTAAAACGTCAAGTGACTCAGGGGGTTTGTTTTTTTTTGTTAGCGCTTGCTAATAAATCACATGTTTCGGAATTATTTTGCACCTGAAAACCTAAAAAGCATGTGCAAGAGAATATATTGCCGGTAGTTGGAAACAATTTCAAACCTTAAGCGCTGTGAAAACGTAAGCGCAAGTGAAAAAATGGTTTTGGCGGCTACCGTTAAGCGGCTGAGCTCTCATCGTGTCATTTGACTCTCACCAGAAATTTGCTCGCTCAAAGAACTATCGTTATTCCGAAATTGCGATCATGTTTCCCATGATTGCCAAGGAATACAGATAAGATAAGTTAAGACAGGTTTTCCAGCTGTCAAAAAATAGTTGTCACAAAAAGCGGAATTCATATGTAGATTTTCAGCAAACTGAAAATTTGACCATTTTTCGGGCAAGTTTTACTAGATACCAAAAAACGCTTTTGAAATATTTTTTTTAAGAATCAGAAAAAATCTTGTAAAACTTGCCCGGAAAATGGTCAAATTTTCAATTTTCTGGAAATCTCCATATAAAATCCGCTTTTTGTGCTAACTATTTTTTGACAGCTAGAAAACCTACATTACATTATACAATCTTTATGCCTTGCATACTGCATTCATATGATTGATGTCACCAAACAGCATTACAAAAAAGAGAAAGATTGAGAAAAAAGATAAAGAGTGAGAGAGAGAGAAAGCTATCGATTGAGTGCCGAGTTTGTTTCCGTTCGTTTCAACTTCGTGTGCGTTCACTGACAGTCGTTTTGGAATGACATGCGCTTTGTGTCCGCATTCTGACAGCATGGTTGCAGGTAGCCACATAAATGTGGGAATGCCAGATTTTTCAGGTGTTAGCCAGAATAAAGATTTATCGTTATCTGTACCGCCTGATTTTGACAGATTTTGACAGATTTCGACATATTTTACATTTCCTGCCAATTTTGAAAATTAATTGAATATCGAAAAATAAAGGAAACATTTATTTCACGGCAACAGTAAATTCAACATTTTTGAGGCTAAAGGTAAAATTTTCGTCTGTCAGATTTTTTTCGGCCTGGCTAACAAAACGAAATTTGATTGTATGAAGATTTGCATAGAAAAAAGTTACAGCAAAAAGGCTTCTTTTGGCATAAGAATTAGATGGAAAAGAAATTCGAAATTCGCGAAAAAAAAACACTAAAAACCCTAAAGAATTACTCCGAAATAAGTTACGGGAAACAAAACACACTCCAGCCAGTATCGTACTGTACACAACGCCTACTGTGTTGTTCCCCACAAAAACAAACACACACACATCATTGCTTCTTTAGCTTAATTTGTATATAATTGTAACTGCTACGATTAAAACACTTTGTTTATTTGTTTTATTCGCTCATATCACTGTTTGAAAACAAATTTCCTCATTTTTGTTTTCATTGTTTTGTTTGCATTAGTCGCGTCGAATTTCGTCATCTTTCGATGAAACACCCGTTTTTTTTCTTTCTTTTTTTCAGTTCAAAAAAAGACTTCAAACTAGGCTTTTCAAAATGCACTGAAATACAAAATAAATAGTTTCTCCCCTCTTCTAACCTCGCAAACCAATCGACTAACTAAGGCCGCGCGCGCCTCTGCTAAAATGAAGAATCGTTGCCGCCCTCCTTAAGTGTCCTTGCACTTCATCTTCAGCAGCGGTTCCTTGAGACGATTCGGTTCTATGAAGCAGGACCGAGATCGCAGCAGTAACCGCTAGTTGGACGACCCGTTCGCACCCTTCTGGGCGCTGCCGGTCGAGTTGGAATTGGAGTTGGAGTTGGCGCCCGCCGACGAGATCAACACGTTCGCCTTGGACGCGTCCCGCTCGGTGCCGTAGATCTTGCCGGCCTTTTTCGCCATCGACCCGAGCAGCTCCTGGCTTTCCTTGTGGGCGGACCGCAGCGACAGGGCCCACTCCTTGAGGCCGATTTCGTCCTGGTTGGAGGAAATGGAGAAAAAGCGGTGAGGATTAGAATATGGAGTTGTAAATTACTGTGCCGCTCCAGTGGAAACCTTAAGGTAGACCAAGCTACCCCATCAAAGTACTATGGATGCTTATTAGGGCGACGAGAAAAAAAAAAAATTTTGGGAAAAATATTTAGAGATACCCCCTGGCTCGATTCTTAAGATAAAAATATGAAACTGTGACAATTAGCATAAGCATTAGCATTAGCGGAATGCTCCACAATGCTTATCCCACTGATTGGTGTGGTTGTAATAGACCCTCATCCGGAACAATAATCCAACAAGGGAGATACCATGTTTTCATCTTTTGATGAGTGTGTAATCAAGGAAATGATGGGTACGAGAGGAATCACAAATTCGCATAAATAATTTCAAGATTGTTCAGGAGTAAACCGAAAACACGATCAAAAATTAAATTGGAAGAATAAGGCTTTTAACTGCTTATTTAATTGTCGGTGTACAGGGCGCCGCACTGTTTAATCATTTTCTGGCATATATTTTATTTTGCAGCCCAAAACCAGTTATTGAATTGGAAAAATAAAATTCTTTTTCAATTTTTTTTCTTGATTTGTGTGCACCTACGTCGAAGACCAAGATTGTTTACTTTTTGCTCTTTGGTCTGACAGATTTGGTCTGACAGATTTATCATGGATTTTGGTCTGGTCTAGGCGAGGGATAGGACACAGCACCTTCCTGTGTGTAATACTACCCAGAGCATATAAGGGGGTCCTGGCCGGGTCCAAGCTATCCTCAGGGATGGGAAGGATCGTTAGCAAACACCTATCTAAAGTGCGCAAGGACCCCTACGTCACCTTAGTGGTATAGATGTTTGTAGGGAGGTTTTGGACGCACAGTGGTCCGAAACCGAAATCTAGCGTGACAAAATTGATAGCGGCCACACGTTCACGGCGTGTTTTCTGGGCAACCTTAAGGAGAAAAAATAGTCATCACCACTTTCAAAAGTGTCTTATAGGAAATTTTCTCAGCTTTCCAATGCTTCTAAGAGCGAAATGTTTCATCGGGAAATTTCTGAGATATCTCTATTTTAAGTTTTTTCTTTTAAAATCCTTGATCATTTATTGGAAACTTTTAAATAACAGTCCAGGAAACTTGTCAGATGATGTGTTTCATGTAACACATTTTCCGGCAATGTACACCTTAGGATGAAATTTTGAAAAGCGTGTATGAGCTATTTGGATATTTTTCCTCGATTGTAGACTACTTGAAGCTTCAAAAATCATGGTTTTCATTAATTGATCATTTGAAAATCATTTTGTACAAGTTGGTTAGGTTATGCATCAATTCGTGATAAAATCATCGTTTTAAAACATTTTTCTAAAAACTCCTGGTTTTCAGCGAAATAAAATCCAAAAAATATTCTTTTGATTGCATTTTGTAGGTTTTTAGTTGTACTAAACGGAAATGTCATGGGTTTGCAGTTTATCTTAAGTTAAGTATTTTTTCAAACTAGTGTAAGTTTACCATTTTATTGCGTTGCAACGTCACGAAAAAGGGACATTTGTTTATGTCAACAAAAAACTAAACATTCAATCATTTTGATATTTCGGATGCTCTTTGTACTTGGAAAGAGCTTTCAAATGCAACCAAGAGCGACTTAATTGGTTGTCTAGATCCAAAGTTACAACAGGTTTAAGTTTGCGTTGCAACGTCACGAAATTTTAAATCATATTGGTCACATGGCAAAAAAGGTGTATGCGTAGTTGGTTGTTGAAGATAAAAGGGTACTAAATATTATATATTTGTTATATAATGTTTCCGAGCATATTTACAGAAGAATTGTACATGGGTCATTCACAAATTCCGTCATTTAAGTTTGATGCAACTCGAAAAAAAGTATTTTATGAAACTTGTTGAACAAATCAAAATAGACCGATGTTCACAAAGGGGAAAAATTCTAAAACTTTCAAAAAAGTAATCACGTGGTTACTGGATGGCCCCTTTATGATAAACTGATTTACGTGAGGGTTCATTCTAATAAAACGCAATGATTTTTTTTTATCCCACACCCTTATGTAAGTCAAATTACAGTGAAATTCATTAAACAATAAAAATCACGTGATTTGATTATTTTTTTTTTCACAAACTTTTGTCACTCTGTTGTTGGACGAACCCTTACTTAAATAAGTTGTATGCAACGTTTTGTTGTTCACAATTAAAAATGTTATGTTGCGCAGTTAAACAGTTATATTATTTCCTCAAATTTAATTTAAAAAGCACAAAAGTCAATAAAATAAATTACGTTGTTTGCAGATCACCCCTTAGGGGCCATGAACAAACGATATGGGCACTTTATTTATAAATTCAAAATAATCCCTCCTGAAAACTTGAAGCTCCTCACCTCCCTTCTAAAACTTCCACGTGTTTTGTAAGTTGCCCAAAACCATTAAAATATTAAGGGTGCGTTCTTGCATTACGTAACAAAACATTTATATTTTTAGACCCCTTCCACTCCCTGGAAATACATTTCCGATACACTTTTTTGTATAAATCCTCGAACCCTCCTCCCTCCCCTTGATATTACGCCGTTACGTAATGCATGGACGTCCCGTTACATGGATAGAGGACTGGAGAGGGGGGTTTCCTTCGTGATAATGGAATAATACAAAAATATTTTGAAACCCCTTTGGAAAACTTCGTAAATCGTACTGCAACTATGAAAGCAGAATAGGGGAGGGGGTCTAACATGGGCAGGCCAATCAATTCACATGTCCTTGTACTGTCTATTAATGTCTTATAATCAAATCTTAATCTACAGTTGTTCAGCCTAACAAAAACTATGATTTATTTTGAAACTATAATTTCGTGACGTTGCAACGCAACGAAAAACCCTGTTTTCAAAAACAGAGCGTTGCAACGTCACGAAATGTAAGCGGTCTTCAAAAATCGAGGTTTAATTTTTTCGAAAAACTTATGATTGCATTCGATTTGTTGGCCAATTTTACACTAAAAATGGAAGAAGAACTCCAAATTTGCCGTTTAACAGAGCAGAGTTAATGGCGAAACATAAATTGGGTCAAAATTGAGAAAAAGTCACGCGTTGCAACGTCACGCTACATATCCCCCTCTCAAAAATAAAATATTCGCTTAAAATAATGTTTCAATATTTTTTTTCATAGGAAATTTAATGTACTTTCCGAATCTGTAATAACATATGTACCTTTTCAATGTAATTTTTGAGTTACAGCCGAAATACTGAAAAAAGAAAAGTCAAAGCGTTGCAACGTCACGGCGGAATGTGTCATGTGTATTTTACTGACCAAAATGTGCAAAATAAGACTAGAAACAACTTTGTAGAAGGTTGCAAACCGCTAAACATTTTGAAAATTAAGTTTTAACCGAATTTTTGAAAATGTGGGATTTATTCAAATAATAAAATAATAAAACCGTATTGAAATATTATTTTTACAAGAACAAATAGATTATTACAAAACTGTTGTGTACAAATGACACCGGTCTGCTCTGGTTCAGCTTGGAATTATCTGATACAACCGAAATTTCTACAGGTTTGAGATTTTTATGAATAAATATCATATTTCCTTAATCAAACACTAACTAGTTGCATGGATACAAAACATGTTTTAAACTTGAAATTATACTGCAAATTACTGTTGCTAGCTTTAGGAAAAATACTTTTCATTGGTATGAAATGATTGTTTCAGTTTTTTTTGTATTAAATGATTAAGGAATTAGCAATATTTTAGAAGTTTATAGGAATCTCATCTTAAAAAAAACATATATGTCTTGATTTTTGTTCAAATAGTTTGGAAAGAAAGTTTCTGTTAGATTTTTTTGTGTTAAAATACTATTTAATTTTTGTTCAAAAATAAATAAATGTTTTTGACGATGTTTTCAGAATTCTGAATTGGAAGACTCGAATTTTAATGCTACATTTAAGTGCATTTTCTACAGAAAATGGTATGGTGGACATTAGAGTGGTCCAAATTTTAGGGTGGTTCAGAATTTTTATTTTGGAGGGATGACGAGATAGCGCTTCGGTGTCTTCAAAAAAGTTGTAGGAAACATCATTCTGAGCAACTTTGCTGAAGAGCACAAATCTCTATCTTCAAACGGGAAGTTTCTAGAGCCATTTTTATAATTAAGGTTAACGTGAAGACTTCCATCATTGTCATAATTTTTCCTTCAAAGATATAAATTTTGCGTCGCTTTTAATATTTTGACAAAATTCCTTCAACAAGTTGTTTAGAATAGTGCCCTACACATGCTGATTCCTTTTGGTAACGATTATCCCATTCCTTGTTAAGTTATGGAAATCGTATTAATCAATGATTGCCAACTAGGACGTCAATGACTGTGCCACAAAATTATATAAATTTTGAAGCACATTTGATTTAGATCAAAAATTCTTTCAGTGGCTTCAAGAAGGCAACAACCAGCACATGCTGACTCCTTTTGGTGCTGAAATTCGTTAAATGGAATTTAATACAGAATATTTTATAGTGATGATTAATTTTCTTCGAAAATGATCAACGGCTTCACCTTAAGGTGTTAATGAAAAAACGTTTTTTTTTAAATTTATCAACTCAAGCTTATATTGTAGCGAGATGGTGTCCACTAAACATTTGTAGAGCTTATCAAAACACACATTTATCTTCCAAGAGAGCGAAAATCGGACGTTCTAAACGAAAGTTATAGCTAAAACACGACGAAAAAGACGCCATTTTGAAGTGTGAATAACTTGAAAAGGTGGTTTGGAAGAGTACTTGAGTATCTCTACTAAGCAATAGTGAGAGATACAAAACTATCCTTACACTAACATCATTATTTTGCCTGTATTGTTCAGTTCCTTCCTTGACTTGACGAAAGTGCTCACTACTAGTTATCGTATCCAATAAAGCAACAACTTACAATTACAATTACTAACATTATTTAAAAAAAAAATGAAATTTATTAGACACGGTCTTTTTTATAAAATATCCCAATATTTTTTGTTCGGATAGTAAAATTAAACTTGAAAATATTGGTTCAAAATCCATGTTTCGTTTTTCTATGAAACTTTATGGAAAGCAAAAACAATAAAAAAGCAGCAATTTGAAACATGTGGTTGAATTTTCGAACCATTTATGTCTGTCATCCTTTTGAAAAAAGTAGAAATTCAGATTCGGATCTTTGTGATGTTCCACTTTTTAGAGCATACTCATTTAAAAACAATTTACACAAGTTTAGCAATAAGTTTAGAATAAAAAATATCGATACAGGTCATTTTTTTTAAAGTGACCCCTACCGTTTTTTTAGTGTATTGAAGGGGTTCAAAGTATGAACCTGATGTTAAGGTCTGTTGGTTATATTTTTTGATATTTACGGCACTGGTTTTCAAATAAATAACAATTACTTTTTGAATAAGTAAGAATGTGAGTTTTTAAAAAGGACATTAGAGTTTTTAATTATTTTAAATTCTTTTTAAAACTTAAACGTTTTATTTATTTTTTAAAATAACACTTATTCGATACTTCCTAAATTGTTTAACTTATTGTAGTTATTAAACATGATTTTTTTTGTTTTTGTCTGCTCTACAATTTTAAGAAAAGTTCAACTTTTCAGCACCCATTCCAGTGCTGAAAGGTAGAACTTTTCAGCATTTTTTTGAAATGTGTTGCTATTCGATTCTGATATTTTTGGTACAGAAAAGTAAGCTATTTCGTCGTTCAAGAATGACAGGAAAAGTAAATAGTTGTTATTTCAATATTTATATTTTTTTGCCTCCCCCCCCCCCCCTCCCCCTCTCTCTCGATCCCGGTCAGAGTAGAGGCACAAAAACTTTGAAAACTACACCCAAAGTTAAAGAACGAGGGGATAGTCCTCACGAAAAGAAACGTGAGGAAAGTGCAATTTTGCGAGAGTATAGTCCTCTCGCGTGTTCATTCGTTCATTGGAACAGTTCATCCTATTGAGTGGCTTATATGGACAAACGACCGCCACTTAGACACCGATCCATGGTGGCTCATACGGCAAAGACACGGTTCAATATGCCGAAGGTCTTGGGTTCAAGTCTCGGTACCGGTACTTTTTTTTTGATAGATGAACATTTTTTGAAGATGAACCCATGAGTGAAGTACTCTCGGTAATTTCGGGATTTATCCTCTCAGCCCACACACAGTACCATTTTACTACCGAATCATGCTCTTTATCCTCTCGTATGCCGATGTCCAGTTCTGGGTGTATTTGCATCGGCCTAACTGGGCTTAACAAAAAATGCCGAGGGGAACACCAATGCACAGTGGGCGAAATGGAACCCAAAATCGGACTTAATTCAACGCGGCTGGTTCCCTGGTATGAATAATAGTGTTTCTTATGTAAAAAAATCCGGGGAATCGATTGGTGATGGTTTCATCCACCGCACGAAACGGCATAGGGTCCATTTTGCCCCAATTCCCCATTTTTTGCATTTTTTCTTGAAAATCGGTCTGTATTTAGAGCGGAGGCTTTATGCGGCCTTCCAAAATGCACTTAACTTATGTGAAAATGTCCCAGGAATCCAGTAAAATAACCACTTGCACCGCAAAATCATCTAGGGTCCATTTAACCCCAATTCCGCTATAAAAGCATTTTTGGCCGTTTTCAAATGTTAGGTCAGATTTTAAAAATCTGAAAATATTTTTATCGTAAAGATCAGACAATTTTACATAAGAATGACGATTTGCACTTGATAGTTTGACACATTTATGTTGATAAAAATAAAATGTATGTGAAAGGCAGTTTATTCTGCGTTTGGGAAAATTGGCCCAAAAGTGATTCTTCAATCTTTTTATTTAGTTTAATTTCTATATCAACATAAATGTGTCAAACTTTCAAGTGCAAATCGTCATTTTTATGTAAAATTGTCTGATCTTTACGATAAAAATATTTTCAGATTTTTCAAATCTGACCTAACATTTAAAAACGGCCAAAAATGCTTTTATAGCGGAATTGGGGTTAAATGGACCCTAAATGATTTTTGCGGTGCAAGTGGTTATTTTTACTGGATTCCTGGGACATTTTCACACGAGTTAAGTGCATTTTGGAAGGCCGCATAAAGCCTCCGCTCTAAATACAGACCGATTTTCAAGAAAAATTGTTAAAAAATGGGGAATTGGGGCAAAATGGACCCTTTGCCGTTTCGTGCTGTGGATGAAACCATCACCAATCGATTCCCCGGATTTTTTTACATAAGAAACACTATTATTCATACCAGGGAACCAGCCGCGTTCAATTAAGTCCGATTTTGGGTTCCATTTCGCCCACTGTGCAATGCATTATATTTTTTAAATATAAAAATAAAAGTTACTCCAATTTGTATCCAGAGCTTATTTTTCATGTTTCCTATAATTGTTACTTAAAATTTCACAAAAACTGAAAAACATTTTTTTATTTACTACACTTGATTTTTGCATTCATCGAACCCTCGGTCGATTTGGTTTGTTTATGTTTTTTGACGTTTGTCTGCTTTTTAAGTGGACTACAGCCCAGTTATCGAGCGCCCAGTTAAACAATGCCAAGTTACCCAACAAGTACGGTATATGCAAACAAATCGGGTGTCCAACTTTACACAAAATTTCTATCTCTTCACGATTTCGAGCAACAAATCACTGAAAAACGTGTCTTAGTAAAAATCCAGCAAAATTAAAGAGCTCGTACCGTCACAAGATATCGAAAAATGGACCTCGGATTCGTGATCATGGACCAAAATTACCACTTAGAGCAAAGTTTCTAGGGAATCGTAGAGGGATCGGGCAACTGCGTGTGTATTTGCGGAGAATAATGACCCTTTTTTACAACGAGACAACGAGAGAGTCCACTGTATCAAAAAATAATGCCCCACTTTAACTCACCACCATCGTCAGGATCAGCTTGCCGTCGCGGATCCCGTCCCGGAACCGGATCTGTATGCACTGCTCGTTCTTGAACTGCACAAAGTCCTGCACCACCTCCTCGATCTGGTCCATAAACACCAGCTCCGGCTTTGTACTACCGCTGTCCGTGTGTAATTCTAGCCTGAAAAGGGGAAAACCAACTCGCGTTACGCGTTATCCTTCAGACACGGTTAGCCACGACACGAACCTATTTGGATAAAGCTTCGCGTAGCGCGTCTGCCAAACGGTCGCGAACGAGCCGCTGTACTTCTTGATGTACCCATGTAGTATGCAGTCGGACTCCTTCTCGTCCGCGTCCAGCCGCTGCTTCTGTTTGGCCTTGCGCTTCTGCTCGACCCGGTCCGCCTCCAGGTTCACGGTGTCGAATACTGTTTCGGCGACCTCCTGCTGCCATCTGTTGGGGAGGGGGAAGGAACAGTTATTTGAAAAAGCTCTTTCCAAAAAAAAAGCTCCAAGCTCACCTTTCCGAGATGGTCAGCGGGAAGTACTTGTAAAGCTCCTGGTCCTGTTCAGTCAGTTTGATGCCTTTGGTGTCCTCCTCGTCGAACGAGCCGATGTCGAAAGCGTCCGCCGCGTTCACCTGCAAGAATGGGGGAATAAGCAAGAGGGGTGAAACAAGATAAAAGGGCGTTTACCTCGCCCCGGGGCGGTATCAGCGGGGGCGTGTACTTCTGGTAGTACACTTGGTTCCAGTCGATGCCGGCGAAGAACGGGTGTGCCTTCACCTCGTCCGCCCTGTGGGTGGAAGACAGAGAGGAAGAAAAGAGTCAACAAGTTAGAAGGACCTTATATGACAGAAGACCGGGCGCCTCCATGGATTTATTATAAGAAAGTGAGATTCAATGGAGACGCATGGTTTTTTTTAAGAATGATGCCATTGCATTTATAGGATTTCCAGGAAGAACGTAAAAAGAAATCAACAGATAAAAAATCTATGCTCCCAATTGCTTTAAACAATTTCATACCCTCTTTAATCGTTACAACGGCAATATATGCTGCGTTTTTAACTTGTATATTGTGATAAGAGAAAATTAACGCACAGATTAAGTATACTGGAAGCAAGTTTCAAGGTTGCCACTCTCTAGAATTGAGATTAGTGTTATTCAAATTCAGCGGCTTAGAGCCGATGATTACCAGAACGTCTTTTGGCATGGGTAAAACGAAGATCTTTGCCAAATAGTGACTTTTTATATAAAATGTATAAAGTTGGGCTCGGAAAATTCAACAAATAAGTTAACGAATCCAAAAACTAATAATAAACACTTTGAATAAAAATTTCCATTTAGGGTATTTTAACCATTAGTGGACCCCCTAGTAGAACCGACGTGCATTTTTCACAATTTTTCAATATTTTAAGCACTTTTTCATAACCCTTTGTTCAAAACAATGAAATCTGAAGTCTTTTGAACAATTTTGACTATTTTTTTCATCAGTAATTTGTTTTTGAGCAGAAAAATAGCCATTTAAAAAAAAAAAGTTTTTTTGCCTGGACCCTGGAGTTTTTTTATGGACCCCCTTTTCCTATAGTGGACCCGGGTCCATAATCCGATTGTGGACCCGGGTCCACTATAGGAAAACTGTTATTTTTATACCAAATTTAACCGATATTTGGTGTTTTGATGCATGGTGGAGGTCTTATGATAAATATAATGAATAAAAGATGGATTTTCCATCATAAACAAATATGTTTTGTTAACAAATTTTGCTTAAAACAACAAAAAACCTAACAGACATTAAAAACATTTTTTCCAAAAAAGATCAAAGAAAACGTTTCAAAAACAACTGTAAACATTAAAATGATTAAAACAAGTAATTTTGATACACATTTTCCATATTAATTACATAAATAGTTGACTGAAACAAAACAATAGATTTGTTTACGATTGCTAATAAAACTATGCATGTTTTTTTTTAAATATTTTATTATTTTTTTATACTTATAAAATAACATTTCAAACTTTAATTATGATGCTTCAGTTAAGTTAAATTAACTATAGTTTTTTATTTTATTATGAATTCTTACGGCTTCAGCATTTTTGATACTTTTAACATGAAAACGGCTATATTTATACTCATAATTGAAAAAATATGCAATTAGGTTGATTACAACAAGCATTTATTGTATGTTTAAGAAAAACTTTTGCTTAAATACACAGTTTTTTTTATTTTTGAAGGTTAAATTAACAGGGGTCCACTTTTGGAAAAGTTAGGATTTTCGTTGTCCTATATTGGACCCCCCTAATTTTAGCTTGAAAATGAGCAGCTCTTCGCTTTATTTTAGTATAGTTCCTTAAACTTACAGTATTTCGACTTACTGAAGTTAAATAACCAGTTAAAAATGATTGGATAATTAATTCAATCATAAAATATCAATGCAGTTTGGTTGTGAAAATGCTACTGGCCATGTCTGATTTCAGTTGTCGAACTCAAAACACTTAATTTGGCAAAAAGGACAATGCAATGTCAGTCAACATTGTTTTAAATGATGCTGAACTTGCCAAATAAAAGATTTGCAGACAAAAACACGCTTGAAATTGGGATTTTATTGAATTTTTCATCAGAGGGTCCACTATAGGAAAGGGGTCCACTAATGGATAACGTACCCTAGGTCCAAAATGCCATTTTGCATTATTGGTTCCTTAATACAAGTGTTCATACATATCTGAAGTCAGACCAATTTCCATAAAATTGTGTCTAGAAAAATCTGACATAAACTTTGAAAAATATTTGCAACGGCCTTATTATTAATTAGGAACATTAAACACAACTTTCATGAGCAATTCTCTACGAAATTGGTCTTTTTTCTTTAATTTTATTTTTTGCGTTTTTTAATCCGGCTAAACTTTGTTGGTTCCTTCGGTATGCCCAAAAAAGGCATTTTGCATGATTAGTTTGTCCATATAATTTTGCATCCTACTAATTTGGCAGCTGTCCATACAAAAATGATATACGCAAATTCAAAAGATTGTGTCTTATGAATAAATTTTTCGATAGATTTGGTGTCTTCGGCAAAGTTGTAGGTATGGATAAGAACTACACTGAAAAAAAATATATACGGTGAAATTTTTTTGGTGATTTTTAATTTCACTTTTTGTCACTAAAACTGAATTTGAAAAAAAAAAAACGCTATTTTAAACTTTTTTTTTCTGATATGTTTTAGGGGACATCAATTGCCAACTTTCAGAAATTTCCAGGTTGTGCTAAAAATCTTCGACCGAGTTATAAATTTTTGAATCAATACTGATTATTTCAAAAACTCGAAATATTGGTCACAAAAAATTTTCAACTTCATTTTTCGATGCAAAATCAAATTTACAATAAAAAATTATCCAAGTAAAATTTTCAGAAAATGCATCGCTTTCAAGTTAAAGCCAATTTTAAATTACTTTGTTGAAAATAATTGAGTATTCATTTTTTAAATTAGTGCCCATGTTTGGCCACTTTAAAAAAATATTTTTAAAAGGCTGAGAAAATTTTCTAAATTTTGCTATTTTGAGCTTTGTTGATATGGCCCTTAGTTGCTGAGATATTACCATGCAAATGCTTGAAAACAGGAAAATTAATTCTTAAGGTAAGAACAAGATTGTCCGTCAGGACTGAACGCAAACGCAAAATTTTGCGCCTGTCATCATAGCCTGCCAGTCATCGACCATTGAACAAAGCAACCCCTGCAGATTGTTCGACTGACAGTTGATGGAAAAATCGAACTGGCACAGCGTTCTGCGTTCACCACTGCGTCGAACGGACAATCTTGCTCTTACCTTTAAGGTAAGAACAAGATTGTCCGTCAGGCCTGAACGCAAACGCATAATTTTGCGCCTGTCATCATAGCCTGCCAGTCATCGACCATTGAACAAAGCAACCCCTGTAGATTGTTCGACTGACAGTTGATGGAAAAATCGAACTGGCACAGCGTTCTGCGTTCGTCACTGCGTCGAACGGACAATCTTGTTCTTAGCTTAAGTCTCACCCAAACAACGCACTATTTTGAAAATGTCATGCTTTTGAACGGGTTCTCCGTTCGTTCAAGTTCACAAAGCAACACGGAAAATAACAGCTCTGAGAACGAACGCTCGTCTCTAAGAAACGTTCGTTCAGTAGGCCTTTTTGAAACGAACCGAGAACCCAGTTCAGAACTTCAACATTTTCCTTTGATAAGACCTCAGTGGACTAGCTAAACTTTATTGACTTTTAATCGTCCGTTCACATGTCAGTACTGCTAGCTTAGTGGTAACAATTCGGTTTAGTAATCAGAGGTAGTGAGTTCGAAACTCTTTTTTTCCTGAACTTGAAAAGCATGGATTTTTTTAAATCTCGGTGGCAATAAGATTTCGTCTCCATTTTAGTTGGGGGTCCTTTTGCATTTGAACCGTTTCATTTAGTCTCCCTAGCCTCCCAGCTAGAGTTTCCCTTGGTTTGTTTCAAAAATTCAATTTCAATCGTCGTCAAAAAAATGCTAAAAAAAATATTTCAAATACTTGAGATTCGAACTCACTTCCTTTGAATACTGTACTTGCATGTTACCACCGAGCTAACTAAGCTCTGTATAAATTGTTTTACTGAATGTTTATTTAAGTTAAACAGTTGCTATAGAGAGCCTCTGGCTACAGACGGTTCACAGAACGCGTTCCAAACTTTGAAGAGAACGGCACGAAAAAGTGAAGTTCTGTTTTTGGAACGAAAAGCAATGGCTCCTGCGCTGTGGGTTCAGTTCATTTTGTAGAAAGAGAACGAACGCAGAACGGGTTCTGTTCAAATTGCAATTTTGATTATTTCCAGTATGAGGAATTGTTACTAGCAATGCAATTAGCTGATTCTACTACCACATAACCGCCAAAACGACGTAAACGCCACGGGGCATAAGATTGAACGAAGTTTTTTTCAAAACCTTTGTTTCCTTATAATATTTGGAAAGTACAAAATAAGGCTTAGGGTTCGTTTTAAGGCTCATTTTATCAAAATGCTATTTTTCCTAGATCAATAGTGTCCCTACCAATGACTTGCACGTATTATAAAGTATGATTTATGTTTTGGTTATTTTTATAAATAGCTTTTAAAAAATTTGTTTAGGTGGGGCAAGTGTACCATATGGATTTTTAGTATGGAAAAAATACGAATTGCTGCAGCAACATATTTTATTGTGAAAAAAATACATAAAAGTTTTGTTTAAAAAATTGTCCATACACGATATAATAATATCATGAAAGTTTACTATTTATCATCTAAGTAATATTTTTTTCGTAAAAACGGTCAAATTTTTAGTAATTTTTTTTAATCTAAAAATGAAAGAAACGTTTCAAATACATCCTAATCTGATGTATCTAAGTGATAATAGTTCAATTGTTAGTAAATTATCATGTTTTTCATGCATTGTTCCTCTTGCCCCAACAGATTGTTCGTCTTGCCCCATTAGTTGAGTAAAACGTACGAAAAATCAAAAAAATTAAAATCAATTTTTTACATTAAAAACAGATTTTTTTAAACTTGTTCTATCAAAGTCTCAGTCAAGACCTGGAATAAGATGATTCTAAAAAATCCGACAGATTTTTTAACGTTTTTAATGGTTTATAACGAGCATTTCCTTAGCTTGTTACACTTGCCCCACTTTCCCCTAACCAACTGAAAACAATTAGAAATGCATTTTCCTGCGTTTAAATCAGATTTAGCATGTCTGGGATCGATCAAAAATATGTTCAATTTTTGTGCATTCCAATGTACAGCACCGCTAGAAGCTTTTTTTTCGGCGAAAATAAAACTCTCCAATACTTAGATATTTTGAAAACTAATTATAGCAAAACAACTGGGCAGGTGAAAAATGCACTTTAAATCACTTTTTTCATTCAACTGTTGAGACTATGGCTAGTTATTTTAATTTATATATTTTTATGCCCCCCCCCCCTCCCTCGACCCCGGCCAGAGCCGAGGGACAAAAACTTTGAAAAATATTTGCAAGGGCCTTACACGAGTAATTTGATATTTAGAGTTATTTTATCTCCAACAGCATCACTCAACTAAAGCTGAACAATTATAAATTACTCAAATGATCATTTTACTCCACGGTCCTTCTTTTGCCAAATTCTTTCTTAGCCAGGGTTTCCAATATTCACCGAAGAAGATCTGCCGTAGCATCGCACTTTTAACAAAGAGAAGCGTATTTAATTGAACATTTAATTATTTTAGACAGTTGTTTGTCGACGTTTGCATCGAATTGAATGTAAGTGAACATTTGAATCACTGCACATTTAGAAGATTGTGTAATCTATCAAAGCAGGACTAACCTGTTTATAAAGCATCCGTTTTCTCAGTTGGTTCGTCAGTCGAAACTGTGGTTCAAGCAAGAGTTCACGTTTAAAAATAAAGTTTGCTCCCGGATGCTGTCGCAATGAAAGCTTTAGCCTTTTTGATTTGGTAAGTTGAATAGACTGTAAAATTTGTTTATTCTTTAAAATGTGCTGGATAAAATTCAAACGAAATTCTACTCTCATTTTCAGCTTGTTCGTAGTGACGCTTGCAGCTGATGAGGAGACAAGCAAAACTTTATACTTTAACGAAATTGAAAGTGAGAGCGATGCCAGCAAGATTAACTTCCCGAATCTGAAGGAATTGAGTATGATAAAATGCAAAATCAATAACTTGACGATGGCAATGCTCTATCAGTTGACAAATGCAGATAAATTTACTTTCATCTGGGGCTTCGTCAAGGTGGCTTCCATGACGCCCCAGTTCAAGTATTTCGCCATCAACCAAGGTAACCTGACGTCACTAACGATCGATCCGAGCCTCGATTATCGCACGGATACGCTATTTCTCGATACGAACAACCTTACGGCACTGCCAGCACATCTGAACGTTCTAAAAAATCTGGCATACTTCAGAATCGAGCACAACCAAATCGAGTCAGTCAACGCGGAAGATTTCAACGGACTGAACAAACTTAAGCACATGTCCCTAGCTTACAACAGAATCGCCCGGCTCAGCTCCTCCCCCGCGCATCCGACAGTGTTGCCAGAATTGTATCACTTTTTCTTAAACGAAAATCTGCTGCGCAATGTGTCCTTCGCCGACTGGTCAGCGCCAAAATTGAAGCAACTTCACCTGAACGGTAACCAACTCGCGATTGCCCAGTCAGTGCTCGAACCATTTCCCAAGCTGCAGTTATTGAGTGTCGTCAAAAATCCTTTGAACTGTGGCTGGCTCAATTTTCTCAAGAATGAAGCTAGGGCAAAAAATGTCTATTTGGAAGAATACGCGAGGTGCAAGGAAACTGGAGAATCCATGGAGGAGCTCATTGAAAGAATCAAACGTGAATGATGTGATTACAATCTCAAGAATCCACATAATAATATAACATTATTTGAAGTGTTGCAGTAGAAATCCTTGTTTTTTTTGTCACTGAAAGAAAGCCACGGCAGTTCTGAAGTCGCTCTTTCTCTCTAATTTTATTCTCTCTGTGGTCCCACTCTCATCAAATTAACCCTCCCAGCTTACTGCAATCGGTGGCGTTCCAATATTCACCGAAGAAGATCTCACGAAGAACTTATAACACATAGTATCATTTTAAATTGAACCATTAATTGTTTAAGACAGTCAATGGAAGAAAAGCCTAACCATTTGCATCGTTCTGGTGAGGGTTTACGCCAAAATAATTAAGGTGAACTTTTGAATCACTGCGCATTTAGAAGATTGTGTAATCTATCGAAGCAGGACTAACCTGTTTATAAAGCATCCGTATTCTCAGTTGATTCGTTAGTCAAAATTGTGGTTCAAGCAAGAGTTCACGTTTAAAAAAAAAAGTTTGCTCCCGGATGCTGTCGCAATGAAAGCTCTAGCTTATTTGATATGGTAAGTTATATAAATTGCTTAATTTGTTTATTCTATTCAAACGAAATTCTGCTCTCATTACCAGCTTGTTCGTAATGACGCTTGCAGTTGATGAGGAGACCAAAAAAACTTTGTTTTTTACCGAAATTATAAGTGAGAGCGATGCCAGTAAGATAAACTTCCCAAATCTAAAAGAATTTAGTATGATAAAATGCAAAATCAACAACTTGACGATGGCAATGCTCTATCAGTTGAAAAATGCAGATCAATTTGATTTCATCTGGGGCTTCTGCAAAGTGGCTTACATGACGCCCCAGTTCAAGCATTTCAGAATCACCGAAAGTAATCTGACGTCACTAACGATCGATCCAAGCCTCGATTATCGCACAGATAAGCTATTTCTCAATACGAACAACCTCACGGCACTGCCAGCACATCTGAACGTTCTAAAAAATCTGGAATACTTCAGCATCGAGCACAACCAAATCGAATCTGTCAACGCGGAAGATTTCAACGGACTAACCAAACTTATAAAAATGTCGCTAGCTTACAACAGAATCGTCCGGTTTAGTTCCTCCCCCGCGCATCCGACAGTGTTGCCAGAACTTTACCATTTGTACTTAAGCGGCAACCTGATGCGCAATGTGTCTTTCGCCGACTGGTCAGCGCCTAAATTGAAGCAACTTCATCTGAACAGTAACCAACTTGCGATTGCTCAGTCAGTGTTCGAACCATTTCCCAAGTTGGAGGTATTGAATGTTGTCAAAAATCCATTGAACTGTGGCTGGCTCGAATTTCTCAAGAAAGAGGCTAGAGCAAAAAATGTTCATTTGATAGAATATGCGAGGTGCAAGGAAACTGGAGAATCCATGGGGGAGCTCATAGAAAGAATCCTACGTGAATGAAGTGATCATTTTTATGTGCAGTTTGATGCAATTTCAAGAATCTACCTAAAAATTCAATCAACATGCATCACATATACATGACGAAATCCAGTCTGCAACCCGCTGAGGTCACCATGCGAATGCGAATGCGAATTTCAAGAATCTACTTTATATTAAAACAATATTTAAAGTGTTACAACATACCTAAATCCTAGTTTTTTTTCTCGTGGAAAGAAAGCCAACTCGAGCATTGGTTTGAACACTTTCTTAATATTAAAAAGTTACTTTATGAATCCCTTTGAACAAAGTTCAACGCAAATCGAATAAAGATCGGAGCAACTTTTTCCGATGTCGTATGAGTTGATAGAGATAACCCCTTTTAAAAACATATCAATTTTTTAACATTTCTTCATATCGATTCTACGTTAGGTTCATCAAAATATAAGAACAATCATGTTTGTTTTGTATTTTCTGGTTCTTTTGGCAATGTTGGCAGAAAATGTGGATTTCACTGATTGTTGCATTTATTTTTTTTATTTTGAAAACTCTTTATCTCTTTTTTTCGACGCACTTTAGCATCATACTGTCTTCGAGAGAGTTTTTTAGGACATTCAGGGCTATACTTCTACGGTGTTAGTTTCATAAAATTATAAATAATGAATTTTGTAAATTCAAAAATGTGAAAATGCAAGTTTCCCCATAGTAATTTCCATACAAGTTTCATTCGCTTTGCGCCAATCGTGGGCTTAATCAATTGCGATCAAATTTTGGGGGGTTGTTTGAGACCCCAAAAGGGACCCAAAAAATGTGTTGCTGATTGGATTTTTATCATTTTCTATTTTCCCATGTAACTAGATTCCACCCTACTGAAACAAATATTTCCCGAATTATTCATTTGTAGAGAATTAATCATATTGAATTGATGTAAGAGAATATTGTCGAACTTATAACTTTTTTCCGGTTTGTCAGTTGAATTCCTGATATTTTTTCTGAGGTGGCCACCCTATTTTTTATAGATAAAAATATTTTTAGAAAATTTTGGAGTGTGTTTTCACAGTCTACAATTCGTCGCCATCGTGCTAACTTGTCGTACGTGCATTTTGGGCCAAATTGAGTTTAGAACGCCATTTTGTGCAGCTCACAATGCCTCACCTTTTGACCTTCACAGATCCCCAAAATTCGATTTCAATCCTGAGATATTCAACAAAAACCGAAAAAACTCCGTGCATTTTTGTCACTTTACATATGAAAGTAGTTTCAATCTTGTCGTGCTATCTTGTCACTCCATGAAAATTGATGTAAGTGCGACAAAAGGCCAAAGGGATTTCAGGCCAGGAAAGTCAGGATGCGTTTGTCGCACGTACAAGCTAGACTACCGTAAACATTTGTAATTATAACTCGGGACTCCAGCAACCAACTTCAACCAAACTTTGGGACAATGCACAGAATGGTGAGCCAAACAAAACGTGTTTGTTATTGTTTACATTGCGTGCTCTCGTTTTTGAATATTCAAGGTCAAACATTAAAACGCGTTTTTCTCGAAACGTCAAAATGGCGGGTGCGACAAGATAGCACGACGACGTCGAATTGTATTATTTTTTTAGAAACTTGCTTCTTAATGTGGCCTATAAAAAGTCCGTCATTTACTAAAACTGAAAAAAATCTCTTTCGATCCAATTCAACATATAATACAATAAAATAACGAAGGGAGTAAAGGTCATCAAAATTGTATTTTTTTTAAGTTAGTAAAATAATGGTATCTTTTTAAGAGTGTAAAACCACTTCTCGGTATACAATTTTAGTATAATTTTAAAAGCACTTTTGTATGAACAGCTCCAAAAATTATATAGACACTTGTAAAGAGAACCCAATTATGCAAAATGGCTTACTTTGACAAAATTATTCGATAGATCAAATTTCATACACAGTAAAATTACAAAATCCCGAGGAAGATCACCAGAAATCGCGATGCGAGACGCGTTATCTCAACTAGACCTTGATGTTCTCTATCCGATCTATCAGTTCCTCTTAGATTCCAAAATATCCACTTAGTTTTTCTTCAGTTAGTTTTCCTTCAGTTAGTATAACTCGCCTTCACACAAAGCCTTCGTTGCTGGTTTGCACCGGAAGCAGAGCAAGATCGCAGCAGCTGGACACCGAGTTGCGGCTGATGGCCTATCTACAATCACTTAGCTTAGAAAATTCCACTTAGCTTAGGAATTTGAATCAATGGAAATGAAGCCGAGCTTCTACAATGGAAAAGTAATCAAATTAGAAACTGACGTATGGTTTGAAAAATTTCAAAATCTACGGTAAGTTGACGTTTCAATATCAAAGGTAAACAAACAACTGCATAGCAACGTATATCAGCCCAGCAAAATTTCTAAGTTGATTGTGGATGACGGCCGTAAGTTGCGTGCTTTCCTAAGTAACTACTTTACTTAGATGTTCTAAGCTAAGTGATTGTAGATAGCCCATGAGGACAAAAACAAAGGCCAGCAGTGCCAACCAAGACCCCTACACAATCCCCCTTCCCTTCCCAAGCCTTGTCTTTAATATCAATCCCTTCCCTACTAACCCCGAGTAGGCCGCGGGTAATTGGCTCCCCTCCCACTAACATTTACACACAAGATCCTCTGTAATTACTCTTTGCTTTAAGAAAAATGTAATTACAAAATGTAAATTTGTCAAAAACTAATATAAAAGACTTAAGACTTGCTTATCAAGCATTGTTTTGACATCAAAAATACGCCTACTGTGCACCCAGATTTTAATGGTTAACCAAGGCTACTCACCCTCCCCCTTTACAGCCTAACCGTTTGTCGATGTCCCGCATCAGCAGCCCCTCCAGCAGATCCCGCAACTCTTTGCTAAACGATTCCGGCAGTTCCACGTTCTATATTTTTAGGAAAAGAAAAGAAAAAAAGAAACTTTATCAACCAAACCGCCCCCGGTGCGTTCCGACGTTGTAAAACTGGAGATAAATCCCACCATCGTCAGCGTCATCCGGTCGATCTCGTGCTTGTCCTTGGTTTTGTGCTGCCGGAACGGCGAGTGTCCCTTGAGCAGCTTGTACAGCATGCAGCCGAAGCTGAACCAGTCGGCACTCGAGTCGTACGGCGTCCCCTTGGAGAGCACCTCCGGCGCCATGTAGCCGTGCGTGCCGACCGACGCGTGCGGCTTCTTCTTGCTGAAATCGCAGGCCAGCCCGAGGTCCGAGATGCGCACGTGGCCGTTCTCGTCCAGCAGGATGTTGGCCGGCTTCAGGTCCCGGTACACGATGAAGCGCTTGTGCATGTGGTCGAGGCCCAGGATGACCTGGAAGGGAGGAGAAGGGAAAATATGGTTATTAATAGTGTTGCAATTGTGGGTGAAAATTTAAACGGAACTCGTTTCAGATAAGGGGCTTCACATGATGATTCTTTGGGGTTGAATTTGCACACACTCTGCCTCGCTCTCTTTTATGGTCTCAATTTTGAAATAGGCCATTGTAACAAGTGCTATGAAGCCTTGGATGGTCACAATGAGTAGGTTTGAATTCATTTTAATATTCCTGGAAGTTGAGAACAAAGTTTGAAGAATTTTCCAATTTTTGTTTTAATACTATGAGAGCCACTATCTTGATCATTCGGTGTGCCCATTTTTTTTTAAACAGAATATTGTGGAGATGGTAAATAGTAGTTAATATTAACTACCAAGTCCCAGACTAAAATGATTGGTATCCGAAACATTCTGAATTGGTTTTATTTGACTGGAATTCGATCTGTGTAACTCAAAAGTGGCCCAAAATCCAAATTGCACAAATTACAAAGTTTAAATTTTGTTCCGACAATTTCCTTATTTTTCATTTAGATGGGTTTGCTTCTTTTAAGAACAATCTATTAAATGGCGCAATTGATCTCTATAATCTCTTTGATTTAAGAATCTTTATTATTTCATAATTTGCAACATATATTCTTACAAATATAAATAATCCATCGAATTTTACAATAACAGAACTAGATTTTCACAGCATACCTTTTTTATAAATCGATGCCAGTGTGCTCTTTTGTACTAAGATTGCTGGTTTTCCTATCTGGGGAGAGCACACGGGCATCGAAATACTGAAACTATCTTAACATTACAATTACAAAATACAGGATGCTAGTTTCTGTAATTATAGGAAAATACGGTGTTTCTTTTTTTTTTTGTTGAAAGAATTCACTTAAAAAAAAACCTTAATTTTATTCAAAAGTATGCAATTGTTGGCTTATTTCAAGCTTAATACCTAGAGCTTTTTTAAAAGGTCCCATAAGCTATTGTGTTTCATATGTTCATAGGACCTATTAAAAAAACTCTAGATATGAACCAGCGATGGAATAATCATCATCAAAAGAAAATCTTTGGACGCTCATCAAGAGAAAAAATCCGAAGGGAGCATTGCTCTCCTCTCTCACGCAAGAAAGATCGATGAAAGGAATCTAAACAAATCATCATCTTGATTATTCGGCGGAACATCTTTTTCACCACTACACTTGCAAGAGTAACGTCACACGTCAAAAAATGGCCTGTCACATTTTGTAGATAGGCAATGTGTGCAAACAAAGTGAAATAAATATTTTAAGTGGTGCTGACAAGGAAATTCACAAAAAAAACATCAACAGATTGATTTTCCTGAAGAATTCTAGGAGCAATTTTCTTTTTCGTAATTCGCCTCCTCAAGTTCGCAGCGAAAATATATTTTTTGCGATTATTCCATCCCTGATATGAACAAATTTTAGAAAATTTATTTGTAAAAAATAAATTCTTTGCAGGAAAATGTAAGGTACTCTTAAGAAAAAGGTGCAGTGGTAATGCTACAGGCATAACCATCATGACGAAGAACTTCGGACACAAAATTAAATGAATTTTTTTATAGTTTTATTATTTGCGTTTCTTGGCCACAAAATCAATCACGAAACGGTTATTTCTTAAGATCTATTTATTTCTGCTCTAAGATCTTATGGTATTTTGACGTTGGATAACGTCTAAAGTTTTGAAACGCTTCACAGCTAATCGTAATGTCAAGATTTGCGTGCCAGTTGATTTGAAATCATTTCATCAATTAAACTTTTGGGATTGAACAATTTTTAGAAATATTTTGAAATAATAAAAGCCATTATCAGGACTCCAATTCATTACAGAGAGCCAGTCTGAACCATGTGTTAAAGATTTTCTTTGCGTCACAACAAATTTGAATCACATTAAACGATTTATTCCCACACATTACAAGACTTTTTTCTCGTTTTGACGTTTCTACGGCGTTCTCTCTGCCTTCCTACGGCATTCGCCACCTAGATTTCTTCGTTCCACGAAATCCCAAAACAAAAATCTATTTCATTTGCGTACTCAAATCACTCTCGACAGTCTACGAGGAAGGGACGACACAGCGGCAACAAAGATAGCTGAAGGCGGAGAAGCATCGCGGCGAAGGGGCAGACCGAACCTGGAAGGGTTCAATGTTGTTCGCGATGGGGAAATGTTTTGGCAAGGCTCTTGCCAGCCATCGGCGACAGCCAAGTAAATTTCAACAGCAAGCATTTAAAAGCCCTTTTTAGGGCTCAAATTGATTACGAAAGAGTTATTCTCAATTTCAATAATTTCGCAATTATCGATTTATTACCCCCAGCGATTTATTACTCATATTGCCAAAAAGTTCAAGTTTCAGAGACATAACCGAAAGACATAGGACCAAACATTTTGAATGAGTTTTTGGATTGCTAGTGAAATCTGGGATAAGATTATTGTATTTTGTTACATAGATTTGTCGGCAAAATTGTCCTAAATGTTCCCCCAAGGTGAACTTTCCATGAGGGCACCGGCAACTCCAGGTTGTGGCCACCACTGCCGAAATGGCCATTATCATGTTCAGTATCAAAAACCATGAATTTTGATACCCATATTGCCACAACTCATATGGTTCTGTAAATGTCCCCCCAGGCCCCGGGGGAACCTGCTTTGAGATCACCGGCCACTCCAGGTTTTGGCCACCACTGTCGAAATGGCCAATTTCATGTTCAGTATCAAAAACCATAAATTTTGATACCCATATTGCCAAAACTCGTATGGTTCTGTAAAAGGCCCTCCGAGCCCCGGGGGAACCTTCTTTGAGGGCACCGGCCACTCCAGGTTTTAGCCACCACTGCCGAAATGGCCATTATCATGTTCAGTATCAAAAACCATGAATTTTGATACCCATATTGCCACAACTCATATGGTTCTGTAAATGTCCCCCCAGGCCCCGGGGGAACCTGCTTTGAGATCACCGGCCACTCCAGGTTTTGGCCACCACTGTCGAAATGGCCAATTTCATGTTCAGTATCAAAAACCATAAATTTTGATACCCATATTGCCAAAACTCGTATGGTTCTGTAAAAGGCCCTCCGAGCCCCGGGGGAACCTTCTTTGAGGGCACCGGCCACTTCAGGTTTTAACCACCACTGTCGAAATGGCCATTTTCATGTTCAGTATCAAAAACCATAAATTTGGATACCCATATTGCCAAAACTCGTATGGTTCTGTAAATGTCCCCCCAGACCCCAGGGGAACCTTCTTTGAGGGCACCGGCCACTCCAGGTTTTGGCCACCACTGGCGTAAACAAAATCTTTGAACGAATTGGGGGAAGCTTCCTGGCTGACCCGGCTGTGCATCCCGGGGCCGTGACTAATTACACGAGCTCGTAGTAGATTCGTTGTACTAACCCATACAACAGGGCTACAACAATTTTCACACAGTCTACTATGTTAAACGATTTTACTCCACTGCCTAAAAGTTGCCTCCGCTGGCGGTTTTGCTCGTCCCCGGGTGTATCTGTAGTTGGTCGCAGTCTTTGATGGCCTTTTCAGGTGACGAATTTAGATACATCAATCGAACATCCGTGGAAGGGAAACTCGACGCATCGAACCCAATCAGCGTGTACCATGAAACGGGAGTGTGTATGTATGGTGTGTCATTCTACGGCATTCGCCCACAATTTGCCCTCTTCGGTGCTGCTCTCCGATTCTCTCTCTCTCTCTCTCTCTAGAAAATAAAGGTAATTTTTCAGAAGAAATCCTTCTCCGGAAGAGAGAATATGGCGCTCTCTCTCTCCCTGCTGCTGCTGCTTCACCCGTCTGCGGCTCAGATATTATGAGCCGGCCCGACTTGTTCAGCATCTCGGTGGCAACTAAGTGGAGTGGAAAGGGTAGAACGCATTTTTATACTTCTACTTCGCTATTACTTCCCCTCTTTTCACAAGCACGCAAGATTTGTTTCCTCATTTTGCCGTTCCTATTGCATTCTCTCTGCCTTCCTACTGCATTCGCCACCAAGATTTGATCGTTCCGCGATATGCCAAAACAAAATCTATAAATATAGGTCGATTTGTCATTTTCGCGGTGCAGCGGTTGTTCTTCGTTGTTTGTCCGTTGGGCTGCCTAGGAAATTTTCGCCTTCTGCGCCCTCTTCTGCTGCAGCTGATGTGGCCTCGACGACGATCCAAAATTATGAGCTGAAGTGGGGCGCAGCAGGCTGAGATTTTTGGACTGCACGCGCTTACACTCACACACACATATGTAATCGCTCGTAAATTTCGAGGTGATTCTGATAGAGTTATCTAAGCCCGCTCTCACGCACACTAGCACGCCATTTGTTTTGCTGGACTGTACAAAATTTAACCTCAATCTTTTTCGTGTACGTACACGCAATACATACGCACGTAGATAACTCTATTCCGAGGCTGGATTTAATTTCATTTCCGTTTTGCGTAACCGTGCAGCAACATCACAGAGGAGCAGCTACATTTTGATACCTTTATTGCCCCAACTCTTATGGTTCCGCCAATTTCAAATTTCATGTCCAGTATCAAAAACCCTGAAGTTTGATACTTATATTGCCGCAACTCGTATGGTTCCGCAAATGTCCCCCCATCGGAACACGCCCGAGGGATCCGGTCATTCCGGATTGTGGCCACTGCTGCCGAAATGTCAAATTTCATGTCCAGTATCAAAAACCCTGAAGTTTGATACTTATATTGCCCCAACTTTTATGGTTCCGCAAATGTCCCCTTATCGGAACATCCCCGGGGCCTCCAGCCACTCTAGGTTGCGGCCATTACTGCCAAAATGTCAAATTTCATGTCCAGTATCAAAATCCCTTAAGTTTGATACCCATATTCCCCCAACTCTTATGGTTCCGCAAATGTCCCCTTATCGGAACATCCCCGGGGCCTCCGGCCACTCCAGGTGGTGGCCACTACTACCAAAATGTCAAATTTCATGTCCAGTATCAAAAACCCTAAAGTTTGATACTTATATTGCCCCAACTTTTATGGTTCTGCAAATGTCCCCTTATCGGAACATCCCCGGGGCCTCCGGCCACTCTAGGTTGCGGCCACTACTGCCAAAATGTCAAATTTCATGTCCAGTATCAAAATCCCTTAAGTTTGATACCCATATTGCCCCAACTCTTA
Source organism: Culex quinquefasciatus (assembly GCF_015732765.1). Taxonomy (NCBI): domain Eukaryota; kingdom Metazoa; phylum Arthropoda; class Insecta; order Diptera; family Culicidae; genus Culex; species Culex quinquefasciatus. The sequence continues at coordinate 30,036,954 of NC_051862.1, read as the reverse complement.
TGGTTCCGCAAATGTCCCCTTATCGGAACATCCCCGGGGCCTCCGGCCACTCTAGGTTGCGGCCATTACTGCCAAAATGTCAAATTTCATGTCCAGTATCAAAATCCCTAAAGTTTGATACTTATATTGCCCCAACTCTTATGGTTCCGCAAATGTCCCCCTATCGGAACACCCCCGGGGCCTCCGGCCACTCCAGGTGGTGGCCACTACTGCCGAAATGTCAAATTTCATGTCCAGTATCAAAAACCCTAAAGTTTGATACACATATTGCCCCAACTCTTATGGTTTCCCAAATGTCCCCTTATCGGAACATCCCAGGGGCCTCCGGCCACTCCAGGTGGTGGCCACTACTGCCAAAATGTCATATTTCATGTCCAGTATCAAAATCCCTTAAGTTTGATACCCATATTGCCCCAACTCTTATGGTTCCGCAAATGTCCCCTTATCGGAACATCCCCGGGGCCTCCGGCCACTCCAGGTGGTGGCCACTACTACCAAAATGTCAAATTTCATGTCCAGTATCAAAAACCCTAAAGTTTGATACTTATATTGCCCCCACACTTATGGTTCCGCAAATGTCCCCTTATCGGAACATTCCCGGCCTCCAGGTGGTGGCCACTACTTGCGCTTGCGAGAGGAGCTCCTCTCGCTTCGGTGGTAGACCACCGACTGAAGCCAGCCTTCCGATTTCCCATGGTTTTGTAGGGAAGGGAAGGCTAGTTCCTGAAAACGCCACCTAGTGGCGCTTGCGAGAGGAGCTGAGCTCCTCTCGCTTCGGTGGTAGACCACCGACTGAAGCCAGCCTTCAAATTTCCCGTGGTTTTGTAGGGAAGAGAGAAGGTTGGCGCTCGCGAGAAGAGCTGAGCTCCTCTCGCTTCGGTGGTAGACCACCGACTAAACTAATGCTGTGGAGGGGTGGCGTTTATATTTATATCAAAACCGTCGGCCGCGCTGCTTCTGTGATTTTCCCCTCTGCTTGGGGAAGGCGTTTCATTTTTCGGTTTCATTTCGCTTCGCGAAATTTTGGATTGCTACCCTGTATAGAGCCCTAAGACGAAGTTCTTCGTCAAAAAAAAAAATAACCTATTTTGTTATTCATACGAAATCATGCACAATAAACCTAAATGTTACAATGCAACATGAAACTTAAATATTTTGGAATTTTTTTCCTAACTGTTGCCTTGATTTTTAAAATATACGGTATGTAATTATTCCGAAAACTTGAGAGTTAAGAGAATTTATTCAATTAAATCATATTCTGTCTTGTTTTTAGAAAACATGAAGTTGAAATTACAAAAATATGAGTTAAAAAAAAAACTAAAAAAAATCATTGTCTTATTTTTGATTGTCGAGCTACTACTTCTAAGTTTTGAACATTCAAAAAAGTATTTTTGCAATTCTGTCGTGAAACTACTCACTTTTCCTGTCATTCTTGAACAACAAAATAGCCTACTTTTCTGTATCAAAAATAACAGAATCGAATAGCAACACTTTTCAAAATAAATGCTGAAAAGTTCTACTTTTCAGCACTCGAATGGGTGCTGAAAAGTTGAACTTTTCAGCACTTGTTTCGAAAAGTAACACTTTTCAACATTTTTTTGATTTAAACGATTTATTGACAAAATACATAAAAATTTGACTTAATTTTGCAATTTGCAAATTGCAAAAAATGTTGTATGGAACTCGTTGCAAAACTTGATTTTTTCAGCACTCTTCGTATTTATCCAACTCGGTGAACCTCGTTGGATAAATGTACGACTCGTGCTGAAAAATCCTCTTTTTGCAACTTGTTGCATAAACTACTATTGAGCAACTCTCTACCAAAACTGGAAATGGATTTTATTTGTACTTTTTGATTTGGCTCAAACTTTAGGGGGACCTTCCCCATGACCAAAGAAGCTATTTTGTGTCATAGAAGTCCAAACAAGTCTCCATACAATTTTGGCAGCTGTCCATACAAAAAAGGTACGTAAATATTTAAACAGCTGTAACTTTTGATTGAATTTTCTGATCAATTTGGTGTCTTCGACAAAGTTGTAGCTATTGTTGAAGACTATTGAGAAAAAAATAGGAAAACGAAAAAAAAATTATGTGATTTTTTAATTAACTTTTTATTACACAACTTCATTTTTCCTAAAAAACGTATTTTTTTGTTTTCCGAGATGTTTATATGTTTTAGGGGACAGAACCCCGCAACATTTGAGCTATAGAGAAATATGGTTAAGAAATCTGCCGCCAAGTTATAATTTTTTGAAAAAATCGAAATTTCACACCAAAAAAAAAATTGACCTAAATCTTTTGTGTAGAATTAAATTTGCAATCAAAAGGTAATTTACAGATTCTTTGATAAATGGCTCCGTTTTAAGGATATAGCCAACGAAAGTTTGATTTAAGCGAAAAATTTGCAGTTAGTGTGACCATTGGTGACCATTTCTAAAAACATTTTTTTTAAGTTTAGAAAATTTGCTATAAAATTGTCTAAGAGACAATGAAAATTTTATCTCGGGTTGCTAAAATACAATGGCTTTTAAGCGAATATTGAATAAAAAATATTAAAAAAATATATATATTTCGTTTAAATCACACTTCCGGTGGCTTTATTTTTTAAACGGAGCCCTTTAGCAAAGAATCTGTTAATTCCTTCAATTTTACATTAAAAAATTTGGTCAAATTATTTTTATGAAATTAAGATTTTTTTTCCAAAAAATAGTATGTTCTCAATATTTCATAACTCTGCGGCAGATTTTTTGACCATACTTCTCTATGGCTCAAAAGTTGTGGGTTTTTGTCCCCTGAAACATATCAAAAATTCTCAAAAATCAAAAATATATTTTGGGAAATGGAGATTTTGTGAAAAAAAAAAACTTATTTAAAAAAAAATCGTATTTTTTTCAGTGTACCTATTTTTTTCCCTAATAAAGCAATTCTCTACGAAATCGTTCTTTTTTTCTGAATTTTAATTTTTGTATTTTTTTAATCCGGCTGAAACTTTTGTGGTGCCTTTGGTATGCCCAAAGAAGCCATTTTGCATCATTAGTTTGTCCATTTAATGTTCTATACAAATTTGGCAGTCTATACAAAATTGATGTATGAAAATTCGAAAATCTGAATTTTTTGAAGGAAGTTTTTGATGGATTTGGTGTCTTTCGCAAAGTTGTAGGTATGGATAAGGACTACACTGAAAAAATGATGTACTGTAAATTTTTTTGGTAATTTATCTGAAACTTGATTTGCAAAAAACACTATTTTTTTTAATTAATTTCTGATATGTTCTAGAGGACAACAAATGCTAACTTTTCAGAAATTTTCAGAATGTACAAAAAATCTTTGACAGAGTTATGAATTTTTGAATTATTACTGTTTCATTTTTCATAAAATTGAAATAACGATCGCAAAAAAAATTTCAACTTTATTTTTCGATGTAAAATCGAATTTGCAATCAAAGTACTTGAGTGAAATTTTGATAAAGTGCACAGTTTTCAAGTTACATCCATTTTCAGGTATTTTTTTGAAAATAGGCGCAGTTATTCATGTTCTAAAATTAGTGCCAATGTTTGCCCACTCCTGAAAAAATATATTTTTGGAAAGCTGAGAAAATTCTCTATATTTTGCTTTTTGAACCTTGATGATACTACACTTAGTTGCTGAGATATTGCCATGTAAAGATTTAAAAACAGGAAAATTGATGTTTTCTAAGTCTCACCCAAACAACTCATTATTTTCTAAATTCTCAGCAACTAATCGTCCGATTTTCAATGTTAAAATATGAAAAATTCGTCAAATTCGGAAAAAATACTGTAAAAATTTTAGAATCAAGAATAACATTTCAAAAGGGCGTAATATTGAATGATTGAGCCTTTTGAAATGTTGGTCTTAATTCAACAAAATCAAAAATATTTTTTTCCAAGAGATCAGAAAAATTCACGAATGTTTCATATTTTAACATTTAAAATCGTATCATTAGTCCAATACTAAAAAATTGATCAAATTAATATTCAAATATCTAATGCTTCGAACTTTGGATAATCGAGTTTTAACTGAATTAATTTCACGTCCACGAAAAAAAAAATACAAAATACAAATTATTTATAACAAATAACATTAATCAGATTTAACTTATTTTTAAACCAAAAAAAAAGACAATGAAAGAAATGCAACATTTTTTCCACAATTTCGCCCCAAAAACTTTCCCAAATTGCGCCACAGAGCTTGAGTGACAAAAGTTCCTGCCCGACAAAGCTCTTCAACAACACATATTGTTGATAAAATCTGATTTACAATCCTGTTTTCCTACCCCCGCCTTCTCTTCCCCCTTTCCTCTTGTGGATTTGTGTGTGTTATCAGGAATTTGATAGATGCGTTTATTTTCTTTCGGACGAGCAGCTTTCAGAACAAACTCGTGCACAAAATTGGATTACACATGCTGAACTGAAAATGTAGAGTTGTGTGATTTCTGGTTTGTGGGAAATTGTTGCGGGAAATTTTCATCTTGCTTCCGAGAAGTTTATTTTCTATTTTGCGAATCGTTCTGACATTTATTATTTTATAATTTCATGAGCAATGCTGCAAACCAACGAATTGGGGCGAACATAATTTTCTACTTTCATTAAATATTCCAGAAATCCAAGTTGGAATGTAAATTATTCTCTAAATGCCATTGCCATTGCCGTCGTCATCTGATGCTAGCAATCCATTTTTATGCCCCGAGAGAAAAAGCAGAAGAAGAAAAAGAAGCAAAAAGATCCGAACAAAATAGGAGACCAAACCATCAGGAAATTCGACTCCATTACGCGAATAGTCTCCGTAATAAATAATGAAACTGATAGCACCCACCAGAACGACATTGCGCGCCCAAGCCAGGCAGTGAAATGTCTCCATTTGACGACAAAGTTCCCTTCGTTTTGTCTGTCTGTGCACCATCATTGCCACTGAAGGCTTCGTTTTACTTTATTTAGGGTTGTGAAAGCAATTTTTGATCATTTTTTTTATCTTTTTGGATTAAACAAAAGTAATATATTTTAAGTATTTCAATTAAAATTTATAAAAAAAACTGTAAAAACTTTTAAAACACAAAAATAACGAATTCTACCCTATTTGCCTATGCTAACTGCAGCAGTTCAACCCAATTTCCGATCGCGTTTTAACTGAATGATTAATTCACCCACGTTCTCTCGACGACTTGCACTTAAGCTTCCTGTGCTTTTCTTCTTCGTCTTCTTTCCCTTCACCTTAGCTGTCACAGGAAGGCGTCCCGTTTCTCTCACCTACACACGCTGTCAACAGCACTCACACACCAACACCCCGTGCCCTTATCGAATATTTAGGCGAGCTGAGCTGACTGAGTGAGTGGAAAAAGCAGCCCCGACATTTTCACGACGGGTCGTGGGAGGCGTTGAAAAAAAAACGAAGGAAATCCCAGCAGGTTCTGGTTCTGAGCTTTCGAGGAAAGAGCTTTTAGTTGCTTTACTTTTTTTTCGGAGGAAGGGATTTTCTTTCGTGGGAGGTGATCCAAGTTGGCCGTGAAAGGTATAGTGCACTTTTTGTTTGTCCGTGAGGACACTTTTCAATTTTATATGAAGTTTTTGTGTCCCACTTCTTTAACAGTCAAGACCCGAAGAAAAAAATTTCCCTGTACAACCCGAAGCCTGCAAAATGCGTTACAGTAAATTTTCGCAGGCTTGGGAAATATGCAAAATAGCACCAAACTTCAATGTTTTATAGTGTTTTGGAATCGTCAGAATGTCTACTTTAAGGAAAAAATATGCAAATTAGTGGATTTTTGGGCGGGGCTCGGGGGGGAGGGGGCGAACGAAAAAATATCCGAGCAAAATGCGTTACAGTAAATTTGTAAAATTTATATCTTATGCAAAACATGACCAAAACTCAATGTTTTATAGTGCTTTGGAAAGGTCTTCACATGAACTTTATGTTAAAAATATAAAAAGACTACGTTTTCCATAAAGTTTTACTAAAAAAGTTAAGTAAACATTTATTGTTCTATATACTAATATCAGTAAGAGAATAAAAACATGACTTTTCATTAGAAACATAATCATGCGACATATCTAACTCTTTCAAATTGCCTGAAAAGTCATTATGTAGCAAAATTGAACCGATTCAGCTGAACCGGTTCATCCAACCGGTTCGATAGTTGTACCGGTTGAACATTTCTGGCACAAAATGTAGCATGCGCCATGTCTAACTCTTTCAAATTGCCTGAAAAGTCATTCTGTAACAAAATTGAACCGATTCAACGGAACCGGTTCACCCAACCGGTTCAATAGTTGTACCGGTTGAACATTTCTGGCACAAAATGTATTATGTGACATGTCTAACTCTTTCAAATTGCCTGAAAAGTCATTCTGTAACAAAATTGAACCGATTCAGTTTAACCGATTCACCCAACCGGTTCAATAGTTGTACCGGTTGAACATTTCTGGCACAAAATGTAGCATACGACATATCTAACTCTTTCAAATTGCCTGAAAAGTCATTCTGTAACAAAATTGAACCGATTCAGCTGAACCGGTTCATCTAACCGTTTAAAGTTATGCTTCCTTAAATTCTTTAATTTTTTTAAATTCTTTTTATTCTCTAAATTCTTAAAGAATTTAAAGAATTTAAAAAAAAACAAGAATTTAAAGAATTTAAAGAATTTAAAGAGTTTAAAGAACTTGCAGAATTTAAAGAATTTAAATAATTTAAAGAATTTAAAGAATTTAAAGAATTTAAAGAATTTAAAGAAATTAAAGAGTTTAAAAAATTTAAAGAATTTAAAGAATTTAAAGAATTTAAAGAATTTAAAGAATTTAAAGAATTTAAAGAATTTGAAGAATTTAAAGAATTTAAAGAATTTAAAGAATTTAAAGAATTTAAAGAATTTAAAGAATTTAAAGAATTTAAAGAATTTAAAGAATTTAAAGAATTTAAAGAATTTAAAGAATTTAAAGAATTTAAAGAATTTAAAGAATTTAAAGAATTTAAAGAATTTAAAGAATTTAAAGAATTTAAAGAATTTAAAGAATTTAAAGAATATAAAAAATTTAAAGAATTTAAAGAATTTAAAGAATTTAAAGAATTTAAAGAATTTAAAGAATATAAAGAATTTAAAGAATTTAAAGAATTTAAAGAATTTAAAGAATTTAAATAATTTTTAAGAATTTAAAGAATTTAAAGAATTTAAAGAATTTAAAGAATTTAAAGAATTTAAAGAATTTAAAGAATTTAAAGAATTTAAAGAATTTAAAGAATTTAAAGAATTTAAAGAATTTAAAGAATTTAAAGAATTTAAAGAATTTTAAGAATTTTAAGAATTTAAAGAATTTAAAGAATTTAAAGAATTTAAAGAATTTAAAGATTTTAAAGAATTTAAAGAATTTAAAGAATTTAAAGAATTTAAAGAATTTAAAGAATTTAAAGAATTTAAAGAATTTAAAGAATTTAAAGAATTTAAAGAATTTAAAGAATTTAAAGAATTTAAAGAATTTAAAGAATTTAAAGAATTTAAAGAATTTAAAGAATTTAAAGAATTTAAAGAATTTAAAGAATTTAAAAATTTAAAGAATTTAAAGAATTTAAAGAATTTAAAGAATTTAAAGAATTTAAAGAATTTAAAGAATTTAAAGAATTTAAAGAATTTAAAGAATTTAAAGAATTTAAAGAATTTAAAGAATTTAAAGAATTTAAAGAATTTAAAGAATTTAAAGAATTTAAAGAATTTAAAAAATTTAAAGAATTTAAAGAATTTAAAGAATTTAAAGAATTTAAAGAATTTAAAGAATTTAAAGAATTTAAAGATTTTAAAGAATTCAAAGAATTTAAAGAATTTAAAGAATTTAAAGAATTTAAAGAATTTAAAGAATTTAAAGAATTTAAAGAATTTAAAGAATTTAAAGAATTTAAAGAATTTAAAGAATTTAAAGAATTTGAAAAAAATTAATAATTTAAAGAGTTTTAAGAATTTGGAGAATTTCAAAAATTTTAAGAATTTTAAGATTTTTAAGAATTTTAAAAATTTTAAGAATTTTAAGAATTTAAAGAATTTAAAGAATTTTAAGAATTTTAAGAATTTTAAGAATTTTAAGAATTTTAAGAACTTTGAGAATTTTAAGAATTTTAAGAATTTTAAGAATTTTAAGAATTTTAAGAATTTTAAGAATTTTAAGAATTTTAAGAATTTTAAGAATTTTAAGAATTTTAAGAATTTTAAGAATTTTAAGAATTTTAAGAACTTTGAGAATTTTAAGAATTTTAAGAATTTTAAGAATTTTAAGAATTTTAAGAATTTTAAGAATTTTAAGAATTTTAAGAATTTTAAGAATTTTAAGAATTTTAAGAATTTTAAGAATTTTAAGAATTTTAAGAATTTTAAGAATTTTAAGAATTTTAAGAATTTTAAGAATTTTAAGAATTTTAAGAATTTTAAGAATTTTAAGAATTTTAAGAATTTTAAGAATTTTAAGAATTTTAAGAATTTTAATAATTTTAAGAATTTTAAGAATTTTAAGAATTTTAAGAATTTTAAGAATTTTAAGAATTTTAAGAATTTTAAGAATTTTAAGAATTTTAAGAATTTTAAGAATTTTAAGAATTTTAAGAATTTTAAGAATTTTAAGAATTTTAAGAATTTTAAGAATTTTAAGAATTTTAAGAATTTTAAGAATTTTAAGAATTTTAAGAATTTTAAGAATTTTAAGAATTTTAAGAATTTTAAGAATTTTAAGAATTTTAAGAATTTTAAGAATTTTAAGAATTTTAAGAATTTTAAGAATTTTAAGAATTTTAAGAATTTTAAGAATTTTAAGAATTTAAAGAATTTAAAGAATTTTAAGAATTTTAAAAATTTAGAGAATTAAAAAAAAAATAAAGAATTTAAGGAAGCATAGCTTTTCAACCGGTAAGATGAACCGGTTCAGCCGAATCGGTTCAATTTTGTTACAGAATGACTTTTCAGGCAATTTGAAAGAGTTAGATATGTCGCATGATACTTGTTGTACCAGAAATGTTCAACCGGTACAACTATCGAACCGGCTGGATGAACCGGTTCAGCTGAATTGGTTCAATTTTGTTACAGAATGACTTTTCAGGCAATTTGAAAGAGTTAGATATGTCGCATGCTACATTTTGTGCCAGAAATGTTCAACCGGTACAACTATTGAACCGGTTGGATGAACTGGTTAAGCTGAATCGGTTCAATTTTGCTACAGAATGACTTTTCAGGCAATTTGAAAGAGTTGGATATGTCGCATACTACATTTTGTGCCAGAAATACAACTATCGAACCGGTTGGGTGAACCGGTTCAGCTGAATCGGTTTAATTTTGCTACAGAATGACTTTTCAGGCAATTTGAAAGAGTTAGATATGTCGCATGCTACATTTTGTGCCAGAAATGTTCAACCGGTACAACTATCGAACCGGCTGGATGAACCGGTTTAGCTGAATTGGTTCAATTTTGTTACAGAATGACTTTTCAGGCAATTTGAAAGAGTTAGATATGTCGCATGCTACATTTTGTGCCAGAAATGTTCAACCGGTACAACTATTGAACCGGTTGGATGAACTGGTTAAGCTGAATCGGTTCAATTTTGCTACAGAATGACTTTTCAGGCAATTTGAAAGAGTTGGATATGTCGCATGCTACATTTTGTGCCAGAAATGTTCAACCGGTACAACTATTGAACCGGTTGGATGAACCGGTTCAGCTGAATCGGTTCAATTTGGTTACAAAATGACTTTCCAGGCAATTTGAAAGAGTTAGATATGTCGCATTCTACATTTTGTGCCAGAAATGTTCAACCGGTACAACTATTGAACCGGTTGGATGAACCGGTTCAACTGAATCGGTTCAATTTGGTTACAAAATGACTTTCCAGGCAGTTTGAAAGAGTTAGATATGTCACATGCTACATTTTGTGCCAGAAATACAACTATCGAACCGGTTGGGTGAACCGGTTCAGCTGAATCGGTTCAATTTTGCTACAGAATGACTTTTCAGGCAATTTGAAAGAGTTAGATATGTCGCATGCTACATTTTGTGCCAGAAATGTTCAACCGGTACAACTATTGAATCGGTTGGATGAACCGGTTCAGCTGAATCGGTTCAATTTTGTTACAAAATGACTTTTCAGGCAATTTGAAAGAGTTAGAAATCTCGCATGCTACATTTTGTGCCAGAAATGTTTAACCGGTACAACTATCGAACCGGTTGAATGAACCGGTTCAGCTGAATCGGTTCAATTTTGCTACAGAATGACTTTTCAAGCAATTTGAAAGAGTTAGATATGTCGCATGCTACATTTTGTGCCAGAAATGTTCAACCGGTACAACTATCGAACCGGTTGGATGAACCGGTTCAGCTGAATCGGTTCAATTTTGCTACAGAATGACTTTTCAGGCAATTTGAAAGAGTTAGACATGTCGCATGATACATTTTGTGCCAGAAATGTTCAACCGGTACAACAATTGAACCGGTTGGGTGAACCGGTTCAATTTTGTTGCAGAATGACTGTTCATGAAATTTGGAGAAGTTAGATATGTCGCATGATTATGTTTCTAATGAAAAGTCATGTTTTTATTCTCTTACTGATATTAGTATATAGAACAATAAATGTTTACTTAACTTTTTTAGTAAAACTTTATGGAAAACGTAGTCTTTTTATATTTTTAACATAAAGTTCATGTGAAGACCTTTCCAAAGCACTATAAAACTTTGAGTTTTGGTCATGTTTTGCATAAGATATAAATTTTACAAATTTACTGTAACGCATTTTGCTCGGATATTTTTTCGTTCGCCCCCTCCCCCCCGAGCCCCGCCCAAAAATCCACTAATTTGCATATTTTTTCCTTAAAGTAGACATTCTGACGATTCCAAAACAATATAAAACATTGAAGTTTGGTGCTATTTTGCATATTTCCCAAGCCTGCGAAAATTTACTGTAACGCATTTTGCAGGCTTCGGGTTTTGACTGTTAACATTTCTTTTTAAAATTTGGTTGCGAAAAATACGGTTTAATTAAGAGATTTTTGTATTTTTCAGGAGAGACGTACCATACAGCATTTTTCAGGAGAATTTTCGCAAAAAATAGCTTGCGCTCACTTTCAAATTTGACTGAAATTTGAACTTAACAATCAAAAAATCTCATGGAAACAGCGTAAATTTTTATTTCCGTGTATTTTTCCTTAAAGCTGGTCAAATTTCCAATAAGTTTGTTGATTTTTAGATACAGCAGCATTAAAATTACGTAATAAAAAAATATTGAAATAACTTATGCCTTTTTAAAATGTCAATCTCGAGTGCTACTGGCTCTGTATACACAAAAATGGCATGTCTATAAAGTTTCATTGATATCTGATTTATATTCGAAATTGATATTTTTTCCTATTTCATATGGAATTGCTCGGAATAAAAAGTTTGCAAATTAAGTTTAGAAAAGTTTCATTTGAATTCACTTTGAGAAAAAAAATATAAACTAATCAACTAAGTTTGTCAGTAAACTATATATTCACAGGATTTTTTTAAAATCAATTATGGATGACTTTTATTGGATTAGGACCCCCATATTAAAAAAATTCATTGAAATTTCGAAAGGTTTACCAACTTTTTTGCACGTTTTTTATGTTTTAGGTATTTTTAGGGACCTATTATAAAATTATTTTTTTCATAAGCTTTTTGTGGTAAAATGTTTGGCATGAATTTATAAAGCAAACGTAGTGCTAGGTTTTTTCAGGTTAAAAAAATGTAGGCAATAAAACTCCTGAATGCATATCAAATTTAGAGCAACTTATAACAACATTTGTGGATTAATGATTAAAATTCATTTTTAAAAGCATGTTAGTTCGGGGAGAAAAAGTATTAGTATGAACATCTAAAAATCTATTACATAAGATAAATTCTACACGAAATCGGCAGATTTTTTTTATTCAGCAAAATTAAAGGTTTGAGTTTGAAGACAATTAAAAAAATGCACGTTGAAAAAATACAAATTTTTCAACTAATTTTTAATTATTCAATGTTAAATTCCAAAATCTGTATTTTTCGATCTTCGCAATTTTTATTAGTTCTAGGGAAACAAAAAATGTTTTGAGCCTGAAGCATTTAGAAAATAAAATAAGTGATTTAAAAAAAACGAATTTTATTTACAAAAGATGATGTAAAAATGGTATTACAATTGAAAAGGACATATTTTTTTGCTAAAGTGATCCGTTGTTGAGCAATTCCAGCCCAAAACAGGAATTTTTCAGGTACTTTTTTCTCGACCCTCTCCGATTTCAATGAAACTTTGTAGACATGTTATCCTACGATTATATAAGCCATTTTTGTGTATATGGAGCCAGTTTAACATGATAATGACATTTGAGAAGGGCGTAAGCAGCGCCGTACCTAGGGGTTGGTGCAGTTGGCGACCGCCAAGGGCGCCAGCCCTTGGGGGGCGCCGAAAACGATGATTGTACAAATTTGTCATGTTATTATAAAATCCTAGAAAGGTATTCAGAACAAAAGGGGCGCCAAATTTTAAAGTAGGACTACAAAATAACTCGGTAATCTTGGTCGGAATATTACAAGTATTGCTTATAACACTTGGGGCGCCAAAATCAACTATTTCAATAATTGTACCAGAATTAAATTTAAAATTCAATTCAATTCATTTATCAAAGGGGCGCTCAAGTGGCAAAAATTTCAGGGTGTTATAACAATTCTTTGAAATAGCTAGAGATTTTATATTCCAACTACAGTATATAAAATTCAATTTAAATTTCACCATTTTTTCCAGCATCAGGAACCATCAAGCTTTTTTATGTTTTGAAGTTTTTTTTTATATAATCAGCTATTTAATTGAAATTTACACATTTCTATTGAAAATCTGAAATAAAAAGAATAAGATACACACTAAAAAATTTGGAATTTTACATTTGATGTAATCTTTATTCAAACCGATTATCAAATCATGTAAACGTCTTTTCGATGTAAGATTAAGTTTATTTTAATGTAACTCGATAAAATTCCCATTGGGATTCCTTTACATCGTGTGAACCCTAAAATTACATCAAAACTAACCTAACTTCACGCCTAATTAGATGCACATATCTGGAGCATCATATTTGATGTAATGTTACATCTAATAAAACCCAATATCACGCACATTAGCCACTACACGTTTGTCAGAATGTTGAAACGTCAAAACGTCAGCAAGGGTTCACGTCGCAGCGGGAAACAATTTTTCGTTCAGATTTTTTTTTTGCAATTGTGTCCTTTATTGTCGAAACTTACTACTAAAACTAGCAAATCGCTGATAAAGGTGAGTTTAATCGATCTTGAGGTGATATGCAACAGATTGGTAACATGTTTTGTCGATTTCCCCTCATTTTTTTAGATCGCGAACATCATGGAAAAGGGAAATTACAGTTCAAGCCAAGTTTATGCCGCTGTTCCGCTACAGCTGCCTGGACACTTTCTGAAAACGTTCCCTCATACAAAGATGTTCCCGAAGTGAACCGAAACTGTCACCTGCTTGAGGGTTGGCCAACACACTACAAATGGGTAGTGGAAAAAAAAACAAAAGCAGTGATTAAAATGGAGCAATTCTGGCGATTAATCGAAGTTGAAAAAACAAGGATTGGGCCATGAGTAAACATTTATTGTAATTTTCTGAGATGTGATGAGTGATGTGTGCAATAAAAACGTATTGTTTTAAGAAAATGTAAACACGTGTTTTTATTCGTCCAATAAGAATGATACGATTCGTATAAGAATTATTTCTGACCAAATTACGATTAATGTAATTTTACACGATCGTCAAAGCTCTTTGGAACGTGTAATATTACGTTTAATTTAATCCAGCTTTGCGTCTAATTTGATGCTCCAGTTATGTGCATCTAATTTGACCGAAAATTACACGTTTTTTTCGAAGTGTGTATTTCAAGTTTAAAGAAAATGGCATTTGAGATATTTTTATCGTTTTAAATGCAAACTTGTGCGTTGGGATTGGCCTACGTTTTCGAAATACTGAAGTGTTTAAATTGAATATTTGCTCCCTCCGTGTACGCACGAGAGCATGCAGCTAGTGCTCAGTGCTCCATCGTTTTTTCGATTTTTTTCGCCGTAATTGATTGTGGTTACCCGTGAGTTTGCTTCTCCAGCATGCCAAAGGCCGGCCGTGGCCGTGGCAGTTCGAGTGCGGCCTCGAAAAACCCGCGAAGTTCGTCTACCGGCCGTGTGCAAAAAGGTAAACAAACCAACGCCGTGTCGGCCGCCATCGCGCAGGGGAGCGTCAGCGCTGAAGGCATCGACAAAAGTTACTACATCCCGGATATGTCCCAAGATCACCAGTGCGAACCCGTTCCGGTACTTCCGGTGCCACGACCAGTGGCACATCAACATCCGCCAACATCCCCATCAGGAACGAGTTCCAGATGCTGAGCGACGACGAAGAAAATAACAACTCTGACGGTTGCAGCACTACCGACGACGACGACGACGATGATGGTCGTGCATGGAAAAAAGTGCCGACGTCAAAAAAGAACAACTCTCCAGTGGAACGTAGACCACTAGGGTGTAATATCAAAATCGATTTTCCAGCACAGCAATTTTTCAGTTCCTTTTGGGGTCCTAAACAACTCCCCAAAGTTTGAGAATTATTGGCTCAGTCCTCACATTGCGCAAAGCAATTCAATTTTCCATACAAATTTGTATGGGAAAAATCATTTTTGAATTTTCATATTTAAAAATCCACGTTTAATGCTATATCAAAACCGGCTTCATATTCGGATGCTCTGGAAGATGCTCTACAACTTTCCCGAAGAGAGTATGGTGCTAGCTTGCTCCTGAAAGAAGATACAGCGTCCTCAAAACTCGTCTAAAACGTGCTTTTCGAGCAAAAAACACGTTTTAGACGAGTTTTGAACACGCTGTATCTTTTCATAGGAACAAGTTAGCACCATACTCTCTTCAGGAAAGTTGTAGAGCACCTTCCAGAGCATCCAAATATGAATCCGGTTTTAATATAGCGTGAAACGTGGATTTTAAAATATCGAAATCCAAAAAAATTGTTTTCTCCATACAAATTTATATGGAAAATTGAATCGCTTTGCGCAAAGTGGGGACTTATCCAATCGTTCCCAAACTTTAGGGAGTTGTTTAGGACCCCAAAAGGTACTGAAAAGTTGCTGTGCTCACTAAATTTGAACAACTTTATTTTTTTCCATACAACCATATTACACCCTAGTAGACCACCTCCAATTTTTGTTTTGGACACGTTAGCGGACGATGTTGACGAGTTGCTGGAAGGTCTCGGATATTGTCTGAAAATCGGTAAGTCGACAGTGCAAGTGATCACACTGACCAAAAAGAATTTCGACCTGGTGTTTGAAGAATTGAAGCGTAGCAACTTCAACTTCTACACATTCAACCCCAAGAAGCCCCCTGTTAAGGTCGTCTTGCAGGGTTATCAAGACCGTCCGATCTCCGACCTGAAGGGTCACCTTTCGGACGCCGGAATAAAACCGCGGGAGATAAAAGTGCTCTCGCGAAAGACAACAGTCACGGGTGTGCACACACTGTACCTGTTGTACTTCGACCGCGGCACCGTCAAGCTCCAAGACCTGCGGCGGACTAAGACGTTGGACGGTTTTTGGGTAAACTGGCGGTTTTACACCAAGAACCCGACGGACGTAGCGCAATGCCACCGTTGCCAGAAATTCGGCCACGGCTCGAGGAACTGCAACCTCCGGCCCCGCTGCGTGAAGTGCGGTGAGTCACACCTCTCGGAGGCGTGCGCACTGCCACGTAAGGCGGACTTGGGGGACAAGGCAGAACAAACTAAGCTGCGCGTAAAGTGTGCGAACTGTGACGGTAACCATACCTGCAATTACCGCGGATGCGTCGCGCGCAAGGTCTACCTCGAGGAGCAGGAAAAGAGGAAGAAGAAAGCGTCCCACCCTCCTCAGCGAAGTACGAGCGCAGCCGTTCCTGCAGCTGGACAGCGTACGGTTCCAGCGGAAAACTCAGCGTTCCCTCCTGGTTGGGGGCGTTCGTTCGCCAGCGTGGTCGCTGCCGGTAGCGGCAGTACGGCCCAGCAAGAAGTCACCGGGGAAGATCTATTCACCCTGCCGGAGTTCTTTGCTCTCGCGGGGGAGATGATGACGCGGTTTCGGAGCTGCCGGAACAAGGCAGAACAATTCCTGGCCCTTGGGGAACTGATGATCAAACACATCTACAAAGGATAAATTATCTGTGATCTAGATATAAGCTTTCTCTTCCTCTATCCCCTTTCCTTTGCAATTTCTGTAAGTTTTTTTTATAGTTTTTTCTTACTCTTGCTAGTGCCTTAGTTAAAGAAATAATTGTTCCTAAATGGATTATGATGCAACACACAGCTGTAAGGAACTCCAAAACTCTGTGATGCACTTCAAAATAACTCATTGTATCTTGATTATTCACCAATAAAACCGAATTGAATTGAATTGAATTGAAAAAATTGAATATTTCTAACACAAAAAATGCTTTGACTTTTGTTAAATTTCTAGCAAAATATTTTTTTTTCAACATAAAAATGTTGGTTTTTTAAGAGCACATAAATTGCTCTAAATATATTATATTCTGCTGCTTGTATTCAATTGCTTGTAGCAAGAGTGAAAAAGTAAAATTTGGGTGTCTTCGACAAAGTTGCATAGATTGGCATGCCCACCAACTTTTTAGTCGTAAAGTAAAATATTATACAATTTCTTGTATAATTTTGATTTGCAGAAACACCATTATCGCGGACCCATTAGATTTTAAACCAAAGCAAAATTCCAACTCCAAAAACAGCAATATTTTTGGGAAAACACAAAGTTCCACTTAATTTTGCTTCTAGGGTCAATAATTTGAAGAATGTTAGTAACATTTTCCTTGAAAATTTTTGTTTTGTTATGTTTTAATGGAATGGATAAAGTTGCTTATCTTTCACATACATTTTTTTATTTCATGGATTCCATGTGTTGGGCTATCCAGTGTAATTTCGCCTAAATTTTCACATTTACACAAACGGTTCTAAAAGCTTTGTGTGTAGAGGGTGACTATTCTCGAGATTTTCAATTTCCCGGGAATCGAGAGTTGAATTTGGAAATTTCCGGAATTCCGGGACCTGGTAGTGTTTATAACTATGCCAATAGTGCCAGTAATGTATAAAGAAAAGTTACAAATGTGTTTCTTTTCAATGAATTCAGTTACGATTTATTCATGCTTATTTAATGAAACGTTAATTAGTAGCCTCATTATTTTTGGGAACTATTATCTACTTCTTGATTTTTTTCTGAATCTGCAATACAACTTGTTGTATGAACTTGTTTTTAGATTTTTGTGAAATAACAAAATAGCTAATATATAATTTCACAGTATCGGGATTTTTATAATATAATAAATAGCGACTCAAAACAACAATTTTAATATTTTTTTTTCTTTTTCAAAACTGTAAATATGCATTGAAGAAATAGTGATCCGGAAAACCCGAATGTTCACTTTTGGCGGTCTTTACAAAGATTTCCAGTTTTCCAGGCTAACTGATAAGTATGCTTTAAGGTTAATTTTGGAGTCCACATGATTTTAAGTTTTCCCAATTATAGTTATTGGAATTTTTAATAAGTTTAAATTTACACTTTCTGAATTAGAAGATAAGAGAAGCATTGGTTCATTCGAACTTGAACATCTTACATTGAACACCCAATGTTCTGAACAATTTCGAATTTTCAATTTTTTTTTATTTGTTTATATATTTTTGCTTCGACCAAATTTCCCGGGAATCGAGAGGTCCAAAAATTGTCGATTTCCCGGGAATTCCCGCTCGTCACCCTCTATTTGAGTGTAATGGTTTTTATACAAAATTTTAAGAAACTTTAGATGTCGAATATGCCTTTGTTTGAAGCTATGAATTTTCAAAAAACAAATTTTAGGAATTTTATATCAATCAAAAAACACAGTCACAGAGAAGAGAAATATTTTTTTCAAAAATAAATTGAAAAAAAAAATAGTTTCAAAAGGAATGCATCCAAAAACAAATTTGAAAAGGAGTCCATTTTCTAATCAGTTAAACTATTTTTTCAGGAATGCAGGAAAATGCTGATACAATGAAATTTTAGCTAGGTCAGATCAAATTCTGTTTAAAACGATAAAACAACACTCTGCTATTTTCAGTCAACATTAATCCTAAAGCACCTTTTCGTTACAACCTATCTGTATTGGAAAGATTTAAATCGATTGTAATGGTTTAAAAATAATAAAACATTAATTTGAATATTCTTCAAAGAATTAAATTGTGGTTGGATTATTTAGCTGTTATATTTATTCAATCAATTCCCATTATATTATTAAAACTCTTTGAAGCAATCGCTGAAAATTTAAGTAAACATATCAAAATGATGAAAAATTTGGAGGGGCGCCAAATTGATGCTTCGCCAAGGGCGCCATGGACCCTAGGTACGGCTCTGGGCGTAAGTGTTTTAAATATTTTTGTAATTCGGAATTTAAATATTTCTGTATCTCGAAGCCGTTGCATCGTATCAAAAAGTGGTCAAAGACAAACTTGTAGGAAATTTGACGGGCTTTTCGATAAAAATACACTGAAAGAAAAAAACACCCACCTTTTATGAGATTTTTTGATTTTTAAGTTTAAAAGTCAAATTTAAGGGGGAGCCCACGATTTTTTTTCGTTCAAAATTTTTGTGAAGATAGCCTAAGATGTAACAAAAAGACTCACGAAAAATGCAGAATGGAGCAACTCACCTAAAAAAATACAAAAATCATTTACTGAGACTGTTTTTTTGAAAAATGCTCTGAACGTCAAAATTTTCAAAAACCGAATACGGGAATCGATTCTCCAGACAATTTTACATAAAAGTCTCCATATTGACTACTGTCCTAAGTCCAATCCTTGTGAAGTTACAGCGGTTTTAAAAATAAAAATGTTGAAAAAATAGGTTTTTTGATGGTTTTTGGCAATTTCTATATGACAAACTTGATTTTTCAGTCTCGTAAATATTTTTACCGGAAAGCTCGTCCAATTTCCCATAAGTTTGTTTTTGACCACATTTCAATTGGATGTATGATCTTACAGATATAAGCTAATTACATTGCTCATAAATGAAAACATAATATTTTTTCAGTGTAGTATAGTAACCTGGATAGTAAATTAGCTTATATCTGTAAGCCCATACATCCAAATGAAATGTGGTCAAAGACAAACTTATGGGAAATTGGACGAGCTTTCCGGTAAAAATATCAACGAGACTGAAAAATCAAGTCTGTCATATAGAAATTGCCAAAAACCATAAAAAACCTATTTTTTCAACATTTTTATTTTTAAAACCGCTGTAACTTCACATGGATTGGTTTTAGACCAATGGTCAATATGGAGACTTTTATGTAAAATTGTCTGGAAAATCGATTCCCGTATTCGGTTTTTGAAAATTTTGACGTTTAGAACACTTTTCAAAAAAACAGTCTCAGTAAATGATTTTTGTATTTTTTTAGGTGAGTTGCTCCATCCTGCATTTTTCGTGAGTCTTTTTGTAACATCTTAGGCTATCTTCACAAAAATTTTGAACGAAAAAATCGTGGGCTCCCTCAAATTTGACTTTTAAACTTAAAAATCATAAAATCTCATAAAAGTTGGGTGTTTTTTTCTTTCAGTGTATTTTTATCGAAAAGCCCGTCAAATTTCCTACAAGTTTGCCTTTGACCACTTTTTGATACGATGCAACGGCTTCGAATTACAGAAATATTTAAATTCCGAATTACAAAAATATTTAAAGCACTTATGCCCTTCTCAAATGTCATTATCGAGTGGAACTGGCTCCATATACACAAAAATGGCTTATATAAGCCAAGGATAACATGTCACCAAAGTTTCATTGAAATCGGAGAGGGTCGCGTACAACCGATTCCCTATTTGGCATGGAATTGCTCTGTTTTATTATATAAGTTCAATTATGAGGAAACACTTATTTTTTTATTTTTTAAATAAATGCCCATACGTGTGCATTTCTGAAATAAAAATGTCAAATACCTTGAAGTTACAAACGTCATAAAAAAACTGCTCTCAATTTTGAAATGGCGATATCTCTGAAACTAATGGTCGAATTATCAATGTCAAAAAATTAATCATTCGTAATAATCTCTACAAACACGTATTTTGAAAATAAAAAAAAAACACATATTAAGAAATTAAAACTAGAACTAAAAGAAGTAGAATTATTTGTTTTAAAGATTTTTTAGAATTGCAAATCAGACCATGGATTTTTGATTTTGAAAATTGATTATTGTTCAGATGAAAACCAAAAAACTTCAATTTTATTTATTATTCTTTTTATTTGAGTTATTTTGAGAGTGTAACTTTGTTTTTCTGAATATTTCCAAGCAACACCTACTAATTTTCTAAAGACATCATAATGCGAGACATATTAAAAAAGTGAAAATTTTATCATGTTTGATATAGATTGAAAAAAAAGCTTTTTATCCCATTATTTTTACAATAATCGCATTATTGTCCAATACAGAATTGCGTTGAATGAGACATTTTTCTATTATCTCACGCTTGTTTGTTTTCTGGAGAAAAAAAAATTAGAATTAAAATGAAATTACAAGCCCCGGTTTCAACATCTGAAGGAAAAAATAGTTCAAAATGCATCATACGTCAGTCCAGTTGTAATTTTTCATAAGTTTACAAAATTTCTAGTATTAATGAAAAAAAAATATGCAGGAAAAAAGTTTTTGCGGTGCGGTACATTGGAATTTCTTAGACATAGAACAAATATTTTTCAACGTGTCCAAACATGCTAAATATGATTATCAATGTAGAAAAATGCATTTTAGGTAGTATTCAGTTGATTAGACTTCTATACTTCCGAATATTTTCAGTTTTTTTGAAAAAAATAAAGGATTTTTTTTTCAGACCAATTTTAAAGGGGGGAGGGGCGACACAAACTTTGAAAAATGTTTGCAACGACCTAAGACAAATGAAAATTATTGAATTCTTCTTCTCCTTCCTTTCATTGCATAAACATATTGTGATTGACAAACAATTCTTAAAAAATTAGATTTTTCTAGCCTGCTATTATTGTTTTTCTATTGTGACATATTTGGGTTAGTAATAGAGCTTTAAAATAAGGCAATTTAATCAATAGATATTCAGATTATTGCAGATTTCTTTTGAAATTTTTATGTTTTTATTTAATTTTAATTTTAATAATTGATTTTTTTGTGAAGCTCACACAATTTTTTTGAAAATTTTGTTTTTATTGATTTCTTTATATGCAAAACAAAAAAAAAATGCAAAACCACATGAAACAAGTCGTAGCTAAATCATTCCCTGGTAAACACCGAATATAAAATTCAAATTCTTCCATAAAACAAAGCTAATGCAATTTCTTCGCCAAGTTAATGCGACCGCCAAATTCCCTCATTGACCATAAAAAAAACATTCAACTGCGTCCAAAGTTCCGACCACCAATTGCCAATAACTCTGGGCCCACAAAAAGTGTTTATCTAAGCCCGGCGAAAAACCCCACCCCAACCCATTCGCGTCTTTTTATCGGGTCACTTTCCGAGGAAGGGGCCATCAATCCGCGACGAGGCTCTCACATTCAAAGAAACCGTTATTGGCCTCGACAGATGGTTCAATAAAAGTCAGCGCATGCCGCCCCGTCCAACTTTAACTTCATAAAATCTGACCACCGCGCTAAAACACAATCGAATCGATTGCCACCTCCACACCCACCACCTTGTTGATTTATGGGCCGACGAACCAAGAGCCGAAGACAAATGCCACCACCACCACCCCGTTGTGTAAAAGAATTTCGCCATCTTGGCAGTTTCCCATTTTCTTTATTTGAGCCCATTTATCGAGCCACGGCGCAATTAGATTCGACACCAGAACATTGTTGTCAAGACGGAAAATCATTAGTGTGGACACGAACCCTTGGTAAGGGGTGTTGGGAAGAAGACTGTAAAATTTATACAAGGAATAAAAAACATTTGATTTATTTTTCAAAATGTAAGATAAAACCCTTTGTAAATTGAATGTTCGAAAAACTCAAAAATTTTAATTTAAAAAATGGAGCATTTATGGGCAGGACAGACAATATGACAAGAAGTTAGTTTTTCGAACCATCGAGAAATGTTCAACAAGGTTGTTAGCGATCCCGAGCAGACAGAAATAACTTGGGAATATTTTTTTTTGATATTTGAAAATTCTAGGCCAATCGTTATGATTTTTTATGTTATTGGATTGTTATTGTAATAATAAACTAATAACACTTTTAGTTATTCTTCGAACAAACCTTTGTTATAATTTTTGTTATTTTAACAACTAATCCGATCATCCCTATGATAGTTGGAGTTATTCTTCCAAAACAAAAAATGTTATTCCAAAGTTGTTTTGGCTTTCAACCAATATGAGACCAATAACAAATTTTGTTATGATAACATAAACTGTTATTCAACTCTTATGCAACACTTTCTGTTATTTTAACAGTATTTGTTATTGAAATGACATGAATTTTGTTATTACCGTCTGCCCGGGATAACCTTATCTTGGTTATCATTAGTCATCTACAGTAATTGCTTAAAATGAACCTATTCAATCAAAATCTTCTCAGACATACATGTTGTATAAATTTTTACATTATTTGAGTTTTTAATGTTAAATGCTCAAATTGTCACAAAATATCATTTTTCACATTCAAATTTTCATAATTGGATTTGGGTTTCAAACATCGCAAAATTTTATTTTGGTTTTGCGCAAAATACTCAAATATTGACAAAAAATTTTCCATACTCGGGAGCGAATGACCCATAGGGTTAAAGTGCCCTTAATAAAATCAAAAATAACAACATTTCTATACTATTTATACAAATTTTCATAGTTTGCAAAAGGTATACAAAAAATCTAATACCGTGAAAATCTATACAAAATTTCCCGTAATTTAGTAATCCATTTTGAAGTTTAAGAAAAGTTTGGGTGTTTTTAAAATACGGTATTTAAAAAAAACTAGATAAAATTATTATTGATTGATTTTGAAATAGAACAATTTTTAAACTTAAAAATATTATAAAGTTAAAATTGTTACATATTTAAATTTTTTATATTTTTTTAGTTTTTAAAAATTTGATATTTTTGTAAATTTGAATTTTTTATAAACTTAAAAATATTATAATTTTAAAAATTTAAAAATTTAAAAATGTCAAAATTTGGAAATATTATAAATTTAAAATAAAATTAATTTCAAAATTTGATAAATTCAAAACTGTATAAATTTAAAATTTTTATAAATTTGAAAATTAAAAAAAATGTTAATTTTGTAAATTTTATAAATTTGTAAATTTAAGAAATTTAAAAATTGTTTTATCATGAAAATGTGATAAAAAATTTGATAATTTTCTTAATTTGTAAATTTTATAAATTTGAAAATTTTACAAATTTAAAAAATTTATTCATTTGTAAATTTATTAAATTTTATAAATTTGTGAATTTAATAAATTTTAAATTTTTACAAGTTTGAAATTTTATGAATTTGATTTCTTTATAAATTTGGAATTTATATAAATTTGAAATTTTTCAATTTTTTTTCAATTAAATAATTTAATAAATTTGAATATTTTATAAAGTTGAATATTTTATAAATTTTAATATTTTATAAGTTTGAATATTTTAAATATTTTGATATTCTATAAATTTGAAAATCTTATATATTCGAAAAAAATTTTTTTAATATTTTTTAAATTTAAGTTTTTTTTAATTGGATCATTTTATAAATTTTTAAAATCTTTTAAATTCGAAAAAAAAATTAATTGGATTATTTTATAAATTTGAATAAATATTTCAGAAATCTTAAAAATTTAGAAAATTTAAAATTTGATAAATTTATAAATTTGAATGCGTTTTAAATATGAAAATATAGAAATTAAATAATTTTAAAACATTCAAATTAGAAAATTTTATAAATCTGAAAATATTACCTATAAATTTAAAATTTTTATAAATTTGAAATTTTCAAAAAATTTAAAATTTTATAAATTTGAAATTTTTAAAAGGTTTAAAAGTTTTAAGAATTTGGAATTTTTAATAAATTTGAAAATTTATGAATAAAATAATTTTATTAATTTGAAAATTTCATAAATTTAAAAATTTTTAAACTTGTAAAATTGTATAAATTTGAAAATTCCATGAGTTTGTAAATTTTATTAATTTATTTTTTTTATAAATTTGAAATTTTATAAATTCAAAAAAATTACAAATTAGAAACTTTTTGAAATTTAAAATTTATGAATTTTAACATTTTATTAATTTAAAATTTTATTAATTAAAAATACTTTCAATATGTTAGTTTTGCAAAGTTTCAGTATTCAATATAAAAACCTAGATTTCAGTGAAAAATAGTGTCGTTTAGTATTGAAAATATGAAAATTTTGTTATCAAAATAAAACATTTTCACTGTATTTGCAATTTGCAACAATATTTTGGTTAAAGCTGTCGAAGTCTGGACAGATTTTGACTGAAAAAGTTCACCTTTAGATGTAATTAGCTGTAAATGAGCTATCGTCAGTTTTCTCCGATGAAATTGTGTTTTGAAAACAGTCACGATATAATTATCGGCAATAACCTAATAATTAAAAAAAATGTGATCCTTAATTGTGAAGCCAAATTATAATAAAGAAAATAGTTAGTGTATTTTCAACAAATTTATTTATGTTTTGAGGAATATTAAAAATAAAATTTAAAGGTTCAATATAATTTCGTAAAACAAAAACGAAAAAAAAAATCAGTTCACATTTAAAAATAAATTTTTAAATTATATGTGAAATCATATCAAATTTATATTGAATAATCAATCTGTATAAAATAACCACCATCTTTATGATATGTTGTTGTTCCACTCTGAAATGAGCGGAGCACAGAAAATCTGAAATTTGAAAATAATATTATGAATATAATGAATAATCTGAAAATAATAATAAGTTATTAAATAATCTTTGAAAACCGAATTGAAAAATACTGCAAAAGTGTGAGTTTTAGGTAGATTAAAATGATGAAAACAAAATAAAATAGCTACAGAAGCTTATCTACAAAACTAAAATAAAACCTGGATTCAAGTATAAGATATCAACGTTCAAGGGATACCTTACAGGTGGAAAATCAACTTTCCCACAATTTCGTATATTGAACCGAAAGTCATAAATCAAGCGCAGAGCCCAATACAATGCCAAGAGAAAAGCACGAAAAAAAACGCCGAAATTTCTGGAACCAGAACAACGCAATTTCACCTTGCCTTGACAAAACACAAAAAAAACAGCAACTTCGTTTCGTTTGGTTTGGCCAACCACAGCCAATTCAGTTCAGGGATGTTTCTGCCCAATTACCACCCACCACCCAATGCTTCCAATACAAACCCATTACAATTGGCAACTACAACTTTTCGTTCACCATTACAATCAACTTTTCGCGTGAAATTGGGAGCGAAAAAAAAGAAGCGACCGTTTCTTAGGGTTTTATTGCAGCATCTTCTGAAACCATCATTATTCTTCCTTTTTTTCTTATTTATTTTTTCTCCGGTGGATGCCAACTGATGAGTCAAATTGCATGAAAATCGTGAATTTTACGAGATTTACCCGCTCCTTCTGAGTCTGCACTTATTTTATGTCTTCCGTGGGAGCACGGGAAGGAGTAAAAAAAAGCACAAACTTTCCAACGTTGCAACTTTTTGAGTTAATGTGACTTTGGGTAACTGGGTTCATTTCTGTAATTTATACATTCTAACTTTTTCAATATTTTCTTTTTAATCAATTTTTATTTTAAAAAATTTAAAAATATTTTCCAAAAAAAAAAAAACTTGTCTCAAACCCACCGTGTTATACGACTATCTAAACTGGGTATCCGTCCCTTCGTGGTCTCACGTGGCTTGGCACGGATGTTTCCGTTTTACACGCTTTGCCCCCCTCCCTGGTTGGGCATGTCCCCCCCGCCAGTAGTTTATAAGATCTTCGCTGTCAGTCGAGCTTTCGGGTTCGGTCCATTTCCGGACCGGAAAGTTTCTTTTTCTTGGTGGTGCATTACTGAGCTTCCAGTTTTCTTCCAGTTTTGACGCTTCTTCTTTTTTTTGCTAACACGAGATGAGAAAAACGAAACGGAAGCCCTTTTTTACGGGGCAACCCCTTTCCTGTGTGTGAAGGAAGTTGGACTGACCAAAGAATTGGAATTGGCAGAGGGGGTTCAATGGGCTATAAAGTATCAAAAATATTAAACTTCTCCAGCCCAAATTTTTTTTATATTGATGTGCACCAAAAAAACATATTTTTATTTCGATTTTTGATTACCTGTTTTATGTTTTAACGAATTTCAAGAAACTAAAAAAAAAAATAATTTAGCATAGCACTGCATAGCATAACAGATCTGCACCATGCCACAATTGTAAATTCAATGCTTTTTATACAATTTTTCTGTTGCCCGGTACAATAAAAAAACTGAGAACGTGAATTTCTACACTGTACTCCAAGGCTACGCCGATATAATCATAGAAGGATTTGGGACAGATTGTTTTTTTTTTTACTTAGTGAATATTTTTTTAACTTGAATTTGAAATAAGACTTGTATGAATCTTCGGTCCATTTCACTCCAATTATCCCTCCTCTCCCAACAAGAATGACAGTGCTTCATACACACTGCTGCTACATGACTGCTCGTTGTGGGTGGCGTTTATTACATTCGTGTGCCACCGCAGCCGGAAATGAGTGTTCATTTTTGATGAGCGATTGGTATGTGCTACCCGGAGTAGGAGGAGGTGCCGAAGTGGCAGGATATCGATGAACTTCCATCATGATGGCCACCGCCACCAGCAGCATCGCCAACAATGTTGAGTTGGATCGTTGCTCTTTCTTGGCTTGGATGTCGGCTGGTGTGTAACATTCAGTAGAGGATTGCTGTCAGAACTTGGAGTAGCAGTAAAGCCAAAAGCGCCTTTCATGTTATGGATCGAATTACACTTCTTCAGGGAAGGTTGACAGGAGGTGCTAGCCAAACTGACATAAATGAGTTTAATTGGATAATAAATAATAAGCTGTGCTGGAGCAGCATCCAGAGCGGCAGCAAAATCTAATTAAAGTTTTGGTATGGTTCAAATGCATTATCGAAAAATGTATCAAAATCTCTAAGAAGTAAGATTCGATACTTTAAAATAATCCAAAAATGCTATTTAAAAAAAATCTAATTTATGCCAGAATGTCACGCAAAGTTTTTTCCTAAACAAATAACTTAAATTCAACTAATCTTCACTATTAGAAGAATGATCCACTTTAAATTAACAAGATTATAATTTTGAACATTTTTGGATCGTTAAACAATAAATCAAGATTACTCTCTCCTTTCTCGCATACTTCCAGTTACCATCCGGTAACGAGATTAGCATTAACCAGCAGGACACACACACACACCAACACACTGTGACATTCTGCAGCAATTTTCTTCTCTATCGCTTGGAAAATAGTCGCTGCTTCTGAGTTTGAGGTGGTGCAACTTTGCAGCCCAGTTTAACACAGCTGCAGTGGCAGTTTGTCGTGGCTTGACACATCCTAGCATCGAACCAGGACACAACTGCACGTATAAAGGCCGTAAGAGAAAAAAAAGCCGTAAGAGCCAACGTGACCTCCGACACTAATATTCGTTTTTCTTCAAATTGTAACAAAATTTCATTTATTTATAGTTTGGAGCACTTGAAAGACGTGTAGATAAACAATCTAAAACATTTTTGAAATTGTTTTTTTTGTAAGTCGGTCGAATACCGAGGCAATAAAGACTTTGTTTACCTTTTGCTCTTACGTCTTTTTGAAAACTAATCCATGATTACAAATATTAGTTAATTCCAGAAATAAATATTTTTTGATCATTTCAAAGACGCCAATGTTCGCTTTTCAAAAGATTGCTACCCTTTGCTTACTATGAGCTATCATGCGTCTCCATCAAAAATGCCTTAGAACATCTATCTCATGGAGCAGCATGGTTGTTGGCAGAAGACATTCTTTCTGCAGTTTGCTGTTCAAAAATTTGATCTTTTCTCACTTTATGCATGATTTTCAGATATTTTTCATTTAATAATTTAATGCCACTGTGCTCTCTTATGCTAACTGGATAGGAAAACCAGCAAGCTTAGTACAAGATGCGCATCGAATTACTCAAAAAACTCAAACTGTAAACTAGTTTTTCTCCAAACTTTTATCAAAGATTTTATTAGTTTCTCTTATTTTTTTCCCCTAAAAATCAGGGAGATTCCCCTAAAAAGTACATGGAAATAATAGCTATCGTTTTCAAAATATAAATTACGTTTATTCTACATTTTAAATCAAATCAGGCTTTAACAAATATGGAATTTCAGGAATTTAAAATTCTAGGATAAATATGTCCTTAACCTAATAAATATTTTACTATTTTTTTTTTGGAAGAAACTTAGCTGTAACAATGTCATGAAATTTCAAATGGCGTATTTTTAAAGGCTTTAGCAAATCGACTTTTTTCAAAATTAGTTTTTTCCATGCATTCTTACACTAAATGAAGCCATATTGAAAAAGTCGTTTTAAATACAAGCCACCATACAATTTGTAGGCTGGTCATTCACAATGGACATATGCTTATTCGAAATATTCAGTCTCGAGAAAGGATTTTGATATCTTGCAAATAGTTTAGTTAAGTAATTTTCTTCTAATTTTTAGTATAGTTAAGAAATTTTCTCCAAATTTCTATCAAAGATTTTTTTAGTTTCTCTTAATTTTTTTCCCTAGAAATCAGGGAGATTCCCCTAAAAAATACATGGAAATAATAGCTATCGTTTTCAAAATAAAAATTATGTTTATTCTGCATTTTAAATCAAATAAGGCTTTAACAAATATTGAATTTCAGGAATAATTATCGGAAAAGACATAAAATTCTAGGATAAATATGTCCTTAAGCTAATTAATATTTTACTATTTTTTTTTGAAAGAAACATAACTGTAACAATGCCATGAAATTTCAAATGGCGTTTTTTTAAACGCTTTAGCAAATCGACTTTTTTGATTTTTTTTCCGTGCATACTTACACCAAATGAAGCCATATTGAAAAAGTCGTTTTTAACCCGTATAGGCCTGGGTGAAATTGGAATCACTAAAATGGCCATAACTCAGCGAAAACTCAACCAATTTACATACTTCTTTATTAGTTGGACTCGTTAGAATGTCTATTTTCCGAAAATGACCCGCAGAACCCGGAAATGTTCCGGTGGCCGGAGATATTCCGGTGGGTCACTGGGTCAAACAGGGTCAAAAATGGCCATTTTGGGTCCCGCACTATTTTGTTGATAGAAATCTTGGAAAAAACACATTTTTTCATGTTACGATCTTTGTTCTGCCAACAGACAATACTGACCAATGATTTTGCACCACCGGGGATGTTCCGGATTGAGCGGGCAGGTTCCCTACCCCGGGGGAACCGGTCAAGGGACGGTCAGAAATAAAACTATTTCTATCATGGCAATATGGGTGTCAAAGTTCATCATTTTCAAAATCAAGCTCATCTTTGATCCCCAAAACCACTTTTGGACCGATCTGGCCACTTTGGGACCGGTTCCCGGTACTCCAGTGAAATCCGGAATAAGGCAAATTACGGGAATATTTCTGAACAATTTTGACTGGGCAATATGGGAGTCAAAGTTCATCATTTTCAAAACAAAGCTCATCCATGATCCCCAGAACCACTTTTGGATCGATCTGGCCACTTTGGGACCGGTTCCCGGTACTCCGGTGGAACCCTGAATATGGCAAATTACGGGATTATTTCTGTATAATTTTTGACTGGGCAATATGGGTGTCAAAGTTCATCATTTTCAAAACAAAGCTCATCCATGATCACCAAAACCACTTTTGGACCGATCTGGCCACTTCGGGACCGGTTCCCGGTACTCCGGTGGAACTCGGAATATGGCAAATTACGGGATTATTTCTGTATCATTTTTGGCATGGCAATATGGATGTCAAAGTTCATCATTTTCAAAATCAGGCTCATCTATGATCCCCAAAACCACTTTTGGACCGATCTGGCCACTTTGGGACCGGTTCCCGGTACTCCAGTGAAATCCGGAATATGGCAAATTACGGGATTATTTCTGAACAATTTTTGACTGGGCAATATGGGTGTCAAAGTTCATCATTTTCAAAATTTAGCTCATCCATGATCCCCAGAACCACTTTTGGATCAATCTGGCCACTTTGGGACCGGTTCCCGGTACTCCGGTGGAACTCGGAATATGGCAAATTACGGGATTATTCCTGAATAATTTTTGACAGGGCAATATGGATGTCAATGTTCATCATTTTCAAAATCAAGCTCATTTATGATCCCCAAAACCACTTTTGGACCGATCTGGCCACTTTGGGACCGGTTCCCGGTACTCCGGTGGAACTCGGAATATGGCAAATTACGGGATTATTCCTGAATAATTTTTGACAGGGCAATATGGATGTCAATGTTCATCATTTTCAAAATCAAGCTCATTTATGATCCCCAAAACCACTTTTTGACCGATCTGGCCACTTTGGGACCGGTTCCCGGTACTCGGTGGAACTCGGAATATGGCAAATTACGGGATTATTCCTGAATAATTTTGACAGGGCAATATGGATGTCAAAGTTGATAATTTTCAAAACCAAGCTCATACATAATTTCCAAAACCACTTTTGGATCGATCTGGCCACATTGGGACCGGTTCCCGGTACTCCGGTGGATCTCGGAATATGGCAAATTACGGGATTATTTCTGAATAATTTTGACAGGGCAATATGGATGTCAAAGTTCATCATTTTCAAAATCAAGCTCATTTATGATCCCCAAAACCACTTTTGGACCGATCTGGCCACTTTGGGACCGGTTCCCGGTACTCCGGTGGAACTCGGAATATGGAAAATTACGGGATTATTCCTGAATAATTTTTGACAGGGCAATATGGATGTCAATGTTCATTATTTTCATAATTTAGCTCATCTATGATCCCAAAACCACTTTTGGACCGATCTGGCCACTTTGAGGCCGGTTCCCGGTACTCCGGTGGAACCCGGAATATGGCAAATTAGGGGATTATTTCTGAATAATGATGAACTTTGACATCCATATTGCCATGCCATAAATTATACAGAAAAAATCCCGTAATTTGCCTTATTCCGGTTCCACCAGTACCGGAACCGGTCCCAAAGTGGCCAGATCAAAAGTGGTTTTGGGGATCATGGATGAGCTTGATTTTGAAAATGATGAACTTTGACATCCATATTGCCCAGACAAAAAATATTCAGAAATCATCCCGTAATTTGCCATATTCCGGATTTCACTGGATGGAGTACCGGGAACCGGTCCCAAAGTGGCCAGATCGGTCTAAAAGTGGTTTTGGTGATCATGGATGAGCTTTGTTTTGAAAATGATGAACTTTGACTTCCATATTGCCCAGTCAAAATTGTTCAGAAATAATCCCATAATTTGCCTTGTTCCGGTTCCACCGGAGTACCGGGAACCGGTCCCAAAGTGGCCAGATCGGTCCAAAAGTGGTTTTGGGGATCATAGATGAGCTTGATTTCGAAAATGATGTACTTTGACATCCATATTGCCCTGTCAAAATTATTCAGAAATAATCCGTAATTTGCCATATTCCGAGATCCACCGGAGTACCGGGAACCGGTCCCAATGTGGCCAGATCGGTCAAAAAGTGGTTTTGGGGATCATAAATGAGCTTTGTTTTGAAAATGATGAACTTTGACATCCATATTGCCCTGTCAAAAATTATTCAGAAATAATCCCGTAATTTGCCATATTCCGAGTTCCACTGGAGTACCGGGAACCGGACCAGATGGCAGATCCAAAAGTGGTTTTGGGGATCATAGATGAGCTAAATTATGAAAATGATGAACATTGACATCCATATTGCCCTGACAAAAATTATTCAGGAATAATCCCGTAATTTGCCATATTCCGAGTTCCACCGGAGTACCGGGAACCGGTCCCAAAGTGGCCAGATCGGTCCAAAAGTGGTTTTGGGGATCATAAATGAGCTTGATTTTGAAAATGATGAACATTGACATCCATATTGCCCTGTCAAAAATTATTCAGGAATAATCCCGTAATTTGCCATATTCCGAGTTCCACCGGAGTACCGGGAACCGGTCCCAAAGTGGCCAGATCGTTTCAAAAGTGGTTTTGGGGATCATAAATGAGCTTGATTTTGAAAATGATGAACTTTGACATCCATATTGCCCTGTCAAAATTATTCAGGAATAATCCCGTAATTTGCCATATTCCGGATTTCACTGGAGTACCGGGAACCGGTCCCAAAGTGGCCAGATCGGTCCAAAATGGTTTTGGGGATCATAAATGAGCTTGATTTTGAAAATGA
Organism: Culex quinquefasciatus; assembly: GCF_015732765.1. Taxonomy (NCBI): domain Eukaryota; kingdom Metazoa; phylum Arthropoda; class Insecta; order Diptera; family Culicidae; genus Culex; species Culex quinquefasciatus. The sequence continues at coordinate 30,004,529 of NC_051862.1, read as the reverse complement.
TGAACTTTGACATCCATATTGCCCTGTCAAAATTATTCAGAAATAATCCCGTAATTTGCCATATTCCGATTTCACTGGGTACCGGGAACCGGTCCCAAAGTGGCCAGATCGGTCTAAAAGTGGTTTTGGGGATCATAAATGAGCTTTGTTTTGAAAATGATGAACTTTGGCTTCCATATTGCCCTGTCAAAATTATTCAGGAATAATCCCGTAATTTGCCATATTTCGGGTTCCACCGGAGTACCGGGAACCGGTCCCAAAGTGGCCAGATCGGTCCAAAAGTGGTTTTGGGGATCATAAATGAGCTAAATTATGAAAATGATGAACATTGACATCCATATTGCCCTGTCAAAAATTATTCAGGAATAATCCCGTAATTTTCCATAATCCGGGTTCCACCGGAGTACCGGGAACCGGTCCCAAAGTGGCCAGATCGATCCAAAAGTGGTTCTGGGGATCATGGACGAGCTAAATTTTGAAAATGATGAACTTTGACACCCATATTGCCCAGTCAAAAATTGTTCAGAAATAATCCCGTAATTTGCCATATTCCGGATTTCACTGGAGTACCGGGAACCGGTCCCAAAGTGGCCAGATCGATCCAAAAGTGGTTTTGGGGATCATAGATGAGCTTGATTTTGAAAATAATGAACTTTGACATCCATATTGCCATGCCAAAAATTATACAGAAATAATCCCGTAATTTGCCATATTCCGAGTTCCACCGGAGTACCGGGAACCGGTCACGAAGTGGCCAGATCGGTCCAAAAGTGGTTTTGGTGATCATGGATGAGCTTTGTTTTGAAAATGATGAACTTTGACACCCATATTGCCCAGTCAAAAATTATACAGAAATAATCCCCTAATTTGCCATATTCCGGGTTCCACCGGAGTACCGGGAACCGGTCCCAAAGTGGCCAGATCGATCCAAAAGTGGTTCTGGGGATCATTGATGAGCTTTGTTTTGAAAATGATGAACTTTGACTCCCATATTGCCCAGTCAAAAATTGTTCAGAAATATTCCCGTAATTTGCCTTATTCCGGATTTCACTGGAGTACCGGGAACCGGTCCCAAAGTGGCCAGATCGGTCCAAAAGTGGTTTTGGGGATCAAAGATGAGCTTGATTTTGAAAATGATGAACTTTGACACCCATATTGCCATGATAGAAATAGTTTTATTTCTGACCGTCCCTTGACCGGTTCCCCCGGGGTAGGGAACCTGCCCGTTCAATCCGGAACATCCCCGGAGGTGCAAAATCATTGGTCAGTATTGTCTGTTGGTAGAACAAAGATCGTAACATGAAAAAATGTGTTTTTTCCAAGATTTCTATCAACAAAATAGTGCGGGACCCAAAATGGCCATTTTGACCCTGTTTGACCCAGTGACCCACCGGAATATCTCCGGCCACCGGAACATTTCCGGGTTCTGCGGGTCATTTTCGGAAAATAGACATTCTAACGAGTCCAACTAATAAAGAAGTATGCAAATTGGTTGAGTTTTCGCTGAGTTATGGCCATTTTAGTGATTCCAATTTCACCCAGGCCTATACGGGTTAAATACAAGCCACCATACAATTTGTAGGCTGGTCATTCACAATGGACATATGCTTATTCGAAATATTCAGTCTCGAGAAAGGATTTTGATATCTTGCAAAAAGTTTAGCAAAGTTATTTTCAAAATGAGGAAAATATCACTGAAACTTTAATTCTCAACATAAGTATTTTTAATTATTATTGATTCAAAAAGCTTATGATAACATAAGCAATTTTGAAATATGACACGAAGAAAATAAAAACCGGAAAAAATATTGTCAAAGAGCTCAGAAAATCGTTATTTTCAAAATTCAAAAATATTATTTTTGAATAATTCCCTAGAAATTGTATTTTTTCAAAATTTTATTTTGTATGTTTTATTCAGATACAATTTTGTCTTAGCATTTTCCACAGTTTTGTGGGCTGATAATACAAATGTAAAAAAAATCATCCAGGATGGGCATTTTTCTGAAAAAAAATGATTTTAGAAAAAAAGCAAAAATATTTTCTTATATCTTTAAAAAAAATTAAGGTGATTCACAAAAACTTGGATGAAGTACGCTGCCTTAAAGTATTTGGTAACTCTGAGTAACATTTTTCGAAAAAAAAAAATTTTTTTTCTTCATTTGGAATTAATTTTTCTTTGTTGGGACCATCCATAATCCACGTGGACACTTTTTTGGGAATCTGTTAAAACTGTTTTGGAAACAGTAAAAAGTTTTAACGCAGCTTAGTCTTTTTACTGTTGAACTGAATGCACAAAATTTCATAAAATATATAAAACGCAAAAACAGGCGAGGACACAAAGAGTTATTCGCAGAAAATATTATATTTATTGACTTTTCGACGCATTTCCTCTCGTCAAAAATTACTGATAACTGTAATTAACTGAATTTTTCTCTTAAAAATTTATATCGATTTTTCACAAGCAGAAATGTTTGAAAAAATCCTGATAACAAAAAACGAAATGACACTGTACTGACAAAATTAATTTATTTGTTTTTGAAACTTGATTATAGAGGAGAAAAGCAACTCGCGACAAAATTTTGAGGCTAGGAATTTTGACAGGTATGATTTTCATAAAGTATTCGCCTCCTTTTCTCTGCCACAGAAAGCTGGGGACAATGTAGCTGTCAAACTAGGCTAAAATGTTAAAGTCACTCACAAAATGAACTTTGAGTGATTTGAGTTCTATAGAGGAGAGAATCGTAACTCACAAAATAAACTTTGAGTGATTTGAGTTCAAATCACTCAAAGTTCATTTTGTGAGTGACTTTAACATTTTGGCCTAGTTTGACAGCTCCATTGTCCGCAGTTTTCTGTGGGAGAGAAAAGGAGGCGAATACTTTATTGAAATCATACCTGTCAAAATTCCTAGCCTCAAAATTTTGTCACGAGTTGCTTTTCTCCTCTATTAAACAAATTTCTACCTCTCCGATCACAGCCCGTTGATTAATTCAAACGTCAAATCCGATCTAAACTCAAATCTTTCCGCAGAAATGATGCCTCCTGAATGCATAATAAACCTGCTTTTTCTCTGCGGAATCGCAAACGAGAAAATGACAAAACTTTTCCCCACGCTCGATTGTTGAGAAAACTAATTTGCAACTTCCAGTGCAGTGCAGACCCCCAGACAAGATGAGACAAGACAAGACGAGATGGCAAAATTGAAATGACACCGTCCAGTAGTCGCTGACCGGGGCACCATTGAACAGAGCCATTTGGTGGGAGAGAGATAGTGAGGGGGCACGAAATAAAGACTTTCTAGACACAATGTGAAGTTTGGACGTGGGATTTGGAGATGTGACGTAAGCGACAAGAACATTTTAATTTCTATGTAAGCTCATTGAAAATTGATCAACTTCAAATTTGGCGCATACGTCAAATCACGTTTTCACTTAAATTTACTAGAGGGAGAACATTGTGGGTGTGAAACAAACTGCACCGTAGTGCAGACAACTTACTTCCGCCGCATAAAACTTCATATCGGACTCGTTGAAGACGCCATGCTGGGACAGATGATAGTGCAGATCGCCACCGTTCATCAAGTCCAGGATGAAGCACAGCTTGTCCGGGGTGTGGAACGCGTACGTCATGCACACGATGAACGGGCAGTCGACCTGTAGGAAAGACGAAGAGAGAACTTTATTATTATCACAGAACCTATAAATACCGAGAATGTCATAAATTAAGGCAGAGATGAAAAATGTCGACCATGAAATTGAGCTATCACTGTGAACCTTGAAAAACTTCAAGACCTAGAACAAAATCAATAATGTGGAAGGCAAATCAATTATTAAAAGAAAATGAAGAAAAAAAACGACAAACAAGAAAACTTTTCGCAACTCTGCCCTCCCTTCCAACATGATTCCCCTCTCAGTAAGGATAGGTGGATGGAGTAATTAATTAGCTACATGGTCCGTGAAGGGAAAAATACTTCCACGGAAATAGATTATCATCATCATTGGAGAGCAAGGGCAAATGCTGAGTCGGTAAGTTTAGCGCAGGTGTCGTTCTCGACAGGAGCGGCAAAATGGCAATTTGGAGCAGGGATCTTTTTTTAACGGCGGAAGTGGATTAACCTTTTTTTGCCTATACATACTAGGAACTGTGTTAGGGTTCTGCTCTAGTGATAATTAGATTGCTGCAGAGCTGGATATGTAGTAAGGTGACATTTCAGGGACACTTTTGAAGGTTTTAAATCAAATTTGGTGCATCTTTAACGTGTATGATGCTTAGTAATAGCTATTTTCTAGGAATGCAAATTGATTTCAATACTGAATTTCAGGTAAAAACTAGTTTAAGTTGTGCGGAAAAGCAATTCTGTACAAAATCGTCCGATTTCGACTATTTTTATTTTTTTTGTATTTTTTGATTTGGCTCAAACTTTGTGGGAGCCTTCTCTATGACCAAAGAAGCTATTTTGTGTTATTGGTTCACCCATACAAGTCTCCATACAATTTTGGCAGCTGTTCATACGCGAATGGTAAGTAAATATTCAAACATTTGTAACTTTTGAGTGAATTAACAGTTTGGTGTCTTCGACAAAGTTGAAGGTATTGTTGAGGACTATTGAGAAAAAAATAGGTACACGAAAAAAAATAGCCGAGTTTTTAATTAACTTTTTTTTTTAAATTTTCGAGATTTTTTTATGTTTAAGGGTACAAAACTTTTGACCGATAGAGAAGTATGGTAAAAAAATCTGCCGCTGAGTTATGATTTTTGAAAAAAAAATAAGGCCGATGCAAATATTTAAAAAAGTTTTTGTCCCTCGGCCCTGGCCAAGGTCAAGGGGGGGGCAAAAAAATAAAAAAATATAAAAATTTAAATAACAAGCCATAGTCTTCACATTTAAATGAAAAAAGTGTTTTAAAATGCATTTTACACTAGTTCAGTTGTTTTGCAATCATTAGTTTTCAAAAAATCTAAGATCTGACAAAAACAAAAAATGTATCGAAAAAAAAGATTTTGCATCGAAAATTTTCAAAAAATCTTAAGATTTTTTAATAAACCCAAACATGCTAAAAATGATTTTAAACGCAGGAGAATGTATTTTAATTTGATTTCAGTTGGTTGCACTTGAATTTTCATTGAAATTTTGAAGTTTATTGTAAAAATATTTTTTTTGCCCCCTGATTTTTCGGACCAGTTTTGAAGGGGGTGACAAAACTTTTAAAAATATTTGTACCAGCCTAATTGATTTTTGGAAAAAATCAAAATTTCATGCAAAAGCAATTTAACTTTTTTTTATGTAAAATTTAAATTGACATCGAAAAGTACTTTACAGATTTTTGATAAAGGGCTCGGTTTTCAAGATAAAGCCACCGAAAGTTTAGTTTTAGCGAAATATTTGCAGTTTTTCGATTTAAAAAATAATTGCTATAAAATTGTCTAAGAGACATTAAGGATTGGATCATTGGTTGCTGAGATACAGCGGCACAAAGGACAAGAAACAGGAAAATTGAAGTTTTCTTAGTATTACCTAGAGCGTCCAATTTCCCGGGGTTACAAAATTCCCGGGAAACGGGAAATTTGAAATTTAACGAAAATTATTCTGATCCTGTTTCTGATAAATCTTTTGCAACAAAATTGTATAGAACAGCAACTTTAATGGTCAAAATGAGTGTGAGAATCAATGAATGGCTACACTGCTTGTCAAAAATCATGCAACTTTGAGAAAATATATTAACTTTCTAATTTGAATGCCGTCTTTTAAATCGTCCCTAATAAAAGAAAATAATATTAGTATTTTTGTTGATATGAAAATCTATGCTCCACAACCATAAAATTGCTTTTAAATTTAATTTAATTTAATTAATTTAAAGTTAAAATGAAAAAAAAATCATGCAGAAATTTTGTTTGTCATGACAAATAATTTATCTCAGAACATGTATTTTCAACTTGTGAATAGATAAAAAATCATTGAATTTACCTTAAAAATCTTATTTATAGCGCTTCTTAACTTGAAACACTATTTCATGAAATCACAACTCATAGTTTTCACATATTTGGAGGGAGTTTTTTTAAATATAGTTGCATTCTTTGGGTAAATTTCATATGATACGAAGTTGTTTTTTAATGGTTTTTCATGGTTTTACAATATGATTTTAGTTATATATGGTATTATATATGGTATTCAGCCTAATAAATTCATTGAAATAAAAAAATTTTGAGCATTTAAAAGTGGTTGAAATTAAACGATTTTTTTTTATATTTAACAGTTTATCAGTTCATTTTTTATCCTCAATCTCAATGTTGATCTTGGCCGGAAGATGTAAATATCTTATTTTCAAATGATATTACAAAAAAAAACGTTACTTAATCCACCCTTAGGTGGTTGGTGCCTTCCTCTCATTCAAAGGGTAATGCTATCCAAAATAGACACGCTCGTGGGAAGGTCTTTAAATTACCTATCCAAAGATAGGTCGCATGATATGTTTGGAATACGTTTTCATCTAAATATCTGAGAACTAGCCTCCAAAAAGTGTATAAATAACTCTTAAGTGCATATAACTTTTGATAGGGTTGTCAGATCTTCAATGTTTTGGACGCGTTGGAAAGGTCTTTTGATTACCTGTTCAACGACGGGTTGCATGATAGATCCGAACAACGTTTCCATCGTGATATCTGAGATCCGGCTTCCAAAATGTGCATAAATAACACTTAATTGCTAATAACTTTTGATAAGGTTGTCAGATTTTCAATGTATTGGTCGCACACACACACAGACATTTGCTCAGAATTCGATTCTGATTCGATAGGTATACATGAAGGTGGGTCTAGGAGGTCTAATTGAGAAGTTCAGTTTTCGAGTGATTTTATAGCCTTTCCTCAGTAAGGTGAGGAAGGCAAAAAACGTTTAAAAGGTTGTTAAAATAAAATAGTTAGATTTATTCCGTAACAGCGTAATTTTGTTGTCCAACATATAAGCAAACAATATTCCTTGTGGTGAATGCTTCAGAAATAAATATTATCTGAATTAAACCTTGACAATTTCATTTTACAGACAAGCTGATTAGTTCAATATGAACAGTGTATTGAAATAAATAAAATCAAATAATTTCAAAACATTTGTGCCAAAAAGGTAGGAAAATGTATACTTCTGCTTGTATTTCGGGAATTCCCGGGAAATTTACAAATTTCCCGGGAAACAGGAAATGTTTTTTTTTCGGGAATTCCCGGGACGGGAAATAGGACGCTCTAGTATTACCTAAACAACCCACCATTTTCTAATGTCGATATCTCAGCAACTACTGATCCGATTTTCAATGTTAAAACATGAAACATCCGTAAAATTTTCCGATCTTTTCGAAAACAATATTTTTAATTTTTTATCAATACTAACATGTTAAAAGGACGTAATATTGAATATTAAAATAATTATTATTATACTAATAATCGTCCTTCGAACTTATGAAACTGAAAAAAAAACTTTTAAAAGTCTACAAGCAGTATTTTGTTTAGGTAATTCTGTTTTATGTTGAACTTAGACAGATTTTAAGCTTTAATTTAATGTTTTTCTTTGATAATCCTACAATTTTTAACACTTCCATTTTTTGTTTAGTTTGTAGTTAGGCTAGTAAATTTTATGGATTATGATGCAACACACAGCTGAAAGGAACTCCAAAACTCTGTTATGCACTTCAAAATAACTCATTGTATCTTGATTATTTACCAATAAAACCGAATTGAAAAAATTGAGATTAAAAAGCCTATATTTGTTTCAAAAAAAAAACTACAATGTAGAATGTAAATGTTTAACAATAATAAAAAAAATCAGCTCCCTAAATTTTCCGAGGAAATTTTGAAGGGTGAAAAAAAAATCAATTTGGCAAGCCATGCTTTGAGCTTTAAATGGGTCACCTTCCAAATGCCTATGCGAGTTATTTGCATGTAAAGAATGTAGATCAAAAATACATGGAAACAACTCAATTTGTAAGAAGCGACCGCGTGGTCCCGTGTGGTTATTTGCATACACACACACACTCTAGATTTCTTTTTCGTAACCAGTAATGTGTCATAGATTTCTTATGTACATAGGACTTTTTGAAAAAGTAAGCGAAATTTCAAGCATGTTTCTAAGCAAATTTAAATATTCATTTTAAAAAATCTGGTAAAACAAGCAAACAAGAAATTGATTGGGGATGACGATTGTCAACAAGACATCATTTTTTGCTTTTAAAATTTCATACATTTTGGAACACATTTATTAAAAAGTGCTATTTAGGTATATATTGGTTTGATTAAATTGAATACCCAATAATGACAAATTTTCCATTTTTACAATATTATTAAAAAAAAAAATTTAATTGAATTAGTAAGAATGTTTTGGAATTGAGACGCAATAATTTGCTGATGTTATAGTTGGGTCATTCCTTCCCAAGTGACCACGCGTCCAACATCGACCTTCACCAAATCTGCTCATATTTGGCATGGGGGTTGTTTTTGCCCCAAAAACAAAGAATCCCAAGTTTGGTGACATTTGGTCCACCCTCGCGCCCGTGGCATACCCCTCTTTTTCTGAGATTTTTGAAAAACCTCATTTTTAAAATGCATTTTGCTAAGAGAAAAGTTTACAAAAGTGAACTTTTGGCTTTGCATATTTGAAGATTTTTTGACGTAGAATCGAATGGCGTACTCAAAATTTACTTACAGTGTTGCCAGATATGAAAATTTTGCGCTTTAAGTTTTAAATGCATTTTTAACCCTTTGGACGAGCACTTACGGGAAAACTGACAGTTGCATTCGATTGCTGAGAGTTTTTTACATTAAATTCAATCAAAACCTCAGGGTAAATTGAATATTTCTTAAGATATCACATTTTTAAGTTGGATAGCTCTGTATTGCATGGCAAATGTTTTACTTAACCATAAATTTCCAACAGTACGTTGCATAGTAGGCCTTGAAATTTGATTTTTTTTTCAATTTCTTAACGAAAGCGAGTGAATGTTCCAAAATTGAATTTATGTATGTATGTATTGTATGTATGTATGTATTTATGTATATATGTATTGTATGTATGCATTTGAACCCCCGTCTTGGCAGGACTTGGCGTGGTTCACGGATATAAGAAAATGACAAAATGTTTAATTTTGAGCGCTTCAACTGGAATTTTCTAGGTTTATGGCCCAGAAGCTAGCCTGAAAATATGAGCTCATTTGGTTAGGGTTGGTGGGTCCAATTTTTTCCTGAAGGGTTTTTGAAGTTTTTTAAAACATGCTCAAAAAATTAACCTATATATTTTCGGGATCAATTCCTAGCGCTTTGCGATGTTCTACAAATTTGTTCCCCGGATCAAAATCTTTGAGAATTTTTCACAATAAGAAAATTTGATAGCGTTTTGGAAAACTTTGTCGAAGAAGATGATAAATGTGAAAATTCCCCATAGGCCCCCGGGTGATTAAAGTTCCATTCTTACTTCAGGTCAAAACTGGGCTCATATTATCAGGCTAGCTTCTGGGGCCTTAAAACTAGAAAATTTCTGTTGAAGCGCTCGAAATTAAACATTTTGTCATTTTCTTATATCCGTGAACCACGCCAAGTTCTGCCAAGACGAGGGTTCAAATGCATACATACAATACATACATACATAAATTCAAGTTTGGAACATTCACTTGCTTCCGTTAAGAAATTGAAAAAAAAACTAATTTCAAGGCCTACAATGTACTGTTGAAAATTTATGGTTAAGAGCGAGTCCACGAACAGGGCATACCCCTTTGTATGGGACGTCGTTTGGACCTCACCAATCTACCTGAAATTTTTTAGGGATTGTTTGTACATATAAAACTAGCATCTGGCCAAAATATGAGCACTCTAGGTCAACGGGAAGTGGGGCAAATCGGGACACAAAGTTTGAAGGTTCAAAAACGTCAAAAATCGTAAAAAGACTGTAACTTGAGTAAAATTCAATTTAATTTCTAAATTTAAAATGCATCTGAAAGGGCTTAAAAAATGCAACAAAATGCAGGGTAGAGCATCCCAATTGGTTGAATCTAAAGGGAGTTATTGGCATTTTAGTGAAAAAATAGCACAATATTCAAACTCAAATAAAAAAGTGTTCCATCAAGATATCAACTCGGTTCGACGTGCAGCTTGTAGGGGACATCTGGGACTACCATCTGAGACTGAGAACGCTTTGGGTAAGGCAGTTTAACATATTAAATTGACACTTTTACTTTTAGTGAATTTTTTGGTTGTAAATTTTTGCTCGGGGGACCCCTTAGTTCCCATTTTCTGATGATAATTTCATCATATTCGTGTTCCTGAGACAATTTCACAATAGAAACATGCATAAAAATGTTCATTTTCATCCATTTTAACCCTTTAAAAAATGAAAGTTAAAAAAAATCTTCGATTCATATTTATTGAAAATCAAGTTTGTTTCCAAGGATACTAGATGACACCAGAAAAAAGCAGCATCTCAATTTTTTTTAACTTTCATTTTTTAAAGGGTTAAAATGGATGAAAATAAACATTTTTATGCATGTTTCTATTGTGAAATTGTCTCAGGAACACGAATATGATGAAATTATCATCAGAAAATGGGATCTAAGGGGTCCCCCGAGCAAACATTTACAACCAAAAAATTCACTAAAAGTAAAAGTGTCAATTTAATTTGTTAAACTGCCTTACCCAAAGCGTTCTCAGTCTCAGATGGTAGTCCCAGATGTCCCCTACAAGCTGCAGGTCGAACCGAGTTGATATCTGGATGGAACACTTTTTTATTTGAGTTTGAAAATTGTGCTATTTTTTCACTAAAATGCCAATAACTCCCTTTAGATTCAACCAATTGGGATGCTTTACCCTGCATTTGGTTGCATTTTTTAAGCCCTTTCAGATGCATTTTAAATTTAGAAATTAAATTGAATTTTACTCAAGTTACAGTCTTTTTACGATTTTTGACGTTTTTGAACCTTCAAACTTTGTGTCCCGATTTGCCCCACTTCCCGTTGACCTAGAGTGCTCATATTTTGGCCAGATGCTAGTTTTATATGTACAAACAACCCCTGAAAATTTTAGGCAGATTGGTGAGGTCGATGCGAGATGGGTATGCTTTGCTCGTGGACTCGCTCTTAAGTAAAACATTTGCTATGCAATACAGAGCTATCCAACTTAAAAATTTGATATCTCAAGAAATATTCAATTTACCCTGAGGTTTTGATTGAATTTAATGTAAAAAACTCTCAGCAATCGAAGGATTAAAAATGCATTTTAAAACTTAAAGCGCAAAATTTTCATATCTGGCAACACTGTTAGTAAATTTTGAGTACGCCATTCGATTCTACGTCAAAAAATCTTCAAATATGCATAGCCAAAAGTTCACTTTTTGTAAACTTTTCTCTTAGCAAAATGCATTTTAAAAATGAGGTTTTTCAAAAATCTCAGAAAAAGAGGGGGATGCCACGTGCGCGGGGGTGGACCAAATGTCACCAAACTTGGGATTCTTTGTTTTTGGGGCAAAAACAACCCCTATGCCAAATATGAGCAGATTTGGTGAAGGTCGATGTTGGACGCGTGGTCACTTGGGAAGGAATGCCCCAGTTGTAAAAAGTATCATTAACCGGTTAGTGAGCAAATCTGTAGAATTTCGCAAATCGACTTTTCATTTTTTTATTTGTATTAAATTTTTGAAATTTTGGGATGATCATTCAAAAGTGCTGAGAAAACATTTGAAAATCTGTATCTCGAGAAGGGATTTTCTGATTGCTTTGTTGTGTTATTTACAAAAGGGTATATATTTAACACTTTTTTATGGAATCTGAATAATAATCTGAAACTTTGCCGAAAACAACATCGATCAGAAAATGTCATCTTGAGATACAGATTTTCAAATGTTTTCATAGCACTTTTCTATGAACAGCCCCCAAATTTGTATGGAGACTTGTATGAAGAAACGATTATGCAAAATGGCTTATTTGGACATAATGAGTTGATGGAAAAAGTTTCATACAAATAAAAAAATTGCAAAAATAAAATTATGATTCTTTTTTGCAAAATTCGAGAGAACTGCTCGAATTTCTAAAAGAAAACGATTGAAATGTTGAATCGAAATGTATTAATCAAAAATAGCTCCAAAAGAGAATGAAATCATCTAGTTCCTTAAGAATGGTAAAGAAAAATAAACTCAAATAGGTTTAGAGTAACATTTGAAACTAACTAACTTCATTACGCTTCATAAGCCCAATAACTTACCAATTCAAATTTGATTAATTCTCATCGCAAGTACTACTAATACCTCGCCCCCATTCCTTTTTCCAAACAAAGCCACTCTAAAATGCTTCAACCTCCTCCCTTTTTGGTGACATTTTCACCCGAGGTACGATCACGGGTTGGAGCGTCATTTTTTTCGCAGCTCATTAAGTCAGTTCTCGGTGCTCTGCTTTCCTAGAATTGCTACTTCCCTGAGCTGGGACAAGGTACGGCGCTGGATTGACCTCGCCCCGTTATAACATTACTGCGCACTCAATTTATTCCTGACAGGAGGTGGCGACGGTGCTGGTCCGTAGTGGCACACAATGCTTTCTTCGTCGTAATTTTTTTTTACTCTAGGATAGCTTTTAGGAAGTGGCGAGCGATTCAGCAGAAAAGGACCTCTCGCTGCGAGAGTGGAAATCCTAATGGGGAAAAATGGCACTGCTTTGCCCCCCACAAAAAAAGAAGGGGCAATCGGGGTCAATTCTAGAAACTCAAAATTTTATTTTTTTTCTAGAACTTTTAGTTTTGTCTGTAGTCCTTTTTACCCCAATTCCCCCTTAGAAAAAAAATGAAAACCCATTCCCTTCCGGTTGCTGCAAACGTAGGAGAAATGAATGCAAAGTGACTTTTCACTTTGCTCTTCCCCCCACTACAACTGAATGCCATTACCGAGCTGCAGTTTGCATTACTTCCAGTGCAGTGCGTTCGCGCAATGTGCTGTACAATTGAGGTTAGTTCCACCCCCCCGAAAGTGCTAATCCTTCGCTTGCTTTTTGAGGTTAAGTACCCTCCCGAGGAGGAGGAGGAGGGCAGACAATTTTGGCGCCAACTTACCCCCGTGCTAACCAGCGACAGCATCGTCCGCTCGTTCAGCGCCAACGTTTCGCCCTGTTTCATCTTGATGCGCTTCTTGTCCAGACACTTCATCGCGTACATCTTGCCGGTGTCGGCCTTCCGGCAGCCGTACACCTCACCGAAGCCGCCCCGCCCGATGATCCGGTGCACGCTGAAGTCGTTCATCGTGAGCTGGGAAGAGAGGGAAAACGATTATTTAATTAATTTTATGTATCAATTGCTTAACCCTCTACAACGGATCCCCGCATCTAAGCGAGCTTCGATCTTAAAATTCACCAAAAATCAATTTTTAAACCAATTTTTGATCTTAATAAAGCATCGAAACGAAAAACTGTAAAAATTTGCAAAAAAATAGGGTTGGAAGTTTGATTTGTTCTATGTGATTTTGTCAATGATTTTAATATTGCATTTTTTCTGGGGTCAACTTTGGCTGTGTTTTTTCCCTAACATTTTCTATATTTTACGTCTCAGACTATATCCCTACGTTTTGCCTTCCTCACTGAGGTAAGGCTATAATCCTGCTCTAAAAATGAACTTTTTATTAAAAACTCAAAGACCCATCTTCATGTATACATATCGACTCAGAATCGAAAACTGAACAAATGTCTGTGTGTGTGTATGTGTGTGTGTATGTGTGTGTGTATGTGTGTGTGTATGTGTGTGTATGTATGTATGTGACTAAAATTCTCACTGAGTTTTCTCAGCACTGGCTGAACCGATTTTGATCAAACCAGTTGCAATCGACTTGGTTTAGGGTCCCATACATCGCTATTGAATTGTTTGAAGTTTCGATAACTAGTTCAAAAGTTATGTATAAAAATGTGTATTCACATATATCCGGATCTCATTTTAATGCATGTAAACGATGTCCGGATCCATCATCCGACCCATCGTTGGTTAGTTAATTGAAAGACCTATCCAACGAGTCCACAACATTGAAGATCTGGCAACCCTGTCTCGAGTTATGACCACTTAAGTGATATTTATGTACTTTTTTGAAGCCGGATCTCACTTAAATGCATGTAAACGATGTCCGGATCCATCATCCGACCCATCGTTGGTTAGATAATTGAAAGACCTTTCCAACGAGTCCATAACATTGAAGATCTGGCAACCCTGTCTCGAGTTATGACCACTTAAGTGATATTTATGTACTTTTTTGAAGCCGGATCTCACTTAAATGTATGTAAACGATGTCCGGATCCATCTTCCAACCCATCGTTGGTTAGGTAATTGAAAGACCTTTCCAAAGAGTCCACAACATTGAAGATCTGGCTACCCTGTCTCGAGTTATGACCACTTAAGTGATATTTATGTACTTTTTTGAAGCCGGATCTCACTTAAATGTATGTAAACGATGTCCGGATCCATCATCCGACCCATCGTTGGTTAGATAATTGAAAGACCTTTCCAACGAGTCCATAACATTGAAGATCTGGCAACCCTGTCTCGAGTTATGACCACTTAAGTGATATTTATGTACTTTTTTGAAGCCGGATCTCACTTAAATGTATGTAAACGATGTCCGGATCCATCTTCCAACCCATCGTTGGTTAGGTAATTGAAAGACCTTTCCAAAGAGTCCACAACATTGAAGATCTGGCTACCCTGTCTCGAGTGATGACCACCTAAGAGATATTTATGTACTTTTTTGAAGCCGGATCTCACTTAAATGTATGTACACGATGTCTGGATCCAACATCCAACCCATCGTTGGTTAGGTAATTGAAAGACCTTTCCAACGAGTCCATAACATTGAAGATCTGGCAACCCTGTCTCGAGTTATGACCACTTAAGTGATATTTATGTACTTTTTTGAAGCCGGATCTCACTTAAATGTATGTAAACGATGTCCGGATCCATCTTCCAACCCATCGTTGGTTAGGTAATTGAAAGACCTTTCCAAAGAGTCCACAACATTGAAGATCTGGCTACCCTGTCTCGAGTTATGACCACTTAAGTGATATTTATGTACTTTTTTGAAGCCGGATCTCACTTAAATGTATGTAAACGATGTCCGGATCCATCATCCAACCCATCGTTGGTTAGGTAATTGAAAGACCTTTCCAACGAGTCCACAACATTGAAGATGTGGCAACCCTGTCTCGAGTGATGACCACCTAAGAGATATTTATGTACTTTTTTGAAGCCGGATCTCACTTAAATGTATGTACACGATGTCTGGATCCAACATCCAACCCATCGTTGGTTAGGTAATTGAAAGTCTTTTCCAACGAGTCCACAACATTGAAGATCTGGCAACCCTTTCTCGAGTTATGACCACTTAAGTGACATTTATGTACTTTTTTGAAGCCGGATCTCATTTAAATGTATGTAAACGATGTCCGGATCCATCATCCGACCCATCGTTGGTTAGGTAATTGAAAGACCTTTCCAACGAGTCTACAACATTGAAGATCTGGCAACACTGTCTCGAGTTATGACCACTTAAGTGATATTTATGTACTTTTTTGAAGCCGGATCTCACTTAAATGTATGTAAACGATGTCCGGATCCATCATCCAACCCATCGTTGGTTAGGAAATTGAAAGACCTTTCCAACGAGTCCACAACATTGAAGATCTGGCAACCCTGTCTCGAGTTATGACCTCTTAAGAGATATTTATGTACTTTTTTGAAGCCGGATCTCACTTAAATGTATGTAAACGATGTCCGGATCCATCTTCCAACCTATCGTTGATTAGTTAATTGAAAGACCTTTCCAACGAGTCCTCAACATTGAAGATCTGGCAACCCTGTCTTGAGTTATGACCACTTAAGAGATATTTATGTACTTTTTTGAAGCCGGATCTCACTTAAATGTATGTAAACGATGTTCGGATCCATCGTCTGACCCATCGTTGATTAGGTAATTGAAAGACCTTTCCAAAGAGTCCACATCATTGAAGATCTGGCAACCCTGTCTCGAGTTATGACCACTTAAGTGATATTTATGTACTTTTTTGAAGCCGGATCTCACTTAAATGTATGTAAACGATGTCCGGATCCATCATCCAACCCATCGTTGGTTAGGTAATTGAAAGACCTTTCCAACGAGTCCACAACATTGAAGATGTGGCAACCCTGTCTCGAGTTATGACCACCTAAGAGATATTTATGTACTTTTTTGAAGCCGGATCTCACTTAAATGTATGTAAACGATGTCCGGATCCATCTTCCAACCCATCGTTGGTTAGTTAATTGAAAGACCTTTCCAACGAGTCCACAACATTGAAGATCTGGCAACCCTGTCTTGAATTATGACCACTTAAGAGATATTTATGTACTTTTTTGAAGCCGTATCTCACTTGAATGTATGTAAACGATGTCTGGATCCATCATCCGACCCATCGTTGGTTAGGTAATTGCAAGACCTTTCCAACGAGTCCAGTATTTTTCTAGATCTAAAAAAATAGCTGAAATATTTGTCCAAACCACGCATATTACCTATTGTTGGTAAAAAGTTACCCATTGTTGGTAAAAAGTGAGGAAGGCATCAACCACATAGGTGGATTAAGTTAGTTTTTTCTTACAACTTAAATAATAATGGTCTCTATAGTACAAGTAAAATAATGAAAAAGTGGCCAATTCTTTCACAAAGCATTTTTTAAAGGTTTTCAAATGTTAGGTCATTTTTTAAAAATCTGAAAATATTTTAATCGGAAAGATCACACAATTTTACATTACAATGGCTATATGCACTTGACAGTTTGCAAATTTATGTTGAAATCAATCATAAATAAACAAAAAAATATGTAAACGGCAGTTCACTCTGCGCCTGACAGAATTGGCTCAAAACTGATTTTTCAAACATTTAATTCATTCTAGTTTCTGTTTCAAAATGAATGCGTCAAAAGTGCATATAAGTCATTCTTATGTAAAATTGTCTGATCTTTCCAATTAAAATATTTTCAGATTTTTCAAACCTATCCTAACAGTCGAAAACGTCCAGAAATGCTTTAATAGAGTTAAGTGCATTTTGGATGGCCACATAAAGCCTCCGCTCTAAATAAAGAGCGATTTTCAAAACAAAATTGTTACAAATGCGGAATTGGGTCAATTGGCAGGGCCAAACATTCAATATTACGCCCATTTGAAATGTTAGTCTTGATTATACATTTTTTTTTAATTTTTCGAAAAGATCGGAAAATTTCACGAATGTTTCATATTTTAACATTGAAAATCGAACTATTAATTGCTGAGATATCGACATTAGAAAATAGTGGGTTGTTTGGGTGAGACTTAGAAAACATAAATTTTCCTGTTTTTTAACCTTTGCATGGCAATATCTCAGCAACTATGGGTCGTATCAACAAAGTTCATCAAAGCAAAATATAGAGAATTTTCTCAGCTTTCAAAAATATTTTTTTTTCAAAGGTGGGCAAACATGGGCACTAATTATAAAAAATGAAAAGCTTCGAAGTTTTCTAAGTCTCACCCAATCAGCCCACCATTTTCTAATGACGTTATCTCAGCAATTAATGGTCCGATTTTCAAAAGCAATTAATGGTCCGATTTCGAAAAAAATATTTTGAAGATTTTTAATCGAGACTAACATTTTAAAAGGGAATACATTGAATATTACGCCCATTTAAAATTGTAGTCTTGATTTAAAAAAATTCAAAATATTTTTTTCGAAAAGACCAAAAAATTTCACGAATGTGTCATGTATTAACATTGAAAATCGGACCATTAATTGCTGATATATCGTCATTAGAAATTGGTGTGTGTTTTTTGTGAGATTTTGAAAACTTCAATTTTCGTGTTTCTTTTTCTTAAAGCGGCTCTATCTCAGCAACCCGAGATCCAATCTTCAATGTCTCTTAGACAATTTTATATCAAATTTTCTGAACTTAAAAAAAAAAATTTTGGAAATGGTCACTCATGGTCACCATTTTTAAAAAATTAGAAAAACTGCAAATATTTCGCGTAAATCATACTTTCGGTGGCTATATTTTGTAAACGGAGCCCTTTATCAATAAACCTGTAAAGTACTATTCGATTGCAAATTCAATTTTGCATTAAAAAATAATGTCAAACTTGTTTTTGCATGAAACTTCAATTTTTCCAAAAATCACTATTTTTTTCAAAAATTAATAACTCGGCGACAGATTTTTTGACCATGTTCTTCTATGGCTCAAAAGTTGCGGATTTTTGTCCCCTAAAACATATCAAAAAATCTCGAAAATCAAAAAAAAATACGTGTTTTGGGAAATTGAGATTTAGTGAAAAAAAAGTTGATGAAAAAATCTGCAATTTTTTTTCCGTGTGCTTATTTGTTTCTCAAAAGTCCTCAACAATACCTACAACTTTGCCGAAGACACCAAATTGATCAGAAAATTCACTCAAAAGTTACAGCTGTTTGAATATTTACATACCATTTTTGTATGGACAGCAGCCAAAATTGTATGGAGACTTGTATGGGTGAACCAATGACGCAAAATAGCTTATTTGGTCATAGGGAAGGCCTCCACAAAGTTTGAGTTAAATCAAAAAATACAAAAAATAAAAATGGTCGAAATCTGCCGATTTCGTAGAGACTTGCTCTACTCTGGAAATTTATGAAAAGTTGGCATTTTATGTCCTCTAAAACATATCGAAAAATAAAAAAAAATAAAAATAGTGTTTTTTTGCAAATCAAAACAAAAAGTTAAATTAAAAATCACTAACTTTTTTGTACCGTGTATCATTTTTTTCAGTGTAGTCCATATCCACACCTACAACTTTGCCCAAGACACCAAATCGATCAAAAAATTCCATCAAACATACAGATTTTTGAATTTTCACATATCATTTTTGTATGGACAGCTGCCAAATTTGTATGGAAAATTAAATGAACAAACTAATGATGCAAAATGGCTTCTTTGGGCATACCGAAGGCACCAAAAAAGTTTCAGCCGGATTAAAAAATACAAAAAAAAATCGAATGACCGAAATCTTAGAGAATTGCTCACATTTAATTAAGTACGATTTTTGTTTCAATTTCGCACACTGTGCACTGTGCACAACAATCAAAAAAGGAAATTAATCTGAACAGTTTAATAGCTACTCTCAATTATTATTTTTTATTTTTTCATGGGTCAGAAAATTATTTATAATTGATATTGATAAGATTGAAAATAAAAATAATCAAAAAAAAAAAAAGTTATTCAAATAACTTTGATCATAGCTTGATCTATGTCAAAGAAACCAAATTTATCAGAAAGTGCAGAACATCGAATATTTTTACCTTAATTTTGTATTCATTTCTCTTATTTTCGTAAAACGATTATTTGGTTTCTGATCTTGACTATGGTTTTGACAGAACAAGTTTCTAAAAAAATCCTGTTTTGTACTATATAGTAATAATAAAAAAATAAAAATAATAAATAACAATAAAAATAATAAGAAAAAAGCAAAAAAAAAATCAAAAAGCTGTCACAGGCAAACTTATGGAAAATTGAACGAGCTTTCCGGTAAAAATATTTACGATGCTGAAAATCCAAGTCTGTCATACCAAAAACCACAAAAAAACATTTTTTTCAGCATTTTTATTTTTAAAACCGCTGTATCTTCCCAAGGATTGGACATAGGACAATGGTCAATATGGAGACTTTTATGTAACATTGTCTGGGGAATCGATTCCCTTTACTGGTTTTTGAAAATGTTGACGCTTAGACCACTTTTCAAAAAAAAAAATCAGTTTTGGTAAATGATTTTTGTATTTTTTTTAGGAGAGACATACCATCCTGCATTTTTCGTCAGTTTGGTAACATCTTAGTGTATTTCCTCAAAAATTTTGAACGAAAAAAATCGTGACATCACCTTGAAATTTAACTTTTGAACTTAAAAATCGAATAATGTCATAAAAGTGGCGTGTATTTTTGTTTCAGTGTATTTTTTTCTGAAAGCCCGTCCAATTTCCTACAAGATTGTCTTCGACCACTTTTTGATACGATGCAACGGCTTTGAGATACAGTAATTTTTAAATTGCAAAATACAAAAATATTTAAATACTTTACGCCCTTCTCAAATGTTATTTTCCAGTACAAATGGCTCCATATACAGAAAAATGGCTTATATAGGCCTAGGATAACATGTCTACAAATTTTCATTGAGATCGGAGAGGGTCGGTTACTAAAGTACCAGGAAAATTCCTGATTTGAGCTGGAATTGCTCATACAAGATTTTGGTATGATTTCATGATATGTATTTTACCATCTATTACTGATCAACCAAGGGCACATTTTGGTCCCTGTTATTTGCCCAAGTTTGGAATTTCCGTGTTATTTACCCCTGCTCGGGAAAACGTGTCAAAATTTGAGCAACCTTTTCACTCAAAAATGAAGCCAAGAAGCATTATTTGACCAATCATACCGTTTCATGTGTATGTGTGTGTGTGTGTTTTGCACGATAAAGAACGTGTTTGAAGAAGCTTGCTTCTTGAGAAAAATGGGCGGCAAAAGTTTTTCAATCACGTTCCTCACCATGGCCGGGCACGTGTGGATGAGTCATGCTTCGAAGGATGAATCAACTTTTGTGTGAAAGTGTCAGTTTTCAAAGTGGAAGAGGAAAGTTGTTCTGTTTGGGTTGCGTTTTATTGCTGACTCAAGACGGGATATTGACGTGATTTTTTTATTGGGGTTTGATGATTTAAAAAAAGTATTTGTAAAAGAGTTTCATCATTTTTATTCCAGTTTGAAAACTTTATGTAATGCCCAATCATGAAATTGCTCTCCAACCATAATCACCCCTCAGGGGGCACTTAAATCGCAAAGTCTTTAGCGCAATGACTTCCACGGAAAATTAATTTTGAAAATGGATCACCACACACACACACGTGAGCGTCACCTAAGGCAAACATCAACGGAAATTTTCCTCGCCTATTTACGCACAAAAAGAAACTCGTAAAGTACACTTATCTTACGAGTTGCTTGCACGGAAAGAAAAGCTCGCTCGCAAAAAATCTTCCCACACTGACTGCAGACTGTACTTTGGGTTCCCTCGGGGGAGCGAGGACATCCATCGTGGCAGGACTTAGGGACGATGCGCCCAGAAGACGACGACGACGACGACGTGATTAGATAAGGTAATTAATTGAATCAGTATTTATCGCTCTCGTGTCAGGCTACCATTACGAGTTCCTGGTAAAACGGTGTGGTCTTTCCTTCTAGTGTAATTTTGTTTTCCCTTAAGGTTTTTTTTTCTTTTGGTGGAAATATATTGGATATTGACGAGGTTGAACGGAAAAGAGTCGATTGCATTGAGATGCTGATAATATTGGATTAAGGACTAAAATTATGGCTTTTGATTTTAGTATGGAAAAGTAAAACTGTATTTGTAATATTTGATTTCAAAATGTCAAAAACATTTACAAAGAGAAAAAAAGAGAAAACTTTGGCAGCGTGATTTGCAAATCCCCGGGGTCTCTTGGTCCTCATCGGATGAGGCTATTCGATTGGAGGTTGAAATCGAATCAAAATCTCATTTGTGACGGTTGGAGTGGAAAAAAGGTCCCACTCAGCAACCCAAGCAGAGTGCGTCGCAATAAGATGTGTTAAATTGTCTCTTTTGATAGTCGAAAAAAAATCGATTTGAACAGTTCAAGAGCATTTGTGAATGGTTTTGAAATTGCGTGAGATTTAATTAACATTTTTGAGAGGGAAGACGAAATATAAAGAACTGACCGACCTTTCATATTAAAAATCTTTCAAAACGCAAAATAATGCAAACTAACATCTTTGAACATAAAGATTTTTTATGAAAAATCTAAATCCAATTTTTTTTTTCAAACTATTAACTTAAGAGTTAAGGTTCATCCTAAAAATTAAAACATTATCATAAATGTAAGAGGGTTGAAATTTTTGTATTTTTTTTGTAATTTTTGTAATTTTTGTAATTTTTGTAATTTTTGTAATTTTTATAATTTTTGTAATTTTTGTAATTTTTGTAATTTTTGTAATTTTTGTAATTTTTGTAATTTTTGTAATTTTTGTAATTTTTGTAATTTTTGTAATTTTTGTAATTTTTGTAATTTTTTTTTTTTTGAATTTTTTGTAATTTTTGTAATTTTTTTAATTTTTGTAATTTTTGTAATATTTGTAATTTTTGTAATTTTTGTAATTTTTGTAATTTTTGTAATTTTTGTAATTTTTGTAATTTTTGTAATTTTTGTAATTTTTGTAATTTTTGTAATTTTTGTAATTTTTGTAATTTTGTAATTTTGTAATTTTTGTAATTTTGTAATTTTGTAATTTTGTAATTTTGTAATTTTGTATTTTTGTAATTTTTGTAATTTTATATTTTTGTATTTTTGTAATTTTGTAATTTTGTAATTTTTGTAATTTTGTAATTTTGTAATTTTGTAATTTTGTAATTTTGTAATTTTTGTAATTTTGTAATTTTGTAATTTTGTAATTTTTGTAATTTTGTAATTTTGTAATTTTGTAATTTTTGTAATTTTGTAATTTTGTAATTTTGTAATTTTTGTAATTTTGTAATTTTTGTAATTTTGTAATTTTTGTAATTTTGTAATTTTGTAATTTTGTAATTTTTGTAATTTTTGTAATTTTGTAATTTTTGTAATTTTGTTATTTTTGTAATTTTGTAATTTTGTAATTTTGTATTTTTGTATTTTTGTATTTTTGTATTTTTGTAATTTTTAATTTTAATTTTTGTTAATTTTGTAATTTTTGTAATTTTTGTAATTTTTGTAATTTTGTAATTTTTGTAATTTTGTAATTTTGTAATTTTTGTAATTTTGTAATTTTTGTAATTTTTGTAATTTTGTAATTTTGTAATTTTTGTAATTTTGTAATTTTGTAATTTTGTAATTTTTGTAATTTTTGTAATTTTTGTAATTTTGTAATTTTGTAATTTTGTAATTTTGTAATTTTGTAATTTTGTAATTTTGTAATTTTGTAATTTTGTAATTTTTGTAATTTTTGTAATTTTTGTAATTTTTAATTTTTGTAATTTTGTAATTTTGTAATTTTTGTAATTTTGTAATTTTGTAATTTTGTAATTTTGTTTTTAATTTTGTAATTTTTGTAATTTTTGTAATTTTTGTAATTTTGTAATTTTGTAATTTTGTAATTTTGTAATTTTGTAATTTTGTAATTTTTGTAATTTTGTAATTTTGTAATTTTGTAATTTTTGTATTTTTGTAATTTTGTAATTTTTGTAATTTTTGTAATTTTGTAATTTTTGTAATTTTGTAATTTTGTAATTTTGTAATTTTTGTAATTTTTGTAATTTTTGTAATTTTTGTAATTTTGTAATTTTGTAATTTTGTAATTTTGTAATTTTTGTAATTTTTGTAATTTTTGTAATTTTGTAATTTTGTAATTTTTGTAATTTTTAATTTTGTAATTTTTGTAATTTTTGTAATTTTTAATTTTGTAATTTTGTAATTTTTGTAATTTTTGTAATTTTGTAATTTTTGTAATTTTGTAATTTTGTAATTTTGTAATTTTGTAATTTTGTAATTTTTGTAATTTTGTAATTTTGTAATTTTGTAATTTTTGTAATTTTGTAATTTTGTAATTTTGTAATTTTTGTATTTTTGTAATTTTTGTAATTTTGTAATTTTGTAATTTTTGTAATTTTTGTAATTTTTGTATTTTTTGTAATTTTTGTAATTTTTGTAATTTTTGTAATTTTTGTAATTTTTGTAATTTTTGTCATTTTTATCATTTTTGTCATTATTGTTAAATTTGTCATTTTTGTCATTTTTGTAATTTTTGTAATTTTTGTAATTTTTGTAATTTTTATAATTTTTGTAATTTTTGTAATTTTTGTAATTTTTGTAATTTTTGTAATTTTTGTAATTTTTGTAATTTTTGTAATTTTTGTAATTTTTGTAATTTTGTAATTTTTGTAATTTTTGTAATTTTGTAATTTTGTAATTTTGTAATTTTTGTAATTTTGTAATTTTGTAATTTTGTAATTTTGTAATTTTTGTAATTTTGTAATTTTTGTAATTTTGTAATTTTGTAATTTTTGTAATTTTGTAATTTTGTAATTTTGTAATTTTGTAATTTTGTAATTTTGTAATTTTGTAATTTTTGTAATTTTTGTAATTTTGTAATTTTGTAATTTTGTAATTTTGTAATTTTTGTATTTTTGTATTTTTGTAATTTTGTAATTTTTGTAATTTTGTAATTTTTGTAATTTTGTAATTTTGTAATTTTGTAATTTTTGTAATTTTTGTAATTTTGTAATTTTGTAATTTTGTAATTTTGTAATTTTGTAATTTTGTAATTTTTGTAATTTTTGTAATTTTGTAATTTTTGTAATTTTGTAATTTTTGTAATTTTGTAATTTTTGTAATTTTTGTAATTTTTGTAATTTTTGTAATTTTTGTAATTTTTGTAATTTTTGTAATTTTTGTAATTTTTGTAATTTTTGTAATTTTTGTAATTTTTGTAATTTTTGTAATTTTTGTAATTTTTGTAATTTTTGTCATTTTTATCATTTTTGTCATTATTGTTAAATTTGTCATTTTTGTCATTTTTCTAAATTTTTTGTCATTTTGGTATTTTATTATATTTAAATGTATTTTAATATTTTATTAAATACCTGATCATTCAACCATCCACAAACTGTAAGTGAATTCCACCGAAAACTATCCCTTCCCCGCCAACACTAATCATCACTCACCGTGAAATTGCTCGTTCTAATTAAGTTTTCACTCATGCTACCCCTCACCAACCCACCTTCCAGTGAAAACCCATCGATCCGGTAAAGCACGTCGTACCCCGGAAAACTTTCGCCTTCCTCGAAGGCGCGCTTCTTCCATTTTCGCCAAACAAAATCATCTGCCAAAACGGAAACTTTTCCATCAAATCAATTTATTGGCCAAATTGAAAAGTTATTCAAATTTCGCGTCTCCGACTGTCCCTGGCATTTGCCAAATTTGCACTTAGTTCTCCGCCAAGTGACTGGAATAAAATACTCACTCTCTCTCCCTCTCCTTCTGACAAAGAGCGTGAGCTTTTCACGCGAATCAAAGGGATCAAGTCAGGAAGGTGCTGTGTCCTATCCCTCGCCTAGACCAGACCAAAATCCATGATAAAGCTGACAGACCAAATCTGTCAGACCAAGACATGTCAGACCAAAGAGCAAAAAGTAAACAATCTTGGTCTTCAACGTAGGTGCATACAAATCAACAAAAGGAAAATTTAAAAAAGATTTTATTTTTCCATTTCAATGACTGGATTTGGACTGCAAAATTGAATGGACGTCAGAAAATGATTAAACAGTGCGGCGTCCTGTACACCGACAATTAATTTTTGATCGCGTTTTCGGTTTACACCTGAAAAATCTTGAAATTATTTATACGGATTTGTGATTCCTCTCTTTCCACCATTCCCTTGGGATCAAGTATCGAGAGATAGAAGGGAATTTTCCGGGAAAATCGTTGCCAGTTGTGGCGCGTGGGCGCGAGATTGTTTGTTTTCCCGCGTGGTCGTTTAGGTGGAGGGGGAAAGCAGATTTTTCTCACCATTTGTTGACGGCGATGGGGAAATCGAGTGAAAATAAAATAAAAAAAAAGCGCCCCAAGGTAGATAATCCAATATTCCTGGCCCAAAAAATGGCTGCTGAGAAATTCGTGGGAAAATTGGTACATTTTGGAAAGCAATTTCGAATCCGTAAAAATTGTGCAGTAAATCGATTGTCTTCGCCGAAATAAGCCAACAAAGAAGCGGAGATGAGGGCATTCCAAGAGCAGAAAACAAACAGACTTTGGTACCGAACGATGTCTGTTATTGGCACTTTGATGCTCCCTGAGATGGGTGGGTGCGTGGGTTGGGGGGAAAATCTTGGACTTTTCCTTTTCCTGAGTGTGCCACCCATCAACACCAAATTGCGGGCCAGCATTCCAATAAGATATGATGGCACAGGGAACTTGAGTGCCTTTTTTCCTGGGTGATGGGTCTTTGGAAGGTACATGGATGGTGCATTGGCGTTTCAATATTTTTTACTTAACTTGTATTTAAACCCTTAGTTTTTTTGTGATTCTCTGTGCTTCAATTAGGCATAAAATTTGAAAATCATGTATGTTTTTGGGATTTAATAAAAGGTATTTTTTTTCAAGTTGAGATTTCCAATAAATTTTTAGCTTAATGTATTTTATATTAATTAGTTGCGTTGTCTTTAAAATTAAAACACAAAAAACTTCCACTTATTTTAAACTTTTACAGACAACTTTGTCCCAAGAAACATCAATAATCACCATCATCATCACCATAATCCAACCAACCTCATCGTCACACAAAAGTCCAATGGTTTGGATCAATTGGTGGGTGGTTTCGGTGGTGATGGCAGCAAAAGCAGGAGCCATCCACTTTCTGCTGATTTGCTTCCCCGGAATTCTCATCGCCACTCGTCGTCAAATTTCGCGCACTCCAAGATCTGCTGATCGAACCACTACACTACACACTCAAACACAACCTCGAACGCAAAATAGAGATCAAGTGGTTTGTGACCCTGCCATTAGTCTTGGTATTTTACACGGTGATTGAAAGTTATTATTGTTTTCTAATTTAACTTACGTTGAGATTTTGTAAGAAATTTATTTTACAATAAATCACAATGACTAAAAAAAATACTTATTCAAAAATGTGTATTTTTTTTAGCGTGTACCCAATAACATAGAAAGAAATCGCCCTTTGTCGCACAGTCAGCACAATTCCACCAAATGCCATTATCGGTGACCGAGACAAAGGGCGCATCTCTCCAAAGCATACTAGCTTTCTGTGTACTTGTGCGTGATTGTGTGTTGGCAATAGTAAGACACAGCTGAAAAAATGTCTTTGGAATTAATATTTCACTTTTATCATACTGTTACTTTAGAAATATCATCTTGTTCGTTTACATAAAATTTCAAAAATAACTTCAGACAAAAATATTTTTAGACATTTTTTCACAGTTCAAAAATGTCAAGTGTGGGCGTACGCCAAGAAGTACTACGGGAAAATCATAGATGACCAACCGAAGCGAAAATTCACTGATTTTCCCTGAAGCCGCATTGTGAGAACTGCCAACGACGCAAAAGCGAGTAGAACTTCTCGAAAGCAAATTATGCGCGTAAAAAGAAGCCCAAGTTTATCGCTCATCTCAGCAACCCAACCAAAAAAAAATCAAGTAACCAAGCGTCCACATCAACTAACCTGGATGTTGAGCTCGAGGTTCTTCCACTGGCAGAAGCGGGTGTACTTGTCGCTTTCGAGAAACTTCCGGAACGGTTCGCCCCGCAGGTGGTGGAAGATTTCCTCGATGTACGGCTCGAACAGGTTCACCGGCACCTCGTTCTTCATCAGATACTTTTGCACGTGCGCCACCGCCTCCTTCGAGTATTCCTGTAAGGGAGGGAGAGATAGAAAGAAAGAGACGGAATCAATTTTTTGTACGTCACGAATTGTAAATAACTTTGTTAGATTATGCTATTCTCTGAGATTTCAGATATCTTTTTATATCCTTGTAATTTTCATTTTACTGCCAATTGAAAATCAAATACATTTTTGAACGCATTGAACATTGTTGAGATAATAAAAATGTAAATTCCCAAAATAGGATGACGCCATAGCTATTTCTTAATTTTAATTAAATATGGCCGATGCAAATATTTTTCAATGGTTTTGTCCCACGGCTCGGGCCGGGGTCGACGGGAGGGGGGAGAGGGGGTGCATAGTCTCAACATTTGAATGCAAAAAGTGCTTTAAAATGCATTTTACACTAGTTCAGTTGTTTTGCAATCATTAGTTTTCAAAAAAAGTAAGATTTGACGAAAACAACAAAGTTTACGAAAAAAAAAACTTGCGGTACTAAACATCGAATATTTTCAAAAAATTAAAAGATGTTTAAACCAACCCAAACATGCTAAAAATGATTTAAAATGCAGGGGAATGCATTTTAATTTTACACAGAAGAGGTACATATTTTATGTCAGAAAAAATGTGTAAATTTACCTATAAAAATGTGTAATTTTACCACTTTTCTGGTGTAATTTCGTAAATTTGTTTTTAAATGTAATTACTTACAATGTTTTCATACTTATTCTATGAAACGTTATTTTCAGTATCCTTATTATTTGGAGGAACTATATGTACCTTATGATTTTTTTTTAATCTGCAAATACAAGATCGTTTCTTGAGCTTTTTGGGACTAAAAATTTTAGTTTTACATGTTTACAAATAATATATTTCCCTTATCGAGATTTTTGCAACGACTTGATCAACTTTTTTTTCCTTTTTATAATGTCAATTATAAATATTCATTGAAGAAAAATTTACAGTTCTCCGGAAAACCCAAATATTCACAATTGGCGGACATTAACTTTACAAAGATCGCCAGAGTTTTGTCCCCGAAAATATAATCGTAGAGTTTTTTTAAAGGTCCTATAAAAGGCAATAGCTTATAGGACCCATTCAAAATATCTCTAGAATTTAATATTGTGGTTGACGTGAAACACAAAATGACTTATTAACATCAAAAATGGAAATTACCTTGATACAGCCAAATTAACTTAGGGACTAAATAAACAGACTATGAGGATTGCTATGCTCGAGAAATAGCTTTCCCCTTTTAGAAATAATAAATAAATAAAAATAAAATATTTCGAAAAAAAAATTATTTTATATCTGGGATGCAACTGCTACTTTAAGATAAATTTGTGGACCACATTTTTTGGCTTCTTTCATTTATAATAAATGGAATTTAAAATTTACACTTTCCGAATATGAAGATTAGAGAAGAACTTGAACATCGAACATTTTACTCACCATTTTCGAAACAATTTAGAATTCTCCAAATAATTTTGTGATTACCTAGTTTATATAATTTAGCTTTGATATTTATATGTTTGAAATTTCCCGGGAGTCTCGACCGAATTTCCCGGGAAACGAGAAGTCCAAAAATGGTAGATTTCCCGGGATTTTTTTTTTGAGGTTTTTTAGGAATTTCAGGTGTTTTTTTCAAATTAGTTTTTGAAAAAACAGAGAAAATTTCCTATGTTTTCTTACTTCTTTTTTGTGTCATTCAATAAGCCCTCATTTTCCAACTCACGAGATTCCGGAAAGTATTGGATCAATTTTAGGTCGCTGCATTTTTTTTTTTTTTTTTTTGATGTTTATGTCCCTCAACTCTGATCAACGCCGAGGGGTAGTGGTAAAAAAAATAACAGGCCACGGTTTCAACATTTGAATGAAAAAAGTGTTTTAAAAATCAATATACATCTGTCCAGTTATTTTGCAATTCCAAAATGTGTAAGTCTTGACGATTTCTTTTTGCTGGAAAAAAATTTGCGGTGATGTACATTGGAATTCCAATAAATGTTTAAAATATTTTTAAACGAGCCCAAACATGCTAAATATGATTTTGAATTCAGAATAGGGCATTTTAGATTGTTTTCAGTTGATTAAACTTCTATTTCCATTGAAATTTTCAGGTTTTTTGAAATAAAATGTTTGTCCCCTGATTTTTTGGACCAAATTTGCAGGGACAGAAGGGGGGAGGGGGGTGGGGCGACATAATCTTTGAAAAATATTTGCAACAGCTTTAATGTTAAAATTAAAACTTTTCCTCAAAATTTTTTATTAAAATTTTTAAATCTGGCTTCACATGTAAAAATCATGAATTTATTTTTAATGGTCCTATAAATATATCACACAATAGCTTATAGGACCATTTAAAATACTCTAGAAATGTTATAAATAAGTGTTTTAGGCCTTTAAAAAAGTTATTTTTGATTATACAAATTCTTTATGATGTAATTTTAACGATATCTCGGAAACAATTGGGATATTTGCAATTAAAACATTTCAAAAATTATAATCATTTTGATAGAAAAAAGAACACAATTGAAAATCTGACCAACATTTTCCAAGATATCTCAGTTGAACAGTGATGTTTTTCTGTCAAAAAGTAAACAAAAAGAAATCGAAATTTAATACCTAAAAGTAGCTATAACTTGAAAAAGTTGCATCATATAAGGGTAATTCTCCGCCAACTCACACAGCAGTTGCCCCGACCCCTCTTCGATTTGTGTGAAACTTTGTCCTAAGGGGTAACTTTTGTCCCTGATCACGAAACCGAGGTCCGTTTTTAGATATCTCGTGACGGAGGGGCGGTACGACCCCTTCCATTTTTGAACATGCGAAAAAAGAGGTGTTTTTCAATAATTTGCAGCCTGAAACGGTGATGAGATAGAAATTTGGTGTCAAAGGGACTTTTATTTTAAATTAGACGCCCAATTTGATGGCGTACTCAGAATTCCGAAAAAACGTATTTTTGATTGAAAAAAACACTAAAAAAGTTTTAAAAATTCTTCCATTTTCCGTTACTCGACTGTAAAAAATTTTGGAACATGTCATTTTATGGGAAATTTAATGTGGGTAATTCTCTACCAACTCACACGAAATCGGGAAAAGTTGCCCCGACCCCTCTTCGATTTGCGTGAAACTTTGTCCTAAGGGGTAACTTTTGTCCCTGATCACGAAACCGAGGTCCGTTTTTTGATATCTCGTGACGGAGGGGCGGTACGACCCCTTCCATTTTTGAACATGCGAAAAAAGAGGTGTTTTTCAACAATTTGCAGCCTGAAACGGTGATGAGATAGAAATTTGGTGTCAAAGGGACTTTTATGTAAAATTAGACGCCCGATTTGATGGCGTACTCAGAATTCCGAATAAACGTATTTTTCATCGAAAAAAACACTAAAAAAGTTTTGAAAATTCTCCCATTTTCCGTTACTCGACTGTAAAAAATTTTGGAACATCTCATTTTATGGGAAATTTAATGTACTTTTCGAATAAACATTGACCCAGAAGGGTCATTTTTTCATTTAGAACAAAAATTTTCATTTTAAAATTTTGTGTTTTTTCTAACTTTGCAGGGTTATTTTTTAGAGTGTAACAATGTTCTACAAAGTTGTAGAGCAGACAATTACAAAAATTTTGAAATATAGACATAAGGGGTTTGCTTATAAACATCACGAGTTATCGCGATTTTACGAAAAAAAGTTTTGAAAAAGTTACTTTTTGCGTTTCTCTTTGTTTCGTCGTCCGTGTCTGTCGCGGGTGACCATGAACGGCCATGATCGATGACGACCAACTTTTTCAAAACTTTTTTTCGTAGAATCGCGATAACTCGTGATGTTTATTAGCAAACCCCTTATGTCTATATATCAAAATTTTTGTAATTGTCTGCTCTACAACTTTGTAGAACATTGTTACACTCTAAAAAATAACCCTGCAAAGTTAGAAAAAACACGAAATTTTAAAATGAAAATTTTTGTTCTAAATGAAAAAATGACCCTTCTGGGTCAATGTTGATTCGAAAAGTACATTAAATTTCCCATAAAATGACATGTTCCAAAATTTTTACAGTCGAGTAACGGAAAATGGGAGAATTTTTAAAACTTTTTTAGTGTTTTTTTCGATGAAAATACGTTTATTCGGAATTCTGAGTACGCCATCAAATCGGGCGTCTAATTTTACATAAAAGTCCCTTTGACACCAAATTTCTATCTCATCACCGTTTCAGGCTGCAAATTATTGAAAAACACCTATTTTTTCACATGTTCAAAAATGGAAGGGGTCGTACCGCCCCTCCGTCACGAGATATCAAAAAACGGACCTCGGATTCGTGATCAGGGACAAAAGTTACCCCTTAGGACTAAGTTTCACGCAAATCGAAGAGGGGTCGGGGCAACTGCTGTGTGAGTTGGCGGAGAATTACCCATGTTCTTTTCGAATCTACATTGACCCTGAAGGGTCATTTTTTCATTTAGAACAAAATTTTTCATTTTAAAATTTCGTGTTTTTTCTAACTTTGCAGGGTTATTTTTAAGAGTGTAATAATGTTGTACAATGTTGTAGAGCAGACAATTACAAAAATTTTGATATATAGACATAAGGGGTTTGCTTATAAACATCACGAGTTATCGCGATTTTACGAAAAAAGTTTTGTTTCACCCCTTAGG
The DNA here is from genome assembly GCF_015732765.1 of Culex quinquefasciatus. NCBI lineage: Eukaryota > Metazoa > Arthropoda > Insecta > Diptera > Culicidae > Culex > Culex quinquefasciatus. The sequence goes on along the minus strand of NC_051862.1, from coordinate 29,972,482 downwards.
ACAAAGTTTCACGCAAATCGAAGAGGGGTTGGGGCAACTTTTCCCGATTTCGTGTGAGTTGGTAGAGAATTACCCATAAATAAAATTGTAAAGCCATTTTCGAGTGCTAATTTGGTTATACTTCAAAAAATGATTGTTAAGATTGTTTTGTCATGGTTTTCAATATTTTTCAAAAACACAATTTTCTCCTAAACCATGTCTTTTTTAATCCCTTCAATCATAATTTTTGTTTGATAATAAAAAAAAACTATTTTGTGAATTTAACTTTGAATAGTTAAAAGTTAAATTAAGAATTCGATTTTCCTTGTCATAATTATAACCTACAACTTTTCCAAAGATACCAAATCGATCAAAAGATTCCTTCTCAAGATACATAATTTCATCAAACTCTAGCGCAAAAGATTTTTTTTTTTAATTTTAAAAATCGGACTTTGGAAATTCAACTTCTAGTGATTACAAGTAATTTTCAAAAATAATGAAATGTTTTTTTCGTGTATAATTTTTTATGCCCCAATCCTCAAATCTGCAATTTTGCAGATTACACCAAATCGATCAAAAAATGTCACATACACATGGACTAGGATCATATTTTTCGTTGCCTTATTTGTGATTGTTAAGCTTTAGCTGTAAACTACTCTAAGGTGATTCAGAAATTTTAAATCAAAGATGGCGACCAAAATGGCGGTGATGAAATATTTTGTTAAAAGGAATTTTTCAATTTAAAACGCATCCAGCCATTCAAATTTGACTAAAATGGGATAGCAGAATTCGAATTTGATGTTAAAAGTAAAACAGATATGAAAGATAAGAAAAAGTATGATCGTGATTCGATTAGCCGAAGTCCCATAAAAAACTTCGGATAATATATTTTATGAATAAATAGTGATTGAAAAAAAAATAAAACTATTTTTTTGCTGTAGCACCGTTTTCAAATCACCATTTTAAGTTGACTTTTTTTTGTGGAAAACAGCAGTTTAAATTTTTTTAATAGAAAAATAGAGTGAAAAAATTTTTTTTCGAAAAGCTGAGAAAGTTTGACATTTTGATTTTGACAAATGTTTTACTTTTTTATGTTTGTAAGGGCGACCCTTTTTCAAATTTTTAGTGAGTCATCCACCCGAATATGGGTAGATTTGTTCAACTAGATATCATGAAACCCGGTTTTGAACATGTTTTCATCATATTGATGAAAATGTTTTATGTATCAACAAACTTAAAAAAATATCAAAATAAGTGTCAAACTTCAAAACAGTAACGAAAAATATTTCTTTTCGGTGGAAAATGCTGCAAACAAAATTACGCACTCACTATAAATTACATTTTTTCCATACGTATCACTATCATTTTCCTGTTTTACATCCCTCGTAAAGATAAGAGCCGATTTTAGCTTCAGATTACACCAAGATAGTGCACGTGTGACCTTTTCTCCAACCCCAAGCCACGTTTCATGCGAAAAAGTGAAAACAAAAAATCCAACATCGTACTCACGTGTGTGTGGGAGAGCATTTCTTTCATTATAAAATTGTCGTAAATGTCCCTGGCCTGTTTCCGCCGCTCGTCGTGGCACTCTGTCTTTTCGTAGGCTTTGATCTGGAAAATGAGAGAAAAGAAAAGAGAAAATTTGTTAGCAAAAAATAATGGAAGGTAAGTTTTGTCGGAAAATTGCAACGTGACTGCCCGTTTGAAGTACGAAAGTTTACGCTCGAGTGACGTAAAACGTAATTTATCCGTTTTCCTCTCTGTTTGTGGGAGTGCGAGTTGTTGTTGACGATTAGAACGATTCACCTTTTGAGGAGATGTTTAACTCAAGATAAGTCAACTCAATGTGCCCCTAGATAAAGTGAAAGCTATTTTTGGCGTTTCTGACGTCAGAGAAAGTTAAATAAAGCCTTTCTTCCATAAAATTATTGTCTAAAGAAAGAAACTTTCCTCCCCTTTTCCAAGTGATAACAATTCACTTCCGATTGGTGCCGTTCGCTGAACAAAAAAGAGAGCAATTCCTTCCGGCAATCAAAATGGCGCACACAAAAACGGAAGCAAAAAGCTGAATAAAGTAAGAACTGATTGAGGTCAGAAAGAGCTATAATTCATAACCACGCCATTGCCAAAAATGAAAGCAGCAGAAAAAACAGACTGAAAAAAAAAACCAAAAATGTGGTAGCACGAAAAAGAAAATAAGAACAGAGAAAAGTGGTTTGAAAATTGTCTTGGCACAGAACCGCGGAGAATGATAATTTCTCCCGTTATTGTCGTGTTGGGCCAAGAGATGCTAGGCCTGGAGATGAAAGTGTACCGCATATTCGAGAAACTCTAGAAAGAAGGGCACTGAAAGTTGGGTTTCTGTTTCCGTTGATTGTTTATGATTTAGCATATAACCCTTCTTATTTTATGAAGACATTCTTCAATAAAAATTCATACAATATTGCTCAAAATCCACTTTTTTCAATTAAAAACAAATCAGCAATCGAAATGTACTTAATAGATTCACCGTTTTCACGATATTGCCATTTAAAGTTTAATTAAACCTAAAAAAAATCCGGATTTTTTTTATTTTTTAAAATAGATTTTTATAATAATATTAACAATTTGGCCCTTTTGAAATGTGAGTCTTATTTCATGAATTTAAAAAAAATCGAAAAGATCATTATATTTCACAAATGTTTAATTTTTAACACTGAAAACTGGAAAAAAACGTCTTTATTAGAAATTTTCTGAACAATCTAAAAAATATATTTTAAGAATGAACAATCATGGACACTTTTATGATTGTTCATTCTTAAAATATTTTTTTAAATTGTTCACACAATTTCTAATAAAGACGTTTTTTTTCAATTTTTAATGTTAAAAATTAAACATTTGTGAGATATCATGATCTTTTTGATTTTTTTAAATTCATGAACCAAGACTCACATTTCAAAAGGGCCAAATTGTTACTATTATTATAAATCTATTTTCAGTTCAATTAATGATTTTTTTCCAAAATCGAATGCTCATAGCTAGGCTAAGTGATTTTTCACGCTCAAAAATAAATATGTAATTTGGGGACCTAAATTTCAAAACATCAAATTTCACGGAAATTTCGCGGAACGTGAAAAATATTTAAATAACTGTGAAAATTTGATGTTAAATTTTTTTTTCAATAAACTAAAAAAATATAATTTTATTTGAACGTGACACAAATAAAAGCATTTACTAATTAAAAAAAAACAATCCATTGGTTTATGGATGGGCTCTATATATAATTTGAAACCAAAATGTAGGGCATGGGTACTGTCATTTATTGAGCTGCTATTTTAATGTCCGACTAATATAGCTAAACAGTTTTCGCTGATTTGCTACTTTTTTATCTTATTACATTTTATTGAATTTCATATCAAAGCCGAATTTTGCCCAGTAAAAATAGTGTTCAGGTTTTCGTCATACTATTCAAAAACTGAATTAAAGTCACTTAAAAAAATATTAATTTTATCTGTAACGAAATCTTCAAAATTTTATTCAAAATCTGAACAGAAACAAAAAAAAAACATTTTTAATAACTTCCAGGGGAACCATGCACCCAAATAATCAAATATCGTGACAATTAAACAGGATTCAGAAAAAAATCTTAAATCTGTTTTCAAAATGCGACTTTAAAGATAATTAACTATTTATTTAATCATGAATAAACCAAGCTTGAATCTTTCAATAAAATGAAATCTTTCAAATTTAATAACAGTTAAATTGTTATTACGGCGAATGCAAATATTGCTAAATTCAGTTAGTTTCCTAAGAAAAAATGATAAACTGTTATTTAGAGCATCAAGAAAAAAGCAATCAATTTTCTCAACATTTTTTTTACTATGAAGAATATTTTTTCAATCTATTTCTTTCTCCTTCATTGACCGGAGGAAAAAGGAGAGACGACTATCATCACAGAATGTTACTTTTACATGAATGTTTGCTTTTAATTGATTTCTAAAAATAAAACAATACAGTTTTTAAAAAATCTGTCCAGTTCAAAAAAAAAACATATCACAATTGACTTATTCAATCATTTTTAACAAGTTTTGGTTGAAAAATACAAAATTTATAAAAAAATAAATTCCGAAAACATTCTTCTTTAGCTGATTTTTGTTACGTCGTTGAATTATTCGCACTTCTCTGTAAATGTTGTATCAATTTCATGGTAATTTATGATTTGCTAACAATTCATCAAAAGTTTCATATCACGTTTTTCTATTTACTTAAAAAGTCGTTATGAATAAAATATTTATTATGATGTTATTTTAAAGAATTGATTTGAGAAAATTGATCAATTTCACGGGCTATCACGAAAATCTTTAAATTTCACGAATTTCACGCTGTTTGCGAAATTGTGAGAATTCGAAATTGTGAGAATTTGAGTCCATTTGATTGCAAACTAGATTTTACAATAAAAAAATCTTGAACATAAAATGTTCTGCTAAGAATTCGATTCTTCAACGAAATATTTAAACGAATCTGTATAATAAAAAAAATAATTAATTTTGTCTTCCATATAGGGATTTCTAAATTTTCACTTACTTTCCCATTTTTGAATTCCCGACTTTTCCACAAACTTTTTTATGGTTATTCCAGAACCCAAAAGATATGCGATTCAGCGTTTCTTACAGAAAGGATGATTGCAGATCGTTTAAAAACTATTTTAAAAAGTTAGTCAACCATATAAAAAATCTACCTTGAAAAATTCAAATTTTGGTAAACAATGAGATTTAATCAAATTTTTTTAAGAAGCTTCAAATAGATAGCCCTTACAATTTCAATTTAAAATGAAAAAAATTAGAGTCACTTTAAAACAAAAACTGCTAAACAAAATAATTTTTATTTTCTTTTGTTCTTCATTTTTTCCTGTAAAAAGAAGTTCACAAGTATTAAAAAATTTATTGTTTTATTATAACGGAGGAAAAAAATCAACATAATGAAATCGTGGAAATCATATTTTTTTTAAATTTTCATATTGGTCAAAATTATTTAATTTGCAAAGTTTAACTTAAAAAAAACTACCAATTGGAAAATTCAAATGAAATTTTAAAGATAAAAACATTTTCAATTTGTTCTTGAAAATCATTTAAGGGGTTACATACATGTAGAAAATCATAAAATTTCATATTACAGAAAGTTTATTAAATCCACTTAAAAGATGATTTTCAAACATTCCAGAAAGTTTCATGAAGGTATTTCATGATTTAACTGAGTTAGAGACGATTTAATCTCAGAGTTTTGCCATGCGCAAAGCCAACTGTCCAACTTTCTGAGCGTTTTTCTCTGAACACCAAGTTGGTTTACGGGTGCCACGATATCTCGAGATGGAATGGACCAAATTGGCTGAAATTTCGGGTGAAGACTCCTAAGACATATTCCGTGTGCATGACGAAGCCCCAGTGTTGCAAAAGAGTGATAGAAAAGCTATCAATAGATTATCTCTGCACCAAAAATATCCGAGAGTATAGCGGCCGTCACTATAGTTTGTGAGATCTCTTCTTGTGTCTCGTGATTCCCAGCGATGCCATTCTCTCTCTATCACTCCTTCCCTTTTCCTCGACTATGCGCTCTCACCGCTGAGTCTCTCAATTTCTGCGAAAACTGCAATGAGAGAACGCGAGATGGCGATTAGGAGACCACGCAAGACGCCCCTTCAAACTGCGTTTGCAAAATTGGTTTTGTGGCGGCTTTTGTGGTTAAACGCTGTTGCGGTAGGATGTTCGTGGAAGCGAGAATGAGAGAGAAAAGAAAAATGTCAATCGCGAGTGGGTAAACACGAAAACGTGTTCGGCTATGTTCGGCGCTGAGAGTTTCAATGAAGAAAGAAGTGCAGTTATATTTGAGGCATTAATATTCAGGCGAGATAATTGTAGTTGCTGAGAGCTGATATTTTGATATTTTAACAACCCTGCGAAGCCCGATTATGAAATTTGGAATTTTCAAAAAATACAAAAATCAAAAACTGCCGATTTTTTATATGAAAAACAGAAAAATATTTTTATCTTTTTTTAAAATAAACTTTTTGAAAATCGGCCTTCGTCATGCACACGGGACCGGTTTAACGAGTCTTCACCAAAATTTGAGCCGATTTGGTCCAAGCAATGTTGAGATATCGTGGCACCCGTTTTTTTAAAAATGCTAACTTCAAATAGCTATATCTCGGCAATGCTACAACCACATGTCTTCAAATTTGTTTTGTTAATAGATGAAAAGAAATATTTTAATGCCTTGAAAATAGATTTTGAAAAAAGTTTAATTATGTGCTCAAACCAACCTTGCCGATTTACATGTATGTAACCCCTTAAATATTTATAAAAATTAAAAATTAGATGTAAATTTAGTTGATCTTTCATTTAAAAAACTTATGGATTTTATTTGATTTATTTAAAAATTAAAAGCAATCTAAACGTATTTTTTTAGAACTGTCAATAAAAATTAAAGAGGATTTTGGCAAAAGAAATGCGATTAGGGGAACAGCACGTAATTGCATCAAGCAAGTATTCAATTCAATTCCATTAATCTTCTAAAAACCGTTTTTGTCCGAAATCGAATGAAAAATATTTATGTAGAAAGTGAACAAACAAGTTTCCATAAAAAGTTATGCTACAAAAAAAGCTATTTCCAAATTCAAGTTGGCACTGTTTTTCAAAATTTAAGGCAATGAAACATGGTATTTTAATCTGGCTATTGGTTGTTGAACTCTACTTTAAGAATTCTCTAATATGAAATAAATCAGAATCTTTGGATTATAAAAATATAAAAAAGACAAAACAAACAGAGCATTTAAACAAAAATTTAGGCAGCAGTTTGCTATTTTAATGGTTGGAAGATGTCGACCCTCAGTCCAAACCTGGTCGCAGCACCAAAGATGACCTATTCAAAATAAGTTATGAATAAAAATCGTTCGGAGACAGAAATTTTTGGAAATGTATTTTTCCGTGTCCATAACATCCCACCATTTCATTGATAAAACTGGCCATTAAGAAAAGCAGGCATAAAATTGTAGCTCCATTCCGGCCGGCTTTTTGTCTCAGGAAGTACCACCACAGCTATAGTATAATTAAAGAAACGTGTCGCCATTAAACGATTCATCGAGGTTGGACCAAATTGCTACATTCCGGGGGATGGTCGTTAGCTGCATCATTGAAGTGATTTAGACGATGAGGGGTTTTATTCAATTTGCTGAAATGTTATGGAGACGCATGGTATTTTTAGCTAAATTTCTATGGAGCAACAGGGTGTTTCAATTTTTTTTTCTCTCATCGAAAATTCTTTCAAAGTTTTAATCTAACAACTACCTTTAAGTTGCCTCTTTAAAAGTCGAAATACCCTGTGCCCATGTACTCCATTACTGCTTACTGCTGGTCCCCACTGACTGGAAGATCTCAGATGTCCTTACATAAGGACGGGTGGTGGCCCAGCTGCTTCGTCCACCCGCCGAAAAGCTCGAAACAGAAGGACATAACAATAAAAGCTATCTCTTGGCCGGACCAGGTTCGGTTGGAAACTAGTTGTTATTTGGCAAAGTGACGTTAATTTTTTTTTTCATCGTTTTATTATTTAAATTTAATTGATATTTTTTTAGTTAATTATAATAAAAGAAAAAAATCAAAATTTCAAAAAAATATACGTCGCATGCGTCACTTTGCAAAACTCCGTCTCCACCTTATGCCACGATATGAACTTTAGTGTGATGGTTATGGGGCGGCGGCAAGACGAAAAAAGCCCCTTGCGCCCACCTCAAAAAAGAGGCTCAATAACCGAAAATTGATACCCTTCAGGCGGTTTTACGTTGCTTATCGACATTTTCCGATCTTGCTGACTTCGGCTTCGAAGACAATATGAGGACGATGGCAGACGAGGCAGCTTCTCGTTTATTGCACTTATTTCATCCAAAAGTTACCTTCTTGTGGTTGCGGAGAGGAAGAACTTGAGGTAGTAAAGAATTTGATAAGAATATTGATTATACTTTTTAAAGGTTTTTGCTCTTTGTCGGAATAATTTTTATTAGTTTCTTTAAGAGTAGTGAAGATAAAATAAATTAATATGCTTTTAGTTATTAAAAAAATTAAACCCATTAACAGCATCATTACTAACTGCAACCCCCCAAATTTCCAGTGATGCACTGCCCATCCTGTACCCCTTAAAATGGCTTCCAGAAGGCAAACAAATTAAAGTTATCAGCTAGTTTCCCATCTTAACGACTTCATTTTGTCCCCGCTCGGTCGTGCTATCGCCAAAGTTAAATGTAATTATGGGTGCCGTCACCGCAAGAACCACGCGCTCTTCTAAAGAGGAAGGAGGAGGTTGGAACTTTTGGCGCAAATTTAAGTGCCATCAGGAGTGGTTTCTTAACCCAACTTTCCACCCCTCCCCATTTTCATCAATTCATTAGGACGCTTTCTTCCATTTTATCCGCAAAAACACTCAAAACCAGATCTTTGCGAAACTATTTTAAACCCCACACCACACCTCCACTCTGTAGCGTAAACTTTCTCAAGAATTCGAACCAAAATCCAGGTGAGAAGTGTCACAGTTCACCGGGAATTGCCGTTGTGGTAATCTAAACAAAGAACCAATTCTGCGTGGTTGTGAGTGGAAAGGTTTCGTTTTGAGTAAATTATCGTCGAACTTGGTGGATTGGAAAGCTAAAATTTAATTTATATCCTTCTAACTCATCTGAAAATTACTGTTTTTTGCTCGTTTGTATTTTTTTCGGTTAGTAAATTTACACTTGTTACTTCTAATGTAAAATTGCATCTTTTCCAAACTCTCAACGAAATGCCTTCAAACTCATACAGCATACAGCATAAAGTAAGTCTTTAGAAAAATTCTAAGCGTATCAAGTAACACCAACTCCTAAGTGTGTTACGTAATATTTAAACAAACTCAAAATAACACTCAAAACGGTAGTGCAAAAAGTTTACTACTGATCAAAATATTAGTAAAAACACTTTCAAAACACTTTTAAACTTGTTCTAGAGGAAAAAAAACATTTTAAATAATCATTAAGGAACTAATAAATTTCTTAACGGGAATCTATTAAGGAAAATTAAATAAAATGCCTAAAAATAAAATTTCATTTGATTTGATATGATAACCAACAGGGAGTTTTGAATAATACAATATTAATCAGCTTAAAAAAAATAACATTTTAAAAATGTTGAAGATTTGGCAACACTTTTTAGCGACTTTTCTTAAACTGTTGAAACGAATCTATAATCAAATATTATCTGGCAATACTGTCAAGAAATATTGAGACGAGCAGAGAATTTATATAAACTTTGGAGCAAATTATTTTCAAACTATTAGTGTTGTGTATTTTTGAGGGCTGATATTTTCAGACCATTCGACTTTGACTTTGATGTTTGATCTGGCAATAATGATAAGCAATTGTTTTTTTGTTGTGATAAAATGACAGTTTAAATGCGAAATAGTAGTTTATGCAACAAGTTGCAAAAAGAGAATTTATTAGCACGAGGCGTACATGAAAAAATCAAGTTTTGCAACTAGTTCCATACAACATTTTTTGCAATTCCAAAAAACACACACTGAGTGAAATTTTTAATCAAATTTTCATGTATTTTGTCAATAAATCGTTTAAATCAAAAAAATGTTTAAAAGTGTTACTTTTCAAAACAAGTGCTGAAAAGTTCAACTTTTCAGCACCCATTTGAGTGCTGAAAAGTAGAACTTTTCAGCATTTATTTTGAAAAGTGTTGCTATTCGATTCTGTTATTTTTGGTACAGAAAAGTAGGCTATTTCGTCGTTCAAGAATGACAGGAAAAGTGAGTAATTTCACGACGGAATTGCAGAAAGTTGTTTTTGCCTTCAAAATGAACTTTTCACATGAAGCTCGTAGACCCACCTTCACGTATACCTATCGATTCAGAATCAAAAACTGAATAAATGTCTGTGTGTATGTGTGCCTGTGTGCTACAAAATTGTCACTCAGTTTTTTCAGCACTGCACAGTGTTAGGAATTGCAAAATTAAGTGGAATATAACACCTTTATTTGACGTCCTAGTCAAATGGTGTCTTCGGAACAGTGGTTGTACTTGATAAGGGCTATCTTTTTAAGTTATTGACATATAGGGTGACGACCTTCTAGGGTGTCAACCAAAAACTAACTTTGTTGGATGACTTTGTAGGGCTTTAGTGTCTTGGGCAAAAATGTAGAGGAGAAAATTTCATGAAAGTTTGTCGAAGGCGCCAAATTTGTAGCTCTTAATCTACTCGAGATATACGCCATTTTTGCATAAATGGTCCCAAAAAGCACTATTTTGGTGATAACTCAAAATGTTAGCCTACTATTTTCTGAAGAGTTGTTTATGACATAAAGTTACACATCTTTGCCCAAGATATCTCAATTTGAATTTGAAGGTTTTTAACCAATTTATTTATAATTTTTAAGCGGAATCTTATTGAGAACGTGGTAATAATCGGTATGTTGAAGGGTGAAAAAAATAAATAAAGATAGATATTTTCATTGAAAGCATGTTTTAAAGATTGTCAGCCGAACAAAAAATAATAACAAAAATAAATGACATGCCAGAATTTCAATATTTCAATGAAAAAATGCTTGTAAAATGCATTCCACACCAGTATAGTTGGTTTTCAATCATTAGTTTTCAAAAAATCTAAATTGTAACAAATAAAATATATTTTTGGCAAAAAAAAACTTTTTGATGTACAGTACTGCAAAAAGCTTTTTTTTCTCGCTGAAAATTCAATAAAATTCAAAGCAATCGGCAGAAACTTTGGAAAATATTTGCAACAGCCCTAATGCCGTTGCAAATATTTTTCAAAGTTTATTTCACCCCCCTCCCTCCTTCAAAACCGGTCCAAAAAATCAGGGAGGGGGGCAAAAAAAGTTATTCAAAAAAACTTTAAAGAAAACAGGAATATAAACAACTGAAAACAATAAGAAATGCATTTTCCTGCATTTAAAATCATATGTAGCAAGTCTGGGATCGATCGAAAATATTTCTATTTTTTGTAGACTTCCAATGTACAGCCCCGCAAAAAGTTTTTTTTTTCAGCGAAGAGAAAAAATCTCTTCGATGCTTGGATGTTTTGAAAACAAATGATTGCAAAACAACTGGGCAGGTGTAAAATGCACTTTTTAAACACTTTTTTTTTTTGTTCAAATGTTGAGAACATGGTTTGTTATTTCAATTGTTATATTTATTTATTTATTTTGATCATAGGAGGCTAGATAAGCAAAAAAGTTAAAAACGTCAACAAACGAAAAAAGGCAGAACGAAGTTTGTCGAGTAAGGCTTGTTTGTTATAAAAATATACAGTCCAGACTCGATTATCCGAAGCCTCGAGTATCCGAAGTTTCGATTATCCGAAGTTTCGATTATCCGAAGGTATGTATGGGACTTTGGATAATTGAATCATTTTTTTCGTATTTTTTTATTTTCTTACTTTTTACATCAAATTTGAATTCTGCGACCATATTTTAGGCAAATTCAAATGGTTGATTGCGTATTAAATTGAAAAATGCATTTTTACAATTTTTCATCACCACCATGTTGGCCGCCATCTTGGATTTAAAAATTTGAAATCACTTTTTTCACTAATTTAGGGGTCACACTAAAGCTTAACATTGAAAAATATGACAACGAAAAAAATCGATTCGTTTCTGATTCGTTTATTCGAAGTTTCGATTATCCGAAGTGAAATCTTGCCAAGGTCTTCGGATAATTGAGCCTGGACTGTAATGAGGAATAGATGATTTATTTTATAAAAAAATACTCTTATTTCCTAACAAATGATAACAGCTGGTTTTAAGGTTTTTTGTATCTAGTTTGAAATGCGAAAAAAAATACAGCCATTAGAAAACATCAACAACAACAAAAAGTTTTTTTAAAAGTTGGATTGTAGTTCAATCTATAATCCTATCTTTAAACTAAACCAATTCAGGATAAAATGTCATTGTCGAACAACTGACTTGAGTCACCTGCCGGTTGTAACCTATTTGCACCGATTGTACACAGTGAAAAGGTTTTTTTCTAAATTTATTTAATTTGCAAAAATTTAATTTATTCTAAAAATACTTCCATGACTAATTAATTTTCTGACCGCAATTAAAATATCTTTTTCGAACAGTGCCAAACCCTCATTGAAAATGTGCACACAGCACGACAAATTCCCAGCTTGATCATTCGGATGCAAATCCAATTTGACGGAACATTTGCGCCACATGATGCATTTTCACACACACACGCATGATGGGAAAGCTTCCCTGAAATTGCATCATTGTCTGCCCCCCTCACCCACCACTTCCCGAAAAGTGCTTTCGAGCAAAGCTCATAACGAGATTACCATTTGTGTGTGTGTGAGTTTGTGTCGAAGTGGGGTGAGCTTTTTTCTCCAGTTTTCCACCCATCTGACAATTTTCCCCCCGATAGTGCTTCGGATTTGATTGTATTTTTATGTTTACCAACCCCCAGCAGTGCTGGATCTTTTTTTTTTCGTGAGAAGAAGAGGGTTAAGGGTGTTTTAACAGGTGGGTTGGAAATTTGGCTTGTTTTGATTCCAATGAAAAATTAACGCAACCGTTTTCCACTTTTGGCAGATATGGAACAACCTGACGTCAATTTTTGATGAAAAAGAATAAAGTGCTGACGAAGAGAAAAAAAAAGTTTTTTTTTCTCCGGAAAGTGATTTATATTTTCTTGCTCTTTGAAATTGTTTGCAAACCAGTTGCAAAAGTAAAGAGCTATCAACGTCAATAATAAACTTTTGCAGCCTTTCGTCGAGATTGCTTCGAAAGTTTAACCAAACATTCTTGTATTTCTTTTGCTCGAGTTGTACAAACATTCAAGTCCATAACTGCAGACAACCCACCTCCATCACTTTTCACCTTCATTTCTCTCAACCGCACTCAGTTGCATTTAAAAAGTGGATATGATATAAAAGTTCATCCAAAGTTTTGAAATATCAAAATTACAACATTTTGAAAGCAAACACCAACATATTTGATTTCTAATTAAATATAATCATATTTTTCTCGTTTATTTGAATAACAGCACAAAAATCTGAGTGCAAGAAATAAAGCGTTGATTAGAGCAGCGATTCTCAATGGAGGTACCGGGCCTACTTGATTTACATGGCAGGGGGTACCAGCCTAGAAGAAGGTTGAGAATCGCAGGATTAGAGGGTAACGAGCGGGAATTCCCGGGAAATCGGCCATTTTTGGACCTCTCGATTTCCAGGAAATTTGGTCGAGACTCCCGGGAAATTTTATACTTACAAATATCGAACCAAAATCAATAATTTATTCAGAAAAATATTATAAAAATTCGAAATGGTTTAGAATATTGGATGTTCATTGTTCGATTTTCAAAATGGAATAAACCAATGCTTCTCTAATCTTCTTATTCCAAAAGTGTAAATTTTTACTTTTAAAAATTCCAAAAACTATAATTTAGAGTAACCAAAAATGTCGACCCCAAAATTTACCTTGAAACATTCATAGCAGTTACGCACCAGGAATGAAATATTCATTATTTTTAGGAAGGAAAAAAATTTGGGAATAACAATCAGGCATTCTTTGTAAAGTTAGTGTCTGCTTATTTTGAACATTTACAGTTGATCTTAAGAAGGAAAAATCAACTTAAAGTTTTTACTTTTTATCGTTATTTATCATATTGCAAAAATACGATATTGCATAAATGGAAAATTATATATTAGTTATTTTTTTACCTTCAAAAAATCTAATAATAAGTTCAACAACAAGTTTGTGCAACTTTTGAAAAATCACTCAGTGCGAATGAAGATGCGTAAACATTTTAAACTGCAATTTGAGTTCCAAAAAGGCTCAAGGAACAATTTTTTATTTGTAGATTGAGATAAAAAATCAAAATGAAGAAATAGTTCCTCAAAACAATGAGGTTACCTAGTTTTACATTTCATTGGATTAGTATGAATTAATTGTATCTGAATTAAGCATAAGCATAGGTGCCCACCCGCAGTTGCTACTCCGTTATTGACCAGGACCTCCAGAAGTTACATCCACGAGCCGTGGAAGATAAGTGGGAGCTATCTTTCCTCGCTTCGCAACTTCTCAAAGGCCCCTATCATGCTGATCAATACCGGCGCCGGCCACGACCAGTGGTAGAGTCACGGGGAAGTGGATGGGAATGTTAGTCCGATACTTGAGTGATAGAGACCGCCCAATCGACTGCATCTCCGACAAAGTATCACATGAGTTTCGAGGGGGTTAGTAGATGGGTATGAGGTCAGGATTCACGAGTGGCAGTGATGTGACCATGAGCATTTTGTTTATCGGTTGAAAATTTTAAATCTTAGGTAGCCGGCTGCGGAAAGATAGATAATTGATTATTTAAAAAGTTTTTATCGAACGCGTGCCAGCCGAGCAGTAATGCTATGGCCTGGACTACTGTTTTTACAATTTAGATAACACGAGCAAATTTCAAAAATAGTAAATAAATGACGCTTTACTCTTCATAAAATCGATAGTTTGATGAGTTAATACTAAAACTGCCAGTTGGAATAAATTTTTACGATCATTTACGACGAAAATTATCGCGAAAAAACAGGACTGCGCGTTTTAAGAAGCACTGCACTTATGATGTCATTATTTCGTATGAATTAATTGTATCTGAATTCATTAAAAAGAAACGTTTTTTTACTTTTCTTTTTAAGTTATTTACACTATTGGCCAGTTAAAAAATTCCCGGGAAATGGCAAAACTCAACTCTCGATTCCCGGGAAATTGAAAATCTCGAGAGTCGTCACCCTCTAGCGTTGATAGATATTATGCCCCTAAATTGAGCTGTTGGTGATGATGAGGTCAATTATGAAAAATAAGTACAATCATAAATAATACCTATTTTTTATTCAATAAATTTTAAAATTTTTGCCTTCCTCGCTGAGGAGAGGCCAGAAAATCACTCGAAAAATGAACTTTTCAATTTGACCCACTAGATAGACCCACCTTGATTTATACTTCTGGTTTAAAAGTTATGATAAAAAACTATTTAGACATTATAGTCAAGGGTGGTTTTCAACATAATCTCAATTTCTGTATTTGCTTGGCAAAATGTCTGCCGTTTTTTGAATACGGAACTTTTCTAAATCAGACGAAACTTTTGAACATTTTAAAGAGAGGAAGACACCAAACACCTATTGGTGGATTAAATTGAGACTAAAAAGATAAATTTTGAGTAACAAAGAATATTAGGTTTTTTTGAGACCTTTTTTCAAGCCTAATTTTGATTTTTTTTAATATTTTTCTTTTTTTTTTAATTATATTCCTTTCAATTTTATATCTGATTAGTGCGCTGACCACGCGGACGCGCTGTCTTGTTTTTGCATGCTTATTTTCATTTCTTTTGTGTCGCTGTTTGTGTGCTTGGGTGAGTGGTTATTATAACATATTGGACATCATAAGTGCAGTGCTTCTGGGGACGCGCAGTCCTGTTTTTTCGCGATAATTTTCATCGTTAATGATCGTAAAAATTTATTCCAACTGGCATCGATCGATTTTATGAAGAGTAAAGCGTCATTTATTTTCTATTTTTGAAATTTGCTCGCGTTATCTAAATTGAAAATAGTAAAAATATACTGATAAGTCCAGCCCATAGCACTACTGCTCGGCTGGCACGCGTTCGATAAAAAAAAACTTTTTAAATGATCAATTATCTATCTTTCCGCAGCCGGCTGCCTAAGATTTAAAATTTTCAACTGATAAACAAAATGCTCATGGTCACATCACTGCCACTCGTGAATCCTGACCTCATACCCATCTACTAACCCCCTCAAAACTCATGTGATACTTTGTCGGAGATGCAGTCGATTGGGCGGTCTCTATCACTCAAGTATCGGACTAACATTCCCATCCACTTCCCCGTGACCCTACCACTGGTCGTGGCCGGCGCCGGTATTGATCAGCATGATAGGGGCCTTTGAGAAGTTGCGAAGCGAGGAAAGATAGCTCCCACTTATCTTCCACGGCTCGTGGATGTAACTTCTGGAGGTCCTGGTCAATAACGGAGTAGCAACTGCGGGTGGGCACCTATGCTTATGCTTATATTCCTTTCAATTTTATATCTCAGCAATTATATGTCCGATTTCCAAAATGAGCAATTCCAGCTCAAATCAAGAATTTTTCTAGTACTTTTGTACCCGACCCTCTCCGATTTCAATGAAACTTTGTAGACATGTTATCCTAAACCTATATAAGCCATTTTTTGTATATGGAGTCAATAGTACTCGAAAATAACATTTGAGAAGGGCGTAAGTTATTTAGATATTTTTGTATTTTGTAATTTAAAAATTACTGAATCTTGAAGCCGTTGTGCCGTATCAAAAAGTGGTCAAAGACAAACTTGTAGGAAATTTGACGGGCTTTCTGAAAAAAAAATACACTGAAACAAAAATACACGCCACATCTATGAGATTTTTTGATTTTTAAGTCTTAAACTTAAATTTAAAGGTGATGTCACGATTTTTTTTCGTTCAAAATTTTTGAGGTAATAGCTTAAAATGTTACCAAAAGACTGACGAAAAATGCAGGATGGTATGTCTTTCATCTAATCTAATCTAATCTAATCAGACCCTAGCGCAGCCAATCTTTCGAAGGGATCCTGGAGAGTGCCTTAGGTTAGATGACGCCTAGCACTCTTCTTGTCATTTATTAACATTTGTAGTGTGCCATTGCATCGGAATGCATTGAAACATCACAAGCGTTAAAGCGGCCAGGCCTACTGCGTAAAGCCGTATCGCAGAGATGACTCGTAATTGGGTTGAGTTTGAGCACTGAGTGTTCGAACAACAACACAATTCTGAATCTACAGGGGAGGAAGAAGCGTGGGGACACACCACCATACGCTCCGTGATTTTTTTTTTGGTTGTATTCGTTGGGAGCACCATGCTAAGAAGGTTTGGTACTCCGGGACCCTCTGGGATGGGACATTGTATTTCCACGAATGCCCTGGACACTATTTGCCGTAGTTATAGCGCCACAACTCGCTCTCTGTAACAGTATTCCTAATTCCAGTCCACGCTCACCAAGTCGTCATGGCCTAGTGGTTAGCAGTTTTGCTTACCAATCCAAAGGACGGGGGATCGAACCCCGCCTCGAGCGACTTTGATTTTTCGTTCATATTCATCATTTTAAATTCATGTGTTCTTAACTTTCTCGTTGGGAGCAGATGGGCATCGAACCCAGAACCATTCACTTACAAAGCGAACACCGTATCCAGTCAGCCACGGCCGCTCCAGCAGGATGGTATGTCTTTCCTAAAAAAATACAAAAATCTGTTTTTTTAAGTGGTCTAAACGTCAAAATTTTTGAAAACCAGTAGTGGGAGTCGATTTTCCAGACAATTTTACATAAAAGTATCCATATTGAACATTGTCCTATGTCCAATCCTTGGGATGATACAGTGGTTTTAAAAATGAAAATGTTGAAAAAACGGTTTTTGGCAATTTTTTTATGACAGACTTGGTTTTTCAGTCTCGTAAATATTTTTACCGGAAAGCTGGAAATAATAATTTAAGAAATGGCCTAAAATGTCCTGTTTAAAAAAAATAAAAATATTTCTATTTTTACCAGAAATTATCCCTATAAAAAGAAAAAATGAGCAAGTATTACTTGCTGACTAATTTCACAAATTACAAGGTCAAAATAATTAATTACTTTAATTACGCAATCTCTTTAATAAACAAAAATTGTTTCGTATTGAATAATTTTGACTAATTTATTTAATGTCTATTATTTTATTATTACAATAAAATTGAAAAGTATTAATTTTTATCCAAAGTTTTAATTTGTGCTAATACATTAGAATATTATTATTATCATTTTTTTTGCTAAGATTATGTTTTTTTCTAAACATAATTTTGGGAAATAAAATTTTAGTTAATGATAATAAAATAAAATAATCCTGATTTTTCTTCTATACTCTCATAACAAACATATAGTCAAAGTATGATCCAAATAAAAAAAATGTAAAATTGAAGTGAAAAAGAAAATCGAAATGCGATTTTTACGCAAATTATAATTCCAATTCCTAAATATTTACCAATCTTAACTGCAAACACGACATAAATATTTTCGAAATTTGAGGAAATATACTAAAAACTTTGTCTAAAGAAGCTTCATACACTTAGAATTGATTTAAAAAATTTTAAATTGAATTCGAACAGCATCAAAATTTTCAATTTGTTTTATTTTTAACATTGAAAATGTGTCTCCAAAATATCGAATTATAAAAACATATTTTGAAACATTTTTTTTTTGCAATTTCCTTTTGTGCAAGGCTGTTTTTAGCTCAGCAGCGAACCAATCGATTTTACAGGAAATTATCTCAGTTCTCCATATTATGTCATATACATTAGGTTTGTCTATTAATTTCTAGAGTTTATGTAGAAAAACCTTATTTATTTTCAAATAAACAAATATATTGAAAAGGAAAAACAACATTTAAGATCATTTTTGAATTGATTTCAGCTGATTGGACAACTGTTAAACAGATTTTTTATATAGAATTTTGATTAACAAGCATCTTTGTGTGAAATTATCATTTAAAATAACATCAAAACGATTATGCTACAATAGATTTTTAGTAAAAAAAAAAAAACGATTCGTGTAACAACTACAATTTTTATTGCTTCAATTACTAAATAATTACATAAATTACCCATTTATTATATTGAACTATTTTTATTACCATTAATTACTAAATAATTAATGAATTATCGAGTTACCATCAAAAAATCGATAAAAAATTATAATTATACACCAATTCCATTTGAAAATGGCACAAACCGTAAAAAAGTTCTCCGATCATTTTTGTATGGGTTCCTTGGCCAAAATAATTAGACCCTTATTTTTTTGTTTGGCCATTACGGTGACCTACACCGTGCTAGGGTGGTCCCAAAAGTGGCAATTTTCGTAATTTTTTTGCAAAAATCACATTTTTCAAAAAATCATAACTCCGCTCCAAATGATGTTTAGAATAGGGTAATTTTATACCAACTCACACGAAATCGGGATAAGTTGCCCCGACCCTCTTCGATTTGCGTGAAACTTTGTTCTAAGGGGTTACTTTCGTCCCTGATCACGAATCCGAGGTGCGTTTTTTTCACATCTCGTGACGGAGGGTCGGTACGACCCCTTCCATTTTTGAACATGCGGAAAAAGAGGTGTTTTCAATAATCTGCAGCCTGAAACGGTGATGCGATAGAAATTTGGTGTCAAAGGGAATTTTATGTAAAATTATACGCCCGATTTGATGGCGTACTCATAATTCCGAAAAAAAACGTATTTTTCATCGAAAAAAAAAACACTAAAAAGATTTTGAAATTCTCCCATTTACCGTTACTCGACTGTAAAATTTGTTGGAACATGTCACGAAATTCGGTAAAAACATCACGAGCTATCGCGATTTTACAAAAAAAGTAAAAGATGAAGAATTGCTCAACTCAGCTTTCTCCGACTTGTATTTTTCAACTGAGTGTACTTTCACTCAAAAGCTTCCACCCCCACCTCGGTCCTCCCCCGCACCAACCACCGAATCACTTTCATCGCAGCAGATTTTAATTTTCCACTTTTTTTTTTATTTACACTGTGTTGAGCGTGATTTTCTCACTTGGGTTGCCACCGTTCGTCGTCGTCGTCTGCAAACAAGCTTCAATGTGCTTAGTGGTCCTTTAAATACCGACTTCCACTGAGGGGGGGGGGGGTTTAGAGATGTTGGGCAGGGGAAGATGCAAAAGTGCAAAGTTTATTTATTTACGCGCTGTTTGTGCATCCTTGGCGCAATATTGCCTGGCAGATGCAAGTCTTGGTCTTCTACTTGAGTAGTGGTGGTGGAGTGTTTGCTAGGACTTGTTTTGTGTAAAATAAAACCATCGGGGGTTCGGAATTTGTTCTGGGCGCGGTTTTGTAATTAAAAAGTTAGCACAAAGTTGTGTGTGTGTGTGTGTCGGGCAGCAAAACTAAAGTTTGTCCAAGGCTGGAGTACCAGACCCACCTTACAAAACGAAACTAGTTTGGTGATGGTGGTTTAGTAATAAAGTTTAATTTGTAGAAACTGCAAACTGCTGTTGCTTCTCGGAATAGGAATGGTGATGGAAGTTATCGGTAAATAATTGAGTTGACGGACAAGTTTTATTTCAATCGAGCATTTAATTGAATGATTTGCATTCCAGGAAGAAGGCTGATTGAATGAGGAGAAGTTCCAACATAGGAGCCTGAATTCCCGAGCAGACGGAAATAACTTGAAAAGGTCAGTTTTTTATATTGTGAGAAGATCGAAATATGTTATTGAGATGATCGGATTAGTTGTTAAAATAACAAAAATCAATAACAAAGATTTGTTCGAAGAATAACTTAAACTGTTATTATGTTGTTATTTCAATAACAAACCAATAACACAGAAGGAATCATGAAGGAATAACAAGATTTGTTATTTTGTGTGGAGAGGTGGAGCAGCATAATAACAAAAAATGTTATTGAACTCGTATGTCTCCATAACAAAAAAAGTTATTGTTTTGGTTTACTTGCCATTTGCAAATAAACCTGCAGTTGCCATTACTCTTCTGTACTAGTCAGGGCTGCAGAGTCGGGTTCCTTCAAGCGACTTTGAATCCATACTTTGAATACAACTCCGACCGTGGATGCAGGATATGACGTCAACGTCGACTTCAGCTCTCCTAAAATACCCGACTTCGCAGATTTCGACTCCAAGTGAATGTCTCCGAGGTCTCACTCCAGCTCGAACTTCAACGTCAGCTATGGAAATAATAACAGCTTTTGTTATTCACATTTCAAACATTCTCAATAAATAAATCAGTTCCCTTAGAAAATATGACAAACTTAAAAAAAAAAAACAAATTTCAAAAGTTAATTTTATCAGATTAGTTTAAGCTTAAGGACCCCATTTCATGGTCAATTAAATGACCACGATTAAATTGGTTAAAATTATTCCATAGTTCTAGCCAATTTTAGCAAAGTCTCTTAGGGGGTATATCAAATAATCAAAAAAATATCAACTTTCAACATTAAAACTTTTAAGAATAATTTTAGCTAAAGGACCCAATTTCATGGCCAAAATAATGACCCCAACAAAAATGGTCAAAATTATCCCATAGTTCTAGTCAATATTGGCCAAGTCCCTTAAGGGATATATCAAATAATTAAAAAAACCAACTTTCAAAATTTCAATTTTTTAGAATAATTTTAGCTAAAGGACCCCATTTCATGACCAAAATAATGACCCCGACGAAAATGGTCAAAATTATACCAAAGATCATAACATATTTAACAAAAGAAAAAATAATAACAGATTGTGTTATGAACACTTAAAAACTTTTCTATTTGTGCGATTTATGGTAATTTTATTTCTAAGTCAGAATACCAAACGAATAACAAATCTTGTTATTATGAGAGTTTTTGAAATGTATAACATTTCCTCTTATTAGTGTGTTATTGAATATTTTCAGTATAATATCACTTCAATACCAAATCTTGTTATTTTATCAGAAACTGTTATTATTTTTTCTTATTGAAGTTGAAGTTCAGGATAAAATAATATTACTTTTTGTTATTTTAACAGGATTTGTTATTGAAATATTATTAATTTTGTTATTACCGTCTGTCCGGGTAACCTTCTGTCAAAACAAAACAATGCCGAAAAATGATTTAAAATTATCCATACAAATCGTTCTCATTGTGTTAAAGTGCATTTTTACTTTAGAAAAGCTTTTTGAAAGGATTCTCTGTACTTTTTTTTTTGGAGAGATATTCTGAAATTTTGCTCGTGTAAATAAGATATAATTAGTCTCTCGTAAATGTTGCCGGCTGGGATGTTTGTCGAAGTTCTTTTCAAGTTTCCCAAATTCCCAAAATTCCTCATTTATCTTGCTTCATCCGCGTCGCTACATTTGTTCTACTTTCGGCGAGTTGGAAACTTTCTAAAAAAAAAGAGTCTGCTTTTATTTCCCCTATCCGAGTGCCATATATTTGCCAAGAGGACAAAACTCAATCAAAAGCTGCTGCAAACTCTTCTCTTTCTTTTTTCTTGCTTCTGTTGTTCCTCAAACTTTCAAGTGTAACTTTTGAGCAGCATTTCATTCCGTTCAATTGCACCCCTAAATCATCCACTTTTTGTTCCTTTCCTGCGCGAGCTTGAAATCCGTGTCATGACGCACTCTCATGTGGAGAGCTTTTTTCCTTCTTCTACTTTTAAAGAAACTTTTCCCAACTGGGAAAGATTTATCTTGGAAAATTGGACTGAATGGTTGGGAAAAAAACAAAGAAAAAACAGGAAAACTTGTGCCACACACTCACAAATGATGCAACTTTCCGTCGTCCCTCATGGGAAGGAAAAAGATAGGAGGAGATGCACCAGATACGTCGGGTTTATTTATGCGGCACCAGAGAATCGGGATTAAATTGACCATTATGAAGTTGACGCGCTTGCCATGCTAGTTGGCAGCACTGCGTTCGCACAATTTGAGGAAGGGGGAGGGTGGGGTTTGGAAAAAGTGGAAAGTATTCCACGTGGCCGTAACTTATGATCAAAAGAGCGAAAATCAAGTCCTGGAGATTCCTCTCTAGCTCCCTCTCTAGGGTAGACAAACTTTCCCCATCAATCACATACTCTTGGCTGTTTTGAGGGGCTACGGGATTGTGGGTGGTGCAAGCACTCATGTAGGGTAAACCACGACTACGATCGACAATTTGGGGCTCGTTTTTCTTTATTTTGTTGAGTTTATGGGAAATGGAAGGAGCAGGAATTTTCACGCTTGCAAAAATTTTGACAAATATTTTTTTTTAATGATTTTTAGAAAGAAAATATTTAAAATGTATACTTTTAAATTAAGCTACTGAAAATAATCTCTGCACACTAAGATTTTTTTAACGAATTCGGTAAACTTTACCGAATTTTCACCTGCTGAACAGTTCGATACACTGAAAATTACTCAATTCGGTAAAAACTTATCGAAATTCGGTAATGATGTACATTATTGTTCATCGTACAACCGAAATTCGGTAACACTCGGTAGTAAAATGAACAACAATAAACTTTATTACCGAATTTCGGTAAGATTTCACCAAATTCGGTGTTGCTTCAACCCTCTACTGCCCAATTTTTTTTGAATTTTTTTATTTTTCCCGTGTTCAGGAGGTCAATTTGAGCAACTTTTGTTCTACGAAAAACTTGACTTGTCTTGTTTTATGTTTTTCATGTTTTATTTTTAGTATTTTAATTTGTCTTTATCTAGTTTAGTTTAAGTATGTTTCAAGTAGTATTTGACATATTCTACCACCTCCTATCATTACATTTTGCCTATGTAATTTTTTCATGTTTTTACAGTCACTTTTTCAATTTTTTGCCTGTTTTTCTCATTTTCTGCTATAAAATGGCACCATTTTTGTATGGACAGTTGCCAATGGTATGGAGACTTTAATAGGTAAACCAATGGCACAAAATAGCTTCTTTGGTCACAGGGAAGGCCCCTACAAAGTTTGAACCAAATAAAAAATATGGCCGAAACCGGCCGATTTCGAAGAGAATGGCTCACAAAATAGATTTTATTTTGAAAAAAAAATCATCGAAAACTCTATTTTTACTCAAAAACCTGACCTTTTTGAAAAAAATCTAATGATGGGAATGGATTAAGCAGATAAAAATACATTAAAAAAACTAACTTAATCCACCTATGTGGATGGTGCCTTCCTCACTTCTTATCAACATTTGGTGACATTATGAGTTTGGACACAAATTCTATCTATCTTCTATATGTATACAAAATTTCGACGGTTTTGTTCGAACGCCAATCAATTCAACACGGAACGTCCGATCGAGGTGCTCTTTGTTGCGTTGGGTTCGTATGGTAAGTTCGTGAGTGCCAAAAAGTTACAACTTTGGCCTCTCTGGAACCGATTCCGGAAAATTTGCAGATTGTATGGGAAAGGTTAAAATCAAGTTTTGATCACAGGAGGCTGAATAAGCAAAAAAGTCAAAAACGTCAACAAACGAAAAAAGGCAGAACGAACTTTGTCAGGTAAGGTTTGTTTCTCAATAAAGAAATACACAAATGTAACTTAAGCGGTCATAACTTGAGACTGAGCGTTGTCAGATCTTCAACTCATTAGAAAGGTCTTTTGATGGCCTACCCAACGATCGGTCGGAAGATGAATCCGGACATAGTTTACATGCATTTATGTGAGATCCGGCATCAAAAAAGTACATAAATATCACTTATGTGGCCATAACTTGAGACAGGGTTGCCAGATCTTCAATGTATTGGACTCATTGGAAAGGTATTTTGATGACCTACCCAACGATGGGTTGGATGATGGATCCGGACATAGTTTACATAGATTTAAGTGAGATCCGACATCAAAAAAGTACATAAATATCACTTAAGTGGTCATAACTTGAGACAGGGTTGCCAGATCTTCAATGTATTGGACTCATTGGAAAGGTATTTTGATGATCGATCCAACGATGGGTTGGATAATGGATCCGGACATAGTTTACATACATTTAAGTGAGATCCGGCATCAAAAAAGTACATAAATATCATTTAAGTGGTCATAACTTGAGACAGGGTTGCCAGATCTTCAATGTATTGGACTCATTGGAAAGGTATTTTGATGACCTACCTAACGATGGGTTGGATGATGGATCCGGACATAGTTTACATGCATTTAAGTGAGATCCGACATCAAAAAAGTACATAAATATCACTTAAGTTGTCATATCTCGAGACAGGGTTGCCAGATCTTCAATGTTTTGGACTCGTTGGAAAGGTCTTTTGATAACCTAATCAACGATGGGTCGGGTGATGGGTCTGGATATAGTTTACATGCATTTATGTGAGATCCGGTTCGCAACTCTGACACTTTTTTATACATAACTTTTGAACTACTTATCGGATCTTCAAACAATTCAATAGTGCAGTATGGGGCACCAAACTGGATCGAATGCAACTTATTTGACTCAAATCGGATCAGCCAGTGCCGAGAAAACTTGGCAAGAATTTTGAGCACCAAGGGGAATACGCACACACATACACACACACACACAGACATTTGTTCAGTTTTCGATTCTGAGTCGATAGGTATACATGAATATAGGTCTACGAGCTGTTTTTCAAATGTTCATTTTTCGAGCAGGATTATAGCCTTACCTCAGTGAGGAAGGCAATAATCAATTAAACTGACGAGACATCGATCTTTAGCCATCTCAGAGTCATACTTTAGCATAAAATAAATTTTATTTTGAAAAAAATCATCGAAAATTCTATTTTTACTCAAAAACTTGACCTATTTGGAAAAATCTTATGATGGGAATTGATTCAACAGACGAAATTACATAAAAAATTATCAATAAGATTGCCGAGACAAACGTATTAAACGTTCTGCAAAGCATTTTTGATTTTTATTGTTGATATCCCAGCAGAAATTGACTTGCATGCAAGTTGAAAAAACTTGAATGAGAATCAACTGATAATATTATTTTAAAATGGCTATAAATCTGCGTAGAAACAATCAAATTTTAAAAACCAGGGGTATTTCAGAAGGGGGAAAACGTGAACTTCAAGATACATGTATTGGTTTAGTTGTTTTTTCAAAAGTTCTTTTGTAAAATAGTCGACAAAGTAGCTAATTTTGGCCTATTTTTTATATTTCAATCGAAGTTTAAGTGAAATCAGCTGAAATCAATTTAAAATGCATTCTACTGCGTTTAGAATCATTTTTAGCATATTTGGGATAATTTAAAAATCTTAGTAATGTTTGAAAACTTTTCGATGTTTATTTACCCATAAAGTTTTGTTTTTTGCTATTTCTTGTTTTCGTCAAATCTTATTTATTTTTTAACTTATGATTTTTTTTTTAAACTTATGATCGCATAAATGTCCCATATGCATTATCATCAATTTCGAGTTATTGATGCAGTTTGGTTCAAAATTGTGTGCTCTTTCAAAAGAGCCTATAACATCCAGTACTTTTTTCTAGAAATCAGGAGGAAATCCAGTTTTTTTGTGAAAAATTAACACGTAGCCTTATAAATGGGACAAACTTCAAATGCGTTTCTCTCAGCTTGCTGTTTTTGCATATGGGACATTTATGCGAACATGGGCATGTACTAGTGTAAAATGCATTTCAAAACACCTTTTCCTTGCTAATGTTGAAACAATGGCTGATTATTTCAATATTTATATATTTTGCTATGGGACGCGGGTTCGATTCCCGCCTTATCCTCCTGGCCTTCTATCGAACGGGGAAGAAAAACATCAGTCCATTTGCGTAAAAGAGGTTTTGGGTGATTCACCACACATAACCTTCGGACGCCTAGAAATTTTAAAATTCGAATATTTGAAAATTCGAAGATTCTTAGGTTCCAAGAACTAAAACTTCGTTTCTAAGTTTCGAAAGTTCTAATATTTGAAGGTTTTCTTTTTATTCCTTATTTTGGAGTTTTTCAGCCAGAGAGTGTTTAACTCTTTAAATATTCGAAGGTTCGATTATTCGAAGATAAGAAGATTTTAAAATTTAAAGATTCAATCATTCGAAGGTAAGAAGTTTTTTAGATTCGAAGCTCAGTTTCGAATATTCAAATTTTAAGTATTTTATCGATCTGCGGACCCAAAAAATCAAAATTGGTTAAAACATTAAAAAGTCCTAGTCCTTTTTTGAATGAAAATGCATAATCGTTATAAAATGTATTCTGAATAGTTAACAATTGATGCAATTTTTGCCCCCTGATTTTTTAAGAAATTTTAAAGGAAAAGGGGACAAAAACCTGAAATAAAATTTGCAATGACCTAAGAAGATTTTATGATTCGAAGTTTTGAGAACTCGATGATTCGAACTGTTTCAATGGTTCGAAAATTTTTAAATTTGAAGATTCAATGAGAAGATTTTTAGATTCGAAGATTTAAAGCTTTCAAGATCCGAAAATTGGAAAAAAACGATTTTTGAAAGACTTACATTAGAATATTCGAAGATTCGTTAATTTGAAATTGAAATAATAAGCACATTCGAAGCTTCCACTTTTACGCCTTTTATCGATCTGCGGACCCAAATTCAAATTTTGCTAAAATATTAAAAAGACCTTTTTTAATGAAATTGCATAAAATCTACTCCGAATAGTTAACAATCGGTGTAACAAGTTTTTTTTTAATTTTAATTTTAGTCAATTATTTGCGCTCTGTTTTTAAGAAATTTTGAAATAAATTTTGGGGGGACAAAAACTTGCAATATTATTCAATTCCAAGATTTACAAATTCGAAGGTTCGTAGATTCGAAGATACAAATATTCGCAAATATTCGGCACTGGACCAATGCATTGTCTGCAAAATTAACAGCACCGGATTATTTTTTAGGTCTTGATAATATTAATCGGTGGGTATTCACAGATTCGAGAAGCATGTAAAATTTTTCATTAAAATAACATGTCTCTCAATTTTTGGAAAATTAATAACGCAAAATAACAGAGGTTTAAAAAATTATATATATTTTTTATGAAAAATACGAATTTTGGAAATTTTGAGTACGCCATCGAATCGGAAAAAAGAAACTTATGGCGTGCTCAATTTGTTTTACATTTTCCGAACTGATTTTTGCCGCTTGAAATGGGGGTTTTCAGCAAAGAAACCTATTTAAAAAAGATTGTGCTTAAATGTGCTTCTCCGTACACGTGATGCTCTGCCCCCAGGCGCATGAGCTTGTCAGGAGAGTGATTATGAATTTTTCATAATCACTATTAAGCAGCAGTGAACCTCAATGAATGGAAGTCAGATTCGCTGATGTTGAAACATTGCACAGCTGACAGAGTATCCAAATGAAAAAGGATGAGCCTGGAGTTGGGTTTTTTTTGCTTCAAACTTTGAAAGTAGTTCAATCATTCCAGAAGAGGGTTTTCATTTTAAATAGAAATATTTGTGAAAATAATTATTTTTCAAAATTTTTTTTAATCTTTAAACAAAATTCATGAGTAATATAAAATGCGGTAAATAGTAAAACAACCCACCCTCATTTCCTCGTTAAAACATATGACAAAAGTTCGCGAAAACGACTCCGGGCCATTCGTTGTGTAATCACGGGCAACTCCACTGTTGCGCCAACACAAAACTGCAGCACCTGTATTACGATGTTACGTTGGGTATAAAAACGTTACGACCGATACTATGCGGTGACGTGGGCGGGCGTGCTCAATGGATGACTGTCATAATAGTCAGAGACAGTGACATTACTGACGGATTATTTTTATGCACAGAAAAATGAAGAGTAAAATTTCATCCGTATTTCATCAAGTACAAAAAACTTGTTATGGCAAATTTAAATTTTAATTAATATCCAAATAATGTTGTGTAACTCAACGTAAAATAATATAATTTGCAATTTGATTCAAAATGCCACAAAAAAAACAAAATTCTGTCGAAAGGCAGAAACGAACAACTTTTAAAAGTACAAACCCTCCCTCTACAGCAGAAGCAGCGTAGGCAGTTTGGCCACGTGCGAGCGTGAGTAATTGTTGCCAAAATTTGAGCCAAAATTCAGCTAGCAAAAAGCAGTTTCCTCGTGCTCTCCGGGTGGGGGGTCCGGGCAATAATAGGTTTTTGTGGTGGCCACTCACATGGTGGCCCTTTTCATGTTTGTGGGTGGTTGTGTGTGTGCAAAACATCACACAATCACACAATGTAACAAAACGGCCCACGTGGTGATTTATGATGCTCGAACTTTTCGAATAAATCAGCTTTTGTGTTCGTTGATTTGCTGTTCACAAACGGCGGGATGAAATTTCGCTGCAAATATTGTTGAATGCAAAACAAATATCACAGGTTGCGATGGTTTTCACCTGGTAATTTCAAGGCAAAACCGGAGCTGGGGTGTGGAAAATTGGTACCGTTTAATTTGCAACAATTGATCTATTCATTAGAGAGGATTGCAATTCAGTTTGAATTTGCATTATTCGCATTATCATCATCATCATTGGGGCAATTCTGGATAAATTGAGGTTGTGATAATATAATGTTTCAATGGTTTTCACTTTTAAACAGCTGTAGGGCTTTTGATCTGGGTAATTTTCAGCATAATGGCTGTTGAATTTTAATGGGTTGTGAATTAGCAGATTTGGCTCATTTAAACTATAAACATAGAGTTCGATTTGAAGCTAGATTAACTGAGAATTCCATATATTTCAAGTGTCAGCCAGATATGTCAACATACGGTGCCCAAAGGAATTAAATGTTGTTTCCCTCAAGGTTAAGTAAATCTCAGTCTGTATCAAAATTTAAAAATTGTGTAAAAAGTAGATAATAAAAATATAATTTTGTAAAAAAAATTACGTCAAAAAACATCAACAAGAAACCTAAATCTTGCATTTAAAACTAACAGTTATATAATGTTGTTCGAATTCAAAAGAGACGAAGAGAAATTAAAGAGATCCTACCAAGAATATCCAAGCCTATCATTTTTTTGTAGTTAACGGTGCACATCAACCAGAGCTTTTGCACTCAGATTTTTGTTACAGACATTTTAGCAGGGCTGCGGAGTCGGGTCATATTTCAAGCGACTCCGACTCCGACTCCGACTCCGGCTTTCTGAGTTAAGCCGACTCCTACTCCGACTCCGGCTCCGGCTTTCCACAAATTGTTGACTCCGGCTCCGACTCCGACTCCGGCCTACCAACTCTAGCCAACTCCGACTCCGACTCCGACTCCAGCTTTCCAAAATTTGTTGACTCCAGCTCCGACTCCGACTCCGACACCTAATCTGTATTTTAAATATTTAAAAAACGCATTTTCAGCACAACAATTTTTTGACTAAATTTGAATTTTATTGTTTGAAAAATTGGACCATTTTATTTAACAGCATCTTATTCCAGCGAACATCCACAGAACTATGACATTCCATTAAAGCTAATTAAAAGCGTTTTCAACTGGAATCGAGTGATAAATAGCTCAATAAAAAATGAGCAAGCAAGTTTCTATCCAAAGTTATGTAAAATTAGTTGTTTAAATAGTGAAAATCAGCAAATTGGATGGAGTTAGGAGCGAGTGCTTATCCTGACAAACATACGAGAATTTCCCCTACTTAAATTTACTTTCATTTTTTTAAGTTAATAACCTAGCTACACTAATTTTCAATTGTTTTTTTTTTCAGTAAGTTTTCATTTACTGAAAATAAGCGCAGATTTCAGTAAATTTTACTGAATTCAGTAATGAGAAATTGGTATGCAGTAACTATCAAAGATACCCTGGTTTTGAAATAAACAATTTTGAAAGTTACTATTTTTTAAAGCTTTTTTGAATTTATTTGAGAAGACGTACACTGACATTGTGTGATCCAGCCCAGTACACACATTAAACATACAAATCATGAGAAAAACTAATATTTGAAAAATAAATTAAATAATATCAATTATATCATCCCGATTTAAGGCATTTAAAAAAAATTAGATTTGTTCAACGTTATTATTTAAGGATCAACACTTTAAAAGTTTTGTAGAGAAATTGTAAACATTGGGGTAATCGATAAATGTAATAAATTCAATGAATCGTATATGCAAAGTTGCATATGCGAGGCATAAGAGCGCGTGTTTAATTGTGTTTCAAAATTAGCTGCAACTTATTTTCGATATTTTTGTCAGTTGGAAAAGTTTTGAGCACGACACATTGATTTGTTTTTATTTACATACAAAATGAGCATGTTACGTTCCAAGTAGAAGATTGATATAATAGTTGATATTAATGTTTAAAAAAACATAATTATTTTTGTTAAATACTGACAGAGAGCTTTCCAATCACAATGAAAATGCTTCGAAAACATCATGGTATCTGATAAATATCTTGAACCAAAAAATAAATTTTACAAAAAAATGTCGTTGCAGTGCACACAATTCAATAAATAAATTTAAAATATAAAAAAAAAATGGGAATTAACCTGAATTATAACAAATATTGAACAATAAATAAGTTCGTAGATTATATTAAATTTTTTGCCAACTCCGACTCCAGCTCCGACTCCGGGTCTATAAGAAATTTACGACTCCGGCTCCGACTCCGGCTCCGACTCCGACTCCAGCTCATACAATTTAGCCGACTCCGACTCCGACTCCGACTCCAGCTATTAGAGTTTTGACGACTCCGACTCCGACTCCGACTCCAGGTCCCCAAAAAGACCCGACTCCACCGACTCCGGCTCCGACTCCGACTCCGACTCCACAGCCCTGCATTTTAGTATCTTCAAAACAATGGGTGATATCGGAATATTTTTTATTTATCTCGTAAAGTACTGTCCACAAAGTAATTTGCAACAAAGTTTGACTAATTTTACAATCAGATTATTGCAGGATTGGGTCCGTAAGTTTGACAATTTTGGCATAAGAGGTCCATCGTTGCTGTGCACTAGTGTGGTTCACTCATATATGAAAAAGACAAAGTGTTCAATTTCAACTGCATCAACTATAATTTAAAAATCTATGACCCCAAAAGCTAGCCTAAAAATTTGAGAATCTGAAGTTAGTATGGATTTTATACAATTTACTATGGAGAAAATCAAAATTTTTACATCATCTTAGGACATTTTTCAAAACCCTATCAAATTGTCCTATTCTAAGGTTTCTTAATGGTTTCGATCTGGGGATCAACTTTGTAGACCATTGCAAAGTGCAAGGAATGGATTTCGAAAAGCTCCAGGGTGTTTTTTTGAGTGTATTTTTTGGACAAAACTTAAAAACAAACTCAAAAAATTTACCTTTATCTTTTCGGGATCAATTCCTAGCGCTTTGCGATGTTCCACAAATTTAAATCAACTTAATTGATCCAATTTCCATTCTAACTTCAGATCAAAACTGGAGAAACTACACCTTAACCAAATAACCTCAAATTTCCAGGCTAGCTTCTAGGACCATAGTGCTTGCAAATTCCGGTTGATGCGTTCGAAATCAAACACTTTTGTCTTTTCCATATTTCCGTGAACCAGGCTACTGCTACACCCCATATAAATAATAAAAACGATAAGTTTTTATTTAAAAAAACACTTATACATTTTATCATTTAACTTTTTTTGTAAGGTGAAAATCTTAAAAACCGTTTTATGTAGTTTAGTGGAACAATTCAAAGCAATGCATTGCTTGTAACACAGAGAAGCATGCTCGAAAGGAAATTCACTGTCATATTCATTTGTTTTTTTTAAACACATTTTTAAAAGTAATGTTAAATTTTAATTGCAAAAAATAAAACGCTTCTCAAATGTAGTGTAGTAATTTCACCGTTCAAAACAAAAATTATTGAAAAATGTTTCTTTTCGATATTTGTATTGAAAAATTCAACTTTTCAGCACCCATTTCAGTGCTGAAAAGTAGAACATTTCAGCACTTGTATTTTTCATATTTTTTCCATAATTTTCAGCACTGGTATTGAAAGGAATTAGTTTTCTATTCTGATATTTTTGGTAGGGAAAAGTAGGCCGTTTCGTTTCTTCAGAACAACAGGAAAAGTTGACAGTTTCACAGCGGAATTGTAAAAAAAAAATTGGTTTGCAAATTTGATTCAATAAATCTGAAATAGTACATTCTCAATACTTTTAACATAATTTTTTGAAAAATCGTATTACTGCGGGCGTTAATAATTAGAGTTCACGTGCGGTGATACGACCGCAAGATAATGGTCGCATGACAGCCGCATGACAACCGCAGAACAAATTTTTGGCTGTTGTCAAAGGTTGCCTTGAGTTTTCAGCTGACTTTTTGGAAAATATTCAAAACAAATCAAATTGACAGCCAAATCAACGCAGAATTTCAGTTCAACTTGCTGATTTTTACACTGCGGTAGTTAGGCGGCAATAATCTCCTGTCATTCACAGCAATGGAGAAACGTGATTTTATCTCGCAATAAGCAATATAAACTTGAAAAAAGTGTCGATTTTTCCCTGTAACTCAAAAGTTGCCTTTTTCGATTCACGTAAAAATCTAAAAATTTAAAGAAATATAAAATATTATCATCATAATCTATCAACTGCATACCAACTGCCAAAATTCTATGATGATTTGTATGGACTTGGAATGATGCAAAATGTATTAATTAGTCATAAGGAGGCCACGAATTTTAGTGCTACAAATATCGGTGCATAAAATAAAACCCGATTTAATATCACCAGAGGTGAAAGAGAACCTTTCTTACAAAATGATGAAACTCCGAAAAATATATTGGTTTAATTATTTTCGAGAAACAAAATGATACCACCCAGTAAGAATTTGACCTAAAGTTTCGAATCTTTTCAGGCAAAATCTCGGATTCATTTTTTTTTAAATTCAGAAGTACATTATGGGTCACAAAATAATTCTATTTGATTAAGAAAAACTTATTGGATTTACATTATTTGAAAAAAAAAATGGGTACTCAGTCTTTAATGTTAGTCTATGATTAACTTAAAGACATATGTATCAATATTGCACTTTGACGATCTACTATGAGAAGCCAGAAAGAACACTTTCACGCGCAGCGTAAAACGCGCAAGCGTTAATGTGCTGGCGTTTATGCTTCGACTTGACGACTTGTCGATCTCTCGAGCGAGAACGAGCCGGGACTTCGAACTTGATGTTCAGTATATGATTCTGTATAAAATCAAAAAATTAATGGGAAAAAAGGGTAAAAATAAGACGAAAAACACTAATATGGCTATATCTCTGAAAATAAATTTTGGAAAAGCTTCAAATTTTGGGCCCAAGCAGTTCATGGCGCATGCTTTCGAATGGATTTTTGTTTGAAACTGAATTCTTTTAATTTGATAGTGATAACTGTAAAATTGTCCAAAAAATACCATTAAAAATAGCTTTGACCACATTTACTGGTCGAAAATTGTGAACCGAAAAATAAATCGTTCGTCTCCGACCCCACGGCTACAAATCTGACTTATAAAAATTGAGCGGTTTTCCAATGATGGAAGACACAAATTTTTAGAGGCGGATACAGACATCGCTCAAGTTTTTCAGAAAAAGAGCTCTCAAAAATCAGACTTTAAGTTCCGGGTTTCGGGCCAAAATTCAATCGAAAAAGCGCATCATAACCATCAAATTAGTAATAAGATTTTTTTCTTGAACGATTCTCCTCCGTGCACGAATACGAAACCTTAAACCTTTCTTTTCAAGAAAGGCAAAAAGTTCCCTCTCCCCTCCCCAAGCACCGGAAATTTGTAGCGGGTGTAGGGACACTTTGTATAGACGCCCTTGTTTCCCTGACGTCACTGAGGATATGGAGCGACGATAAATTAATACGCATGCCCCCGCGATCGAACCTTCATTAGAGAAGCAGGCAATCCACAACTCACAGCGAACGACCAAGGGAACACCCTTCCGCGTATTTAATGGTAATTTGACGCGGTTGTCTTGAGTGGTTTGGGCGAAAGTTATAATATTAGTGAGAGAGTTTTCTGTTTTATAAAAAGAAGACCAGTTTCATTTGTGTTACGGGAGTTGTCCGATTTGCTAAAATTGGGACCGGGTGAACTCCCTTCGACAAACTTAAAACAGCCAACCACAACTTTCCGATATCTGCATCATGCTCGAGCTCTACGTTCTTTGGCACCTTTTCGAGATCTAGGTTGTGTTCCAATTGCTCCGCTGGAAACCACTGCTGAACTGCTTGTCCTTTCCAAGTTTTCCTCCGGATATTGCCAGGTAAGGGCAAATGTTTAAGTTTTTCATTTATTTTTTGGAGGAAAATTTGAAGAACCAAATTGACAGCGAAACGTTTGTCTTCAATCCTCAACTCCAAATATACAGTATGTAAAAAAAGTATTTACACCCCTTGGGCACTATGCACATTTTGTGATGAAACGTGTAAAAAAATTAAAGTTTGACAGAAACCTAGTACTACGTTTTGTTCAGAAACTCATGCCAAACATTTTTCTACAAAAAGCTACTGAAAATATGATTTCTATAAAAATTTATATAACAAATACTATTACGAAAATAAAAAAGGTGCAAAAAAAGTTTGTACACCTTTCGAAAAATAAACATAAATAATGTTATTTGTTGACAAATCCCCATAAATCCAGTCTCCCAACTCCAAATAGGTATCCTTGACTGATTTAAAAAATAATTTGTATTGAATATAAAGTTTACTAACTACTTAGCATAAAAGTTTATATAACTCTGGAAATTCTATATAAAACTTATCTAAACTTAATTTTGCAAACTTTTTATTCAATTAAATGTCAATATATTACCAAAGAATTGCTAAATAAAAATTTTGGAGAGGGTATAACACCGTTTTGGGAGTATTAGTATGGATAGAATAGATTTTTCGTTGGAATTTCGTACCAACCCGGAATTACGTCGTAGGAAAATCCGCCGGCATCCGAACCGGTACACGATTCACAAGTCAACCTATGTGGAATCGGAAAGGACATAAAATTTCCGATCTTTTGATACCCAAACATCTAGGTTTTCTTTAAAACCTACGTTTTTAAATACCTGGGCAAAAAGTAAGTTTGATCCATGAGATCAAAAATTACGAAATTCCATACATTTTTGGCAGGTTGCTCAAACGAAACCATAACAACGTTTTTGCTTAGATATTTAAAAACGTTGGTTTTATAGAAAACCTGGATGTATGGGTATCAAAAGATCGGAAATTTTATGCCCTTTCTGATGCTACATAGGTTGACTTGTGAATTGTGGACCGGTTCAGATGCCGGCGGATTTTCCGACGACGTAATTCCGGGTTGGTACGAAATTCCAACGAAAAATCTATTCTATCGATACTAATACCCCCAAAACGGTGTTATACCCGCTCCAAAATGTTTATTTAGCAATTCTATGGTAATATATTGACATTTAGTTGAATTAAAAGTTTGCAAAACTAAGTTTAGATATGTTTTATATAGAATTTCCAGAGTTATATAAACTTTTATGCTAAGTAGTTAGTAAACTTTATATTCAATCCAAATTATTTTTCAATCAGTCAAGGATACCTATTTGGAGTTGGGAGACTGGATTTATGGTGATTTGTCAACAAATAACATTATTTATGTTAATTTTTCGAAAGGTGTACAAACTTTTTTTGCACTTTTTTTATTTTCGTAATAGTATTTGTTATATAACTTTTTATAGAAATCATCTTTTCATGAGCTTTTTGTAGCAAAATGTCTGGCTTGAGTTTCTGAACAAAACGTAGTACTAGGTTTCTGTCAAACTTTAATTTTTTTACATGTTTCATCACAAAATGTGCATTGTGCCCAAGGGGTGTAAATACTTTTTTTACATACTGTATAACAAGACAAGTTTTCTTACAAAAACCACCCTTTTTACAATCTTCCGAAGTTTAGCCAAAATCGTTTTGCTTTCCTCACCTTACTGAGGAAAGGCTATAAAATCACTCGAACTTCTTAATTCGACCTCGTAGACCCACCTTCACGCATACATATCGACTCAGAATCATGTTCTGAGCAAATGTCTGTGTTTTTTTTACATGTTTCATCACAAAATGTGCATTGTGCCCAAGGGGTGTAAATACTTTTTTTACATACTGTATAACAAGACAAGTTTTCTTACAAAAACCACCCTTTTTACAATCTTCCGAAGTTTAGCCAAAATCGTTTTGCTTTCCTCACCTTACTGAGGAAAGGCTATAAAATCACTCGAACTTCTTAATTCGACCTCGTAGACCCACCTTCACGCATACATATCGACTCAGAATCATGTTCTGAGCAAATGTCTGTGTGGATGTGTGTAGGTGGGTGGACAAAAAAATTGTCACTCGATTATCTCCGGACTGGATGAACGGATTTTGACCGTATTAGTCTCATTCGATCCGTCTTGAGGTCCCATAGGTCTCTATTTAAAATCAGCAAGTTTAGTTAAGTACTTCAAAAGTTATGCAAAAAAAACGATTTCGGCGTATGTCCGGAAGATTGTAAAAAGGGTGGTTTTTGCAAGAAACCCTATAAACAGAAACCTGTTATACAGTTCAGAAAGGTATTAAAAAGACCTTTCCAATGAGCTCAAAACATTGAAGGTCTGACAACCCTATCAAAAGTAATTAGCACTTAAGTGTTATTTATACACTTTTTGGAGGCCGGATCTGAGATATTTCAGTAAAAATGATGTCCAGGTCCATCATGCGACCCATCGTTAGTTAGATAATTGAAAGACCTTTCAAATGAGCCTAAAACATCAAGGATCTGACAACCCTATCAAAAGTTATAAGCACTTAAGTGTTATTTATACACTTTTTTTGAGGCCGGATCTGAGATATTGTGATAAACATATTGTCTGAATCTTCCATGTGAACTTTCGTTGGATAGGTTTTTTTTATCAGACCTTGCCGATGAGCCAGAAAAATTGAAGGTCTGCGAACCCTACCAACAGAAATCAGTAATAAAATTGATTTGTTAAACATGTTAAGGGAATGTTGCTATTTTTACTGAATGTATTGACTTTATGAATGTGAGGTTGAAGGCAAACAGCAAAATCTAAAAAATGGCTGCTGTTTTTGTAGCTTGGCTGTTGTGTGCATTTTTTATTTTGAGTTTTTGTACCTCAATGAAAAGAAAGTTGTGCTAAGCAATTTTAGTTCAAAATAGTGAAATTATGGCGAAACTCAACTCGAATTCGAGGAAAAGTTAGAAAAATTGTGTTGTGTAAAAGTTACATGAAGAAAACTTTTTATATAGAGTGTGCGACATGCTCCACTCACTGCACAGCTTTGTTTTTGTTAATAATCGTAGTGATTTTTATATTACTGAAATTTGGTTGTTGAAGATGACACACCGCAAGATCGTGTCCGCAGCTGCCAAGGCAAACTTTCCAGAATACACTCGCCAGGATATGTGTCGGATCGGCAAGAGGAAGAACAAGCTGTCCGTGATTTGCGACACGCAGCTGGCCGTCCGGATCCGTGCGACTAAAAGTAGCTGGCAACGTCCGGATGTTTAGAAGCAGCCGATAAAGAAGGCTACCGGGATTCCAGAAACTTGGTGAGATCTATCCAAACTGAAACTGTAAAATTCTACCTGCTTATCAACAACCAATAAATACGCGCTGATCTCATTTTGCCTTATGGGATTGGAAGTCTAAAGATAGGTCGAGGACTCTTCTGGTTCTTGGTCTATGTTTGGGCGGGGCCAGACAATGCCCAATGACCTCGGAATTGGACCGCAAGGAGCTCTGTCATTCTGAAACGGGTCATTGGAAGCAGCGCGAGGGCTGTCACCACCTAATACCCGGGACTGAGATAACATGTATCAGCATAACCCAAGACTGATACAAATTATACTTTCCCATAATTTCGCTGCCGGCCAGCGGGTATTGGATTGGACCACACACACACACACATGTATTGACTTTATGAATGTGAGGAAGGCACCAACCACCTAAAGGTGGATTAAGTATCGTTTTTAGCATAACTTTTGAAGTACTTTTCTAAACTTCATAATATTAACTAGGGTCTTATAGGAGTTCCAGAGATTAGGAAGGCAAAAAGAGTGATTTTTTTT
Organism: Culex quinquefasciatus; assembly: GCF_015732765.1. Classification (NCBI taxonomy): domain Eukaryota; kingdom Metazoa; phylum Arthropoda; class Insecta; order Diptera; family Culicidae; genus Culex; species Culex quinquefasciatus. The sequence continues at coordinate 29,933,978 of NC_051862.1, read as the reverse complement.
CCTTTTTAATAAATTATTAAGTCGTCGCAAAAACAAAATATTACTTCTATTTGCTTTAAAAAAATAAGATTGAAACTGTCTTTAAGAAAAATATAAACGTAAATTCTTGAGTTTTTATTTTTTTTTTTTGAAAAGGTCCAATAAACCAAATTTCCAGTTTTTGCTTTTTGGGTGTTTTTGAAACCGCCTTGAGTCAGGGGTATTGAAAAACACCCAAAAAGCAAAAACTGAAAATTTGGTTTATTGGACCTTTTAAAAAAACTCCAGAATTAAGTGTTTTCTGAGAGTCAACAAAATAACAAGTAAATCAAATAAAAATATAAAGGACTTTCAATGTAAAAAATTAGATCTGCAATTAAAAAGTGTTATTATGCCAAAATCTTTCCCTGCCAAAATTCAGAAATCTCTTCAAATGCACCACAGAGACAGCACTGCTAAGCCGGGTTTAATGCCATCGCTTTGGCCTGGGCCAAGGGTCAACCTCGTTTCGGACGGCCGGCTGGCCTGGCCCTCACACAGATTGAAGCTGCTAAGCTGCTGCAATCTTTTGAAAGCCAACCAATGCTACATGTCCTGTGTCCAGAACACCCACTGGTGTGAGCAGTTTGGGGACCAAAAAGAGAACGGACATTTTCAACGAAATTTGAGCTCTCGTAGAAGGTTTCCAATTTGGGGATGAGTTTGAAACAGATTTTTTTTTGCTGTGAAGATTCTCAACTTCAAACGACACATCCCGCAAACGACTACAGGCAGTGTTGCCAGACAGCGCGTCGTTTCAAACGTATGTTTAAAGCTTGTTGCTGGTAACCCCCTCGAGGCAGCACTCCTTAAGGGGTGGTGCTGTGTCATTTCTCCATTTTCATTTTCCACTTTGGCTTTTCCGAGTGAATACGAGGCTGCCGGCCACCATCAGCAGCTGCAGCCGAAAATCAGCCCCAGGCCAAACAAGAAGGTTGGGGCAACAGAAACAAGCCAGCAAACAGCTGCTTTTGCTCCTTGAAGTGTGTGTGTGATGTTAGGTGGGTGGAGCGCGTCAAAGAAGTTGGATTTCATGTTGCACATCGTTTCACCTTTTCTTTGCTGCTGCTGCCTTGTTTCAATTCTGCGTGTACACATCCTTTTGAAAGGATGGTCCTTAGGGCACCACGATGTCGACGATGGCAATGGTCTCTTTCTCTTTCTCATCTTCAAATGGGTTCCTAAGGGGACAAGCTTTTTTTTCTTGTTTGGCACATGTTGGTTTGATTCTGACGATAGTGAAAATTGTTTGAAGTTGGTTATGTTTGAAGAGAAGATATTACGAAAGTTAGTACAAAAATTCAGACAGCGACTGGAAATACTAATAAAGATCAACAGTTTTTCGAATTCTTGTTGTCAAAAATGCAAGCAAATCCAAAAACAGGATCAGTAAACCCAAATTTTCAATTAGAAGTAGATTGTACACTCTACCATAAAAAAAATTCTTCTCAAACCGTTAACGTCAAATTGCATTTAAAATTTGTCCAACAACCCTTCCTTTCCACAATCTTCCATCTTCAGACCTTTACAAATAAAATATAAAACGAAACAAAGCCTACACGCCATCCAAATCACTCTGATCAAACATACCTACAGGTTATCGGGAAAAGTTGAAGAGCAAAAAAAAACACCTTTCCGGAAATGCCCCCAGAATGTAGGCAATCCCACAAACCGGCAGACGCGAACAAAAAGGCTTTTCCCACAGCATCCGATAGAGGAATCTTGTTGAGTTTTTTTTTTTGCTTCCTTCTTCCTCTTTCCAAAACACTCCATAAAGCCATTTCCATTCACTTTACTACCGTCTGATCCCATCCGATACATTCCACCCGGTGGTGAATGAGGGCGGGAAAAAAACTTTCACTTTGTATTGAGGGTACTTTTATCCCCTCTTCCTTACTTTTTTTTCCAGTGTAGTGAAAAACTTTTTTTGTGGCTTTTTGTAGAAATTCCTTTAAATTAAGTTCAGATTGAAAATTTTTCCGAACGAAAAAAAAATCCAGGAATTACGTTCTTTCACCGAGAACTTTCGGATCGAGTCAGTTCCAATCAACTTTCGTGGAAGAGTTCAGGGGAAACATTGTGTTCTTATCTGATGTTCGGTTTCGTCGTACTCGGGAAGATGTTTTTTTTATTCTGAAAATTGCCACTGCCAGGAACTGCCAGCAGTGATCTTTTGCTGGCAGTTATATGTTATTGAATTGTTTCTTTTCTGCATTTTATAGCTCTTCTGGGCCCTCCTCTTCATTCTATGGTATTGTTTCGGACGGCCAGCAGCAGCTTCTGGATAGGTGCCATTACATCAGGAATAAAGTTATGATTTCAAGTAAGAGGCAAAACACTAAGAGAAATCTATAAATAAAAACAACATAGCTTTTAAAAATCTGCAAACAAAACTCAAATTATTAATTATGCATCAAGATTTTTATTTTATTTTTTTAAACAAAACATTTTTGGTAGTAAAGACTATTTAAGAATAGAAAAAAATGGAAAATTTATCATCAAAAATATATTTGCAATTAAGGCCGTTGCAAATGTTTTTTAAAGTTTATGTCAATCATATTTAGCATGTGGAATTCCAATGCACAGCACCGCAAAAAAAATTGTTTTCAGCGAAAAAAAAAAACTCTTCAATACCTGGATATTTTGAAAATTAATGATTGCAAAACAACTGGGCAGGTGTAAAATGCACTTTGAAACACTTTTTTCATTCAAATGTTGAGACCATGGCTTGTAATTTAAATTTTTATATTTATGTATACAGCAATTCCATTTGAAAAGAGCCTAAACCGAAAAAAAAGTTCTCCGATCGGGCTCAAAATTTTTTTGAGGGTTCCTAGGCCAAAATAATTAGACCCGTATTTTTTTTGTTTGGCCATTAGGGTGACCTACATCGTGCTAGGGTGGTTCGAAAAATGGCAATTTTCGTCATTTTTCGCAAAAACCACTTTTTTCGAAAAATCATATCTCCGCGCCAATTCATCCGATTTTAGCTGTCTTAGACGCAAAAGAAAGGTGATGAGTTTGGCTATTTGAAAAAAATAGTAAGAAGTTCCAAAAATCTAGCTTAACTATTGAAAAAGTCGTATGAAAACCTAAAATGGCGTTTTGACCGTGTCTGGACCAAAGAGCCTATGTCTGAAAATATTTTTATCGGATTCCTCGGAAAATTTTACAATATTATCAAAAAATTGGCGATGTCGAACCGTACGTTTACAAGATATGATTTTTTGAAAATAAAAACTGAGTTTTTCGACGCGTTACGCGCAAAAACAGGAAAATGTCGAAATCGGCAAAAAATCAACTTTTTTCACTAAAACTGCAATAACTTAAAAATTTCAGCGATGACCTATACATGTCTGGGTACCAAAAGTTGCGTCTTTCAATTACAAAAATTTTGATACCCAGACATGTATAGGTCATTGCTGAAATTTTTAAGTTATCGCAGTTTTAGTGAAAAAAGTTGATTTTTTGCCGATTTCGTCATTTTCCTGTTTTTGCGCGTGGCGCGTCGAAAAACTCAGTTTTTTATTTTCAAAAAATCATATCTTGTAAACGTACGGTTCGACATCGCCAATTTTATATTATCTAATGTGAAATTTTCCGAGGAATCCGATAAAAATATTTTCAGACATAGGCTCTTTGGTCCAGACACGGTCAAAACGCCATTTTAAGTTTTCATACGACTTTTTCAATAGTTAAGCTAGATTTTTGGAAATTCTTACTATTTTTCTCAAATAGCCAAACTCATCACCTTTCTTTTGCGTCTAAGACAGCTAAAATCGGATGAATTGGCGCGGAGATATGATTTTTCGAAAAAGTGGTTTTGCGAAAATGACGAAAATTGCCATTTTTCGGACCACCCTAGCACGATGTAGGTCACCCTAATGGCCAAACAAAAAAATACGGGTCTAATTATTTTGGCCAAGGAACCCCCTGAAAAAAATTGAGCCCGATCGGAGAAATTTTTTTTTGGTTTAGGCTCTTTTCAAATGGAATTGCTGTATATATATATATTTTTTTTAAAATAGCAAATAGGCAAAAGATTTTTAAAAGTTGTATAATTAGTACTCATCTGAAAAAAAATCATAAAAAAAGCAAAAAATACTTTAAAAGACACTTGAAAACAAAAAAACATACATCAAAAAAAGTAATGTTTGTTTTGAGTAAAATTTGTAAAAATTACCTTTAAATTGAATAATTCAATATTTTTTGTTCTAAATCCCTAAAACTTTCAAAGGTCGTAAAAGTCAGAACCACCCTTGGCAAAGTTAAAGTCCACATTTCTTTATTCTTTTGTTTAGAACTTCTGTATGAACTATTTCAAGCTTTTTACAAATTCTGCTTGCGTAAGATGGTCGATAATTGCTGGAAAAATGACTTTAATCGAAAAATGCGCTACATTGTCTGGAAACCAGAAAATGAAATGTATTCGGGTAGAGATTTGTTCTAACTTGATTCAAATTTAATTTCTTTCTGCTTCGGAAAGAAATGAATTAAAAAATATTTTTTCATTTGAAAATTATTTTTTTTAGATTTCACTATTTATTATGAATGAAAATGTCATAATCACGATGTTAAAAAAATACATTATATTTAATCTCTTCAAAAAGAAATCTTAACAGAAAAAAAATACCATTTTAAATACCATTTTAAATGTGTGTGTATTCTTGAAAATTTACTAATTTAAACGTACAAATCCTAACAAACCCACATGAATTTATTTTTAAAAAAACACCTTAAACCATGGTGTAACACTTCTCAAAATTTTCTCGATAATCCGGATGTTCTCAAATTTTCAAAACTTGCAATAAGTTTTTCCAAACAAAACGATTTTTTGAACAATTTTTCTTAACAGATTTTTTTGTTCAAAATGCCAAATTAACAAAAAAAAAGTTGTTGTTTATTTTATTAACGTGACCTAGAGAGGTCATTCATCACTTTTAACAAAAAAGAGTATTTGGCAAATTCCTTTAATTTTCATAATGTCTTTTTAGTTTCAATTTTCACAGCACAAAAAAAAGTACCATCGCTTTCATTTTTTTTTGCAATAGAACAAATTTCTACGAAAACCAGAAATGATTTTTTTGGATTTTTTGTTATATCTGGATGAAACAATTTGGGGGTCTTCTCAATGACAGTAGAAATAATTTTATTAATTAGGGTAGGGTAGTCATCAATGAGACACTTTTGGTTTTTAAACTTCAACGTTTTTTGTATTTTTTTCATTAGCATGTTTTAAAGAGCTTTTTGTTGCATTTTCTTTCTTTTAATGAGTTCTAACATTGACCAAAATATGAGATCGATCCGACCTCTACAGCCAGAGTTATTCAACTGTCTCATGGTAGACGCACTTGGCAGGAACAATGAGACAGCTGGGGAACAATGAGACACTCTATGAAAATCAATAGTTTTCTAGTAGAACATCATGTTTTGTATTGTTCCATTGCAGATGACTTGCTTTGAAAATTTTCAAGCAATTTTGTCAACATGAAACTTCAAATAACAACAGTTATACTAAAAAATATTTAAATTTTGTAAAATCCATATATTTTACCAAATAACTTTATATTTTTGGTTAAATGAAGTTAAAACTCACTAAATATGCCAAAATTCACTTCCAATTCATGTTTTGAAAGATTTCCATAGATTTTGAAAAGTTTAATGAAGAAAAATCAAAGTGTCTCATTGTTACCCATGGGCTGAAAGGAGTGGGGAACAATGAGACAGCCCTGGATTCTGGGTATATTTCAAATTTTGGCCAAACCTAATGAAAGGACATTGTAGCCCAACTAATGCCCTGTGAAATGACGAAAGAAATTTGGAGAAATATTAGTTTTTGTGTTAATGGCATTCTATGAGCGAAAATGTAATTTTTAGTCATAATTTACTTTTACACCCCAGAATCAAACATGTATGAATAACTTTGCAAGGGAGCGTCCATAACCAAAGCCACTATTATGGCAGACGTGTATCTAGTAGACACATCTTCCTTCCCAAATATGAGCTTGATTTGTTGAAACTACGTCTTATGAGAGCCATTTTATCATTGTTCCCCGTGTCTCATTGATGACTACTCTACCCTACTCATATTTTTTTCTACTTTTTCTTAACACTCAGCTTCTAATAGAAACGTTTGTTTTTATTCAATTTTTTTTATATAATTCATAGAACCAAAATGCCACAAATAAGCCTAAAAAAAATATATTCTAGTAAAAACTATAAAAAGTTTAGATTTATAAAAAAAATATTTTTCAGGTTGAAATCAAATTTTGATTTTTTCAATCACTTACCTAAAAAAATATTTTCAAAAGTTCAAGATTAATCATAACAATTTCAAAAGACTAAAAACAACTCTATTTTTGCCCACTTCTAGTAGAAATGGTGCATTTTATCATAAAAAAAAAATTTACAGTGCTTTCCAGTTGCAAATTGGATTTTTCGTTCAAAAAATAATATTAAAAGCTTTTGGGAGTGAATTTTAAATGTTTTTAAAAATTATAATTATTTCTAAAATTGATATCTTCGTGAAAACAATAACGTCCATACTTCTTCATCGTTCAAAAGATACCTTTTTGTCCTCTTAAACATATTTGGAAGATACAATTTTATAATATTTACAAACATTTAAATAAATCTATGCAAAATATTGTTTCATTTACATCCATCTGGCAAATGATGGTAACACGAATAAAAGGAGTCAATTTTTTTTCTGGTGGCTAACAATATTAACAAAACAATACAATAAATTCTGTTATTTTTTTTTAGCCACTCGATATTCAAATTAAGCAAAAGGTTTATCATTTGAATTCATTTTTCGAATGTGTTTGTATCCTATGATGAAATTTATCATCGAAGAAATCTGTTTAAAAATAACAAAGATAACACTTTTTATGGATTATAAGAATAACATTTTGTTCTTTTTTATCGTGCCCTTACAGTTAATCCAGCCGGAAGGTTTACTTTTACACCTGAATAGCCTCACAAAACTAGACATCTGTCCCGGGCTGGCCAAGCCGACCCATAACACCGATAGAAAGGAAGCCCCTGTTTCTATACATTATTTTCCCACCCATCCCTTTTCCGCATGTTACAATGTGTTTTTTTTTATTTCCCCTCCGGTCCTAACCTAGTTTTTTTTTCTGCTGCTGCTGCTGCCAAGTTTCCTGCCGTGTTTTTCCTCTCGCTGGGTGGAACAAAAAATTACCTCGTCTGAACGGAGGTAAAAAACATTTCCTGTGTGCCTTCTTTTTTTTTCGAGAGAGCCAACTTTTTTCCGTACCGGTAAAATCTCGTTTGGTTCGAATTTGCCCATTTGGCCACCCTCCCCCAGTTCGACCGGAAACTTGGCCCCCACGAATTTGGGATTCCTTCCTTGGTGAACTCTTTTTTACCCCATCTCTCACTCTCTCTCTCAGTTTAGTTTGCCACGTTCCGGACTGTTTGTGGGAAATTGTTTACATAAATTTTCCGAAATTGAAAGCAAATTTTTCTGTCGGCCAACTTTGCTACTTTTTTCGACTCTTTCTCCTTTGGTTGAAAAAAAAAAACAACTTTTGGTGGTTGTTTTATTGGCACATTTTAATCCGGGTGATGAGCTTTGGGGGGTGCCACAGCTCAGAAAGAAAATAATGTCCGATGATGATGGTGGATTTTTTTTTGCTGATGGTCAGTCCATTGCACGGCCGTGGGGTTCTACCTCACCTACCACCTTGAAAGGAACGCAAATTATGCCATGGTAAATATTTTCGTTGGGAAAGTTTCAGTGGTTGGCCGCAAAAACCACAGCACTGGTATTCGGAAAAAAAGGTTTCTGCAAAAGTGTTTGACGAACTTTTCCAGAGGAATCAACTCATAACTGATCAAGAACACGTCAACAGACCTTTTAAAAGTGAAATCCTATTTTGAGTTGGAAAATTCTCGTATTGCTTATTTTAAAATATAGTTTTGGAAAACCACTTTTAACAGTTATTTTTAATTTATTTCAATTTATTTGGAACAAGCTTTTACATGGCGCGTTCCGATCTAAGAAAATTTATTAAGGATTTGAAAAATTATTCTTATAAGGCCAGTGCAAATTTTATCTTAAGTTGTGGTCCCACCTCCAGGGAACAAAAAAAATATTGCTGAAAATTTGAATTTTTAATGAAAAAATATGTACCGTTAATTGTAAACTGTTGTAAACATTTGGCTTTAAACAAGTTTTGAATGTTGGGACTTTAAAAAAATCATAAATTAATTGGTATTTTTTTAAATTTTGCTATTATTTTCAAAAGATTCGTTCATACAGAGTAGAAGCATTATTGAAATCAATTGAAATAAGATAAGGACTCTTTAATTAAAACTCATAAATTAGCAGTTAACTAACACTGCTTACAGTTAGACTTATCTTTTATAAATGTTGCGTTTTTCAGTCCTAAAATTTTATTTTTGTATTTTTTGATTTGACTTAAACTTTGTGGGGGCCTTCCCTATGACCAAATAAGCTATTTTGCGGCATTGGTTCACCCATACAAGTCTCCATACAATTTTGGCTGCTGTCCATACAAAAATGGTATGTAAATATTCAAACAGCGGTAACTTTTGAATGAATTTTCTGATCAATTTGGTGTCTTAGGCAAAGTTGTAGGCAGACATGCATCGGCACTAAGAGCTCTTCTTAGCGGCACTCAGCTTGTTCCACATGGCATTTTCGTTTAAAGTAATGTTATGCTTGTTGCCATTCAAAAACCTCTTGTTTTGGCATGAATAATGTTTAGAAAACATTGGTTCATTCGGAAAAACGGTTTAGTGATATTTTCATGGTAATGTTCTCTTAAGCTCTTTAAAAGAACTTCTTATAAGCTCTTTGAGTGCGCTTAAAGGTTCTTACGCTATATCTCACTTAGTTTTCAAAATTAATTCTCAGGGTCTTCGGGAGCCTTAAAGATTAGCGTAATTAGTGTACTCTAATCACTGGCACAACATGGTTGTAGGTATTGTTGAAGACTTTTGATAAAAAATAGGTACACGGAAAAAAAATTGCAATTTTTTTTATCAACTTTTTTTTCACTTAAACTCAATTTCCCAAAATACGTATTTTTTGATTTTCGAGATTTTTTGATATGTTTTAGGGGACAAAATTCCGCAACTTTTGAGCCATAGAGAAATATGGTCAAAAAATCTGCCGCCGAGTTATGAATTTAAAAAAAAAACAGTGATTTTTGGAAAAAATTGAAGTTTCATGCAAAAACAAGTTTGACATTATTTTTTAATGCAAAATTGAATTTGCAAACGAAAAGTACTTCACAGATTTTTTGATAAAGGGCTCCGTTTTCAAGATATAGCCACCGAAAGTTTGATTTTAGCAGTTTTTCAATTTTTAAGAAATAGTGACCATAAGTGACCATTTCTGAAAATATTTTTTTTTGAGAAGTTCAGAAAATTTGCTATAAAATTGTCAAAGAGACATTGAAGATTGGACCTCGGGTTGCTGAGATAGAGCCGCTTTAAGAAAAAGAACCACGAACATTGAAGTTTTCTAAGTCTCACCAAAACAACCCACCATTTTCTAATGACGATATCTCAGCAACTAATGGTCCGATTATCAATGTTAATACATGAAACATTCGTGAAATTTTCCGATCTTTTCGAAAAAAATATTTTTAAATCAAGACTAACATTTTAAAAGGGCCAAACATTGAATATGTCGCCCATTTAAAATGCTAATCTTGATTTAAAAAAAAAATTCAAAATATGTTTTTCGAAAAAATCGGAAAATTTCACGAATTTTAAATGTAATAAAATTGAAAATCGGACCATTATTTGCTGAGATATGGGCATTAGAAAATGGTGGGTTGTTTTGGTGAGACTTAGAAAACTTCAATGTTCGTGGTTCTTTTTGTTTTGTTGTTTTTTGTTTTTGTTAAAAAATAATGTCAAACTTGTTTATGCATGAAACTTCATTTTTTCCAAAAATCACTGTTTTTTTTTAAATTAATAACTCGGCGGCAGATTTTTTGACCATGTTCCTCTATGGCTCAAAAGTTGCGAATTTTTGTCCCCTAAAACATTTAAAAAAATCTCGAAAATCAAAAAATACGTATTTTGGGAAATTGAGTTTTAGTGAAAAAAAAGTTGATTTAAAAATCTGCAAAAAAAATTCCGTGTATCTATTTTTTCTCAAAAGTCCTCAACAATACCTACAACTTTGCCGAAGACTTGATCAGAAAATTCACTCAAAAGTTACAGCTGTTTGAATATTTACATACCATTTTTGTCTGGACAGCAGCCAAAATTGTATGGAGACTTGTATGGATGAACCAATCACACAAAATAGGTTATTTGGTCATAAGGAAGCCCCCCACAAAGTTTGAACCAAATAAAAAAATACAAATATAATCCATTTCCGGTTTTGGTAAAGAATTGCTCAGAACAAATTACTTTTTTGAACCAAACTGCACCAATAACTCAAAAGTAATGAAAATGCCTATGGGACATTAATGCGATAAGGGGCAGTATAGACCATTGATGTTAGTGAAAAAAATCTTTTCATACAAAAATGTCTTCTTTAAATCGCTGATAACTCGTCAGGGTTGACTCGGATCGTTTTCCGGTCTTGGACAAAGTTGTTGATCATAAAATTTAAGATGAGAATCTCACTTATAACCGATTTGGCTAAAAATTGTCACAGTTACTTATTTTAACCTCAAGAATCAGGCCAGGGGGTATTTGTTAAGATTTTCCCAAATTTTCAATTTTCCGTGTCACACTCATGACCAGGCTTAGTGATTTTTCACGCTTAAAAAAGTGCAATTTTTACGGTTCATAATTCACACAATATTTCGCGGAACGTGAAAAACTGTGAAAATCTTATGTTGAAATACAAGGAAGTACTGTTTATCCTCTATCAGGGGTGCCCAACCTTTTGGCCCTGCGGGCCAGATCTGTTTTTCTGAAGCAGTTGCGAGCCGGAACTAATATTTGATAAAAAGCAAACTAATTTTTTTTGTATGATTGGGTTTTTTAAACTAAATTAAAAAGAACTTGTGTTGTAAATAAGATTCATATATCATTATTTTAAGAATAAAAACAAGGATTATTTTCAAAAATGTGTTCATTTTACTTATATTAATTTTTATTTGTTTGAAATTGTATAGTTATTGTTTTTGACGATTGCAATTGAATACCTTGATATATAATTTTTTTAATATTCAAATTTCAATAGTCGTTGCAATTTTTTAAGTTTCATTTCCTCAACACTGCAATATAATAAAATCAAAGAGACAAGATAAAATATATTCAACCGCAATTTGGATTCGGATTTTTTTTTTTGATTTTGGATTCGAATATCCTTTACAAAAAAAAACTTTATGCGTTGTTGTGCACCGTTATTCAAATATTTTAAAATGATTTAGATATTTTAAAAATATATATTGTATCATTTTTAATTCGTTATTCTTCGAAATCCAAAGTTTACGAAAAAAAAATTTTTGCTTCATATTTTTTTATGAATAATTTGCTTTTAAATTTAAAATAAAAAACTTTATTCCAGAAAAGTTGTTCTGGATAATTACATTAGTATTTGATTCCTTACTTATTTAAAAAAAATAGAAAATAGAAAAAAAAACTTCAATTAAAAGTAAGCACAGTTAAAAATGAAAGAAATTTAAATTAAGTGTCGTTTTGTCAAGCTTTTTGTACATTTTCAGATAACAATCCAGGTTTTTTCAGAAATTTCACTATTTATCGAAATTGATAATTTTGTTTTCTTGCACCATTTTTCACATTAAAAATATCAATATAGAAATTATAAGATTTAAATTCAAACATGAAGAATGTTGTTATAATATGTTGAATTTTGATCTCAAGCTTATTTTTTTTTTAATTCAGACGATCATTTTTTTTATTAAATATTTCATGAACAGCCTTAAGGGCCGGTCATAGTAGTATGTTGAAAAGCCGTCGCGGGCAGGATGAAATAGCTTTATAAACTCTCGAAATTTCTACAACTTATGCTCTGTCAGCCTATTAGCCACTCACGAGATTGTAAAAAGGTCATTTTGTTTGCTCTTCCAAGACACGTGAAAGATTAGTCTCCCATCAGATAGTTTCCAGAGCTGATCTTGATTGCTTTTGAGTAGCGTCCGGGAGGACTAAGCCATTTAATGTCCGCTGATGATTGATTATAATGTGACAGGCGGATCTTTAGTTTTCGTCCGAATTGGGTAGTAAAAGTGAAATCAATTATGTTTTAGGCTATGAAGACACTTCAATAATGATGAATGATTGCGAAATTTGAGACCATAAGTTGAAGAAAAGTTTGTAGAATATACACGGATAGAAATCCGGTCCGCATAACCGAAAACAAGTTGCGATAAAATCGAAAACAACGATTGTTTTCGATTTGATCGACAATGTTTTCAAAATCGACAACATTCTCTTCGATTTTGAAACATTTTGTTCTCAAAATTGGCAACCGTCCCCTACGATTTCCCCGAGCGTAACAACTGTCAAAACGCAGCCTAAATTAATCAAAACGTCAACCGAGCGATCGTGGCAGTTTGTGTTTTTTTTTTGTCGAAATCGGCAAGGCGTCCTCCATCTCCACCGGAGTGACCCCGCCGCAGCAGCAGCAGCAGCAAGGCCAAGGCCAGACGCAGCAGTCGTCGAATCAACAGCAGGGTGGGCGTCGGATCAACAGCAAGAAGACGGCCAGAGCAATAACGAGGGCACGACGCGGCGGAAGATTGTGCTGCGCACGTCGATGGACTTTTCGGAGGCGGAAACAATCAGCTCCGGGTTCTCGGACAAGATCAGCAGCAAGACGACGCAGATGGACGAACGGCCGAGGAACTTTTTGTGCACGATGGCGGGCCGTAGGACTGCAAGTTCAGCATCTACGAGGATCAAGCCGTGATTGACTCGCGGTTCCGGTCCAGCCCGTCGCACCGGGAGTTGTTCCGGGAGATCTTTGGGATGTAGAAGAAGGCGGCGGATAACAAGCAATCAGTTGCCACTGTTGGACGATCAGAATCCGTTTGTGGGAGGGAGCGGGGGCAAGGCTGGAACTCCGAAGGTTCCTCCGGTAACGCCTGCTGGGGAGGAACCACCGAGCGAATTTGGGGACGACACGCGGAGCGTCATCTCGTCGGCGGTTTTCGAGCAGTCGTTTGTCCGAGTGCATCACCTAACCTAACTGAAGGGCCAACGCCGAGTAGAACGGGACCTCGGGGACCATCCACAACCGTAGCCTCATCTCGCCAACGCCCTCCTCACAGCAGCAGCAGCTCCGCAATCCCGCCTGTGGCCAAAGTGGTGCCTCCTCCTCCTCCTCCTCCTCCTCCTCCTCCTCCTCCTCCTCCTCCTCCTCCTCCTCCTCCTCCTCCTCCTCCTCCTCCTCCTCCTCCTCCTCCTCCTCCTCCTCCTCCTCCTCCTCCTCCTCCTCCTCCTCCTCCTCCTCCTCCTCCTCCTCCTCCTCCTCCTCCCTCCTCCTCCTCCTCCTCCTCCTCCTCCTCCTCCTCCTCCTCCTCCTCCTCCTCCTCCTCCTCCTCCTCCTCCTCCTCCTCCTCCTCCTCCTCCTCCTCCTCCTCCTCCTCCTCCTCCTCCTCCTCCTCCTCCTCCTCCTCCTCCTCCTCCTCCTCCTTTGAAGTTTTTTAATTCAAGAATTCTAAAATTTCTTAAATTTTCAAATCTATACTTTCAAAACTTTATATTCAAATATTCTAAGTTCCAAATATTCTAAACATAAACTAAAGAGAGTTTTTTATTTTTTTTATAAAAAAAAATCTACAGTTCTAACATTTCAAAATTCTAAAACTCTAACACTCCAAAATTTTAAATTTCTGAAAATCTTAAATTCTAAAATTTCAAAATTCTGTAATTAGTAAATTGTAAAATTTTGAAATTATAAAATTGTAAAATTCTGAAATTCTAACATGCTAAAATTTAAAAATTCTCAAATTCTTAAATTATTAACTATTATTTTTGAAGTTTATAATTTTAGAATTTCAGAATATTAATTCAAAAATTATAAAATCCTGAAATTATAAATTTTTAATTCTTGAAATTCTGAAACAGTCGACATAAGTGCATTTGCACTGATTCTGAAATAATAAACATAAAAAAATATATAGTTCAAAAATTATAAAATCCTGAAATTTTGAAATGCTGACATTTTAAAATTCGGATATTATAAAATTGTTAATTTCTGAAATTTTAAAATTGTAAAACTGTGAAATTCTAAGGTTCTTAAATTTAAAATTCTCAAATTCAAAACTTATAAACTTCATAATTATATGATTCTTAAATTCTGAAATCCTAAAATTATGAATTTCTAAAACTCTAAAATAGTAAAATTCTGAATTATAAAATACCACGATTCTAAAAAATTACAATTTTAAAATTCTTAAATTCTAAAATTGTAAATTTCAATTATTCAAAAATTTTAAAAATCCTCGAATTCTAACATTATAAACCTCAAGAATTATATAATTCTAAAAATCTAAAATTCTTAACTTCTAAAATTCTAAAATAGTAAAATTCTAAAATACAACAATTCAAAAATTTTAAAATACTGAAATCCTAAAATTGTTATATTCAAACATTCTAAAATTTTCAAATTCTCAAATTCAATATAAGAAATATTTTAAAATTCTAAAATTTTAAAATTCTAAAATTCTAAAATTCTAAAATTCTAAAATTCTAAAATTCTAAAATTCTAAAATTCTAAAATTCTATAATTCTAAAATTCTAAAATTCTAAAATTCTAAAATTCTAAAATTCTAAAATTCTAAAATTCTAAAATTCTAAAATTCTTTAATTCTTAAATTCTTAAATTCTTAAATTCTTAAATTCTTAAATTCTTAAATTCTTAAATTCTTAAATTCTTAAATTCTTAAATTCTTAAATTCTAAAATTCTAAAATTTTAAAATTCTAAAATTCTAAAATTCTAAAATTCTAAACTTCTAAAATTCTAGAATTCTAAAATTCTAAAATTCAAAAATTCGAAAATTTGAAAATTCGAAAATTCGAAAATTCGAAAATTCGAAAATTCGAAAATTCGAACATTCGAAAATTCGAAAATTCGAAAATTCGAAAATTTGAAAATTCGAAAATTCGAAAATTAGAAAATTAGAAAATTAGAAAATTAGAAAATTAGAAAATTAGAAAACTAGAAAATTAAAAAATTAAAAAATTCTAAAATTCTAAAATTCGAAAATTCGAAAATTCGAAAATTCGAAAATTCGAAAATTCGAAAATTCGAAAATTCGAAAATTCGAAAATTCAAAAATTCGAAAATTTGAAAATTCAAAAATTCGAAAATTCGAAAATTAGAAAATTAGAAAATAAGAAAATTAGAAAATTAGAAAATAAGAAAATTAGAAAATTAGAAAATTAGAAAATTAGAAAATTAGAAAATTAGAAAATTAAAAAAATAGAAAATTAGAAAAATAGAAAATTAGAAAACAAGAAAATTAGAAAATAAGCAAATTCTAAGATTCTAAAATTCTAAAATTCTAAAATTCTAAAATTCTAAAATTATAAAATTATAAAATTATAAAATTATAAAATTATAAAATTATAAAATTATAAAATTATAAAATTATAAAATTATAAAATTATAAAATTATAAAATTATAAAATTATAAAATTATAAAATTATAAAATTATAAAATTATAAAATTATAAAATTATAAAATTATAAAATTATAAAATTATAAAATTATAAAATTATAAAATTATAAAATTATAAAATTATAAAATTATAAAATTATAAAATTATAAAATTATAAAATTATAAAATTATAAAATTATAAAATTATAAAATTATAAAATTATAAAATTATAAAATTATAAAATTATAAAATTATAAAATTATAAAATTATAAAATTATAAAATTATAAAATTATAAAATTATAAAATTCTAAAGTTCTTAAATACTTAAATTAAAAAATTTGAAAATTCTAAAATTCTAAAATTTTAAAATTCTAAAATTTTAAAATTCTAAAATTCTAAAATTCTCAAATTCTAAAATTCTACAATTCTCAAATTCTAAAATTCTAAAATTCTAAAATTCTAAAATTCTAAAATTCTAAAATTCTAAAATTCTAAAATACTAAAATTCTAAAATTCTAAAATTCTAAAATTCTAAAATTCTAAAATTCTAAAATTCTAAAATTCTAAAATTCTAAAATTCTAAAATTCTAAAATTCTAAAATTCTAAAATTCTAAAATTCTAAAATTCTAAAATTCTAAAATTCTAAAATTCTAAAATTCTAAAATTAAAATTCTAAAATTCTAAAATTCTAAAATTCTAAAATTCTAAAATTCTAAAATTCTAAAATTCTAAAATTCTAAAATTCTAAAATTCTAAAATTCTAAAATTCTAAAATTCTAAAATTCTAAAATTCTAAAATTCTAAAATTCTCAAATTATAAAATTATAAAATTATAAAATTATAAAATTATAAAATTATAAAATTATAAAATTATAAAATTATAGAATAATAAAATTATAAAATTGTAAAGTTATAAAATTATAGAATTATAAAATTATAAAATTATAAAATTATAAAATTATAAAATTATAAAATTATAAAATTATAAAATTATAAAATTATAAAATTATAAAATTCTAAAATTCTAAAATTCTAAAATTCTAAAATTCTAAAATTCTAAAATTCTAAAATTCTAAAATTCTAAAATTCTAAAATTCTAAAATTCTAAAATTCTAAAATTCTAAAATTCTAAAATTATAAAATTATAAAATTATAAAATTATAAAATTATAAAATTATAAAATTATAAAATTATAAAATTATAGAATAATAAAATTATAAAATTGTAAAGTTATAAAATTATAAAATTATAAAATTATAAAATTATAAAATTATAAAATTATAAAATTATAAAATAATAAAATTATAAAATAATAAAATTATAAAATTATAAAATTATAAAATTATAAAATTCTAAAATTCTAAAATTCTAAAATTCTAAAATTCTAAAATTCTAAAATTCTAAAATTCTAAAATTCTAAAATTCTAAAATTCTAAAATTCTAAAATTCTAAAATTCTAGAATTATAAAATTCTAAAATTCTAAAATTCTAAAATTCTAAAATTCTAAAATGCTAAAATTCTAAAATTCTAAAATTCTAAACTTCTAAAATTTTAAAATTTTAAAATTTTAAAATTCTAAAATTTAAAAATTTAAAGAATCCTTAATTTCTTAATTTCGTAAATTCCTAAATTCCTAAATTCCCAAATTTCCAAATACCCGAATTCCCAAACTCCCAAACTCCCAAATTCCCGAATTCTCAAATTCCTAAATTCCTAAATTCTCAAATTCCCAAATTCTCAAATTCCCAAATTCTCAAATTCTTAAATTCCCATTTTACCAAATTCCCGAATCCTCAAATTTACAAATTCACTAATTTCCAAATTCCCAAATGCTCGAATTCCCAAACTCCCAAATTCCCGAATTCCCAAATTCCTAAACTCCTAAATTCTCAAATTCTCAAATTCCCAAGTTCACAAATTCCCCAATTCCCAAATTCTTAAATTCCCAAATTCCTTAATTCCTAAATTCCTGAATTCCCAAATTCCCAAATACCCGAATTCCCAAACTTCCAAATTACCGAATTATCAAATTCCTAAATTTCTTAATTCCTTAGTTCCTAAATTCTCAAATTCCCAAATTCTCAAATTCCCAAAATTCCCAAATTCTTAAATTCCCATATTACCAAATTCCCGAATTCTCAAATTGACAAATTCACTAATTTCCAAATTCCTTAATACCCGAATTCCCAATCTTCCAAATTCCCGAATTCCCAAATTCCTAAATTCTCAAATTCTCAAATTCCCAAGTTCACAAATTCCCAAATTCTTAAATTCCCAAATTCCAAAGTTAACAAATTCCCCAATTCCCAAATTTCCAAATTCTTTAATTCCCAAATTATCAAATTCCCAATTCTTATATTCCCATATTCTCAAATTCTTAAATTCTAAAATTCCCAAATTCCATAATACCCGAATTCCCAAACTCCCAAATTCCCGAATTCCCAAATTCCTAAATTCCTAAATTCTCAAATTCCCAAATTCCCATATTCTCAAATTCCCAAAATTCCCAAATTCTTAAATTCCCATATTACCAAATTCCCGAATTCTCAAATTAACAAATTCACTAATTTCCAAATTCCCAAATACCCGAAATCCCAAACTCCCAAATTCCCGAATTCCCAAATTCCTAAATTCTTAAATTCCTAAATTCTAAAATTCTCAAATTCCCAAGATCACAAATTCCCAAATTCTTAAATTCCCAAATTCCTTAATTCTTTAATTCCTAAATTCCCAAATTCTTAAATTCCCAAATTCACAAATTCACAGGAACCCAAATTCCCAAATTTCCAAATTCTTAAATTCACAAATTCCCAAATTAACAAATTCCCCAATTCCCAAATTCTTTATTTCCCAAATTCTCAAAATCCCAAATTCTTATATTCCCATGTTCCCAAATTCTTAAATTCCCAAATAACCAAATTCTAAAATTCCCAAATACCCGAATTCCCAAACTCCCAAATTCCCGAATTCCCAAATTCCTAAATTCCTAAATTCTCAAATTCCCAAATTCTCAAATTCCCAAAATTCGCAAATTCTTAAATTCCCATATTACCAAATTCCCGAATTCCCAAATTCACTAATTTCTAAATTCAAAAATTCCCCAGTTCCCAAATTCTCAAATTCCCAAATTCTTAGATTCCCAAATTCACAAGTTCCCAAATTCTTAAGTCCCAATTTCTCAAATTCTTAAATTCCCATATTCCCAAATTCTAAAATTCCCAAATAACCAAATTCTAAAATTCCCAAATTCCCAAATACCCGAATTCCCAAACTCCCAAATTTCCGAATTCTAAAATTCCTAAATTCCCAAATTCTCAAATTCCCAAATTCACAAATTCCCAAATTCTTAAATTCCCAAATTCCTTAATTCCTAAATTCCCAAATTCCCAAAATCCCAAATTCTCAAATTCCTAAATTCCCAAATTCTTTAATTCCCAAATTCCCAAAATCCCAAATTCCTAAATTCCTGAATTCTCAAATTCCCAAATTCCTTAATTCCTTAATTCCTAAATTCTCTAATTCCTAAATTCCTAAATTCCTATATTCCTAAATTCCTATATTCCTAAATTCCTAAATTTCTAAATTCCTAAATTCCGAAATTCCCAAATTCTTAAATTCCCAAGTTCCCAAATTCCCAAATTCTCAAATTCCCAAATTCCCAAATTCACAAATTCCCAAATTCACAAATTCTCAAATTCTCAAATCACCAAATTCACAAATTGTATTCCCATATTCCAAACACACACACACACACACACACACACTCACACAAAGATTAATTTTATAATTAATGATGTATTTTTTGCCTCAATAAATAAAAAAACGAATCAACTGTTTTACTGAACCAAAAGAAATATCCAACGGTCAATTCAAAAACCAAAACCAACGGTCAATTCAAAAACCGATTAAATCGTTCGGGATGGCTGCGTGCATTTTGTTTTGCCAGGCGTCACCATACCGTGACGACTCAAAATCGACAACATTGTTCTCGATTTTGTTGCAAATGTTACCGGACGACTGGTCGACAACATTCTGAAACGAATTTCAGAACGAATCGAGAACAATGTTGTCGATTTCCCGGACAGGATTTCTATCCGTGTAGGGCGAAAGCGTTCAAACCAATTGAATGTAAAGTTTAACTCAAGAATTCTGTAAAAAGTGCTGTCTACAACACAATACACTTCACAATATAACAGCTTTTCCCATTTATTCTTATGTCACACAAAGTATTTATTTTATGATGGCAGCCGAGGCCCACTCTCCATCTCGAGCACACTCCTTCTGTCATCTGGGGTGTGCCACTTGAGGTTTGCACAACCATCAATAGTCTTGGTCCCCGTTGGGAGACAAAAAATAAAAAATGAAATATACGGAAGCACTCACTTGTTTGGTACATTGCCAATTGCTTGAAGAAAAACGTTGAATTACGCTTAAAATTATTATTTTTTACTTAAATTTTTTTGATAAAAAAAGGTAAATAAATATCAGAAAGTTCTTTTTGAGAAAGACACTCCTAGGTGGATTGTTTCAACGTTCACCAAGCCTCATTTTTATGACACTTGAGCTGGCCACAGTTTTCACAGTCACTTTTCCTAATGGTTGCCATCAGCTCTTGGTGCACCGAAGAAGTTTTCCACTTCCGAGAGAGCTTTTTTTCTTTTCCAACCGGGGAGGCCTCTTATTTAATGGCAGAGCTGGTGCCTTTTTTAAACGTGGTGCAAAACTCTCTAAAGAAGGGCCAAATTTGCTCGTTTTAACCCAGTTTTCAAGAGAGAGAGAGCGAACTTTCCGCTGCACAAAACTGTACACTAAAAGGTCGTTAAAATTTCGCACCCCCTGATAACGAGTGTGGGGTCAAATGGTTTAATAATAATCATTGGATTTTGGGGCCTCGGACGACCCCCTTTGATGCCAAATATCGAAACGATAATGGCCATCTGGAAAATGAGAACTGGTTGTGTTTTTGCGATAGCGATAGCGATAGTTCCGAATCTTGCAAATGGTCCTTTCCCATTACCATAATAACACACGTCCACATATATATTGGTGATCTTATTTTGTGGAGGAGGAACCCATTTCTGCTGATTTGGGGGCGAAATTGTCTTGCAAACATAAAATAAATAGTCGATTTCCATTTCGATACAAGCATAAAGAGGGTCAATAGTCGGGCGCATTAGAAGAATCTAGATAAAGTAGCATTTGAATATAATTTAATGTAAATAGATTTGAGACAAATATTCTACTGGATAATCAATAAAAAACAAATACATTTTTTCAAATATAATGACAGTTTTTCTCAAATTGTAAATATTATTATTTCAGAATCAAGACTAACAATTAAAAAGGGTGTAATGTTGAACATTTGTTCTATTTGTTGCCAAAATTGTATTGAGACTTGTATGGATGAACCAATGACCATTGAAATATTTGTTTCAGATACAAATATTCATAATTTTCCAAAATCCCAGAGCATTACTCAATGTCACTGTTGTGATAAAATGTAACAAAACCGTCAAAAAAACAACTTCTTTTTCAATAATATTATTTGTCATTGGCCATTATTAAGTAGGTCGAGCCCAATCACCCAACCCAACTCCACACCAGTAGCGCGACATGATCTGCAGTAATCAAACAAATTGCGATTGAATAAATATGTAGATTCCATCGCCGAACAAAGCTGTTCCCTCTCCAAGACTGGGCGAGACAGTTTGTTTCTAGTTTTTGCACGTTCAACTTTTGCGAAGGAAAAAAAGCTCGAAACTGGCCTCAGATCTTCAAAAGCTTGCCGAAAATCATGGCAATAAAATTAGGATTGTATCCACTTAAAAGATTTTTAAAAAGTAATAAAGTTTTCAAAAAATTTCAACTGTTTTTTAATATCAACTTTGAAAAACACAGTTTAAGAAAATTCCTAAAATAATTTCAAAATCTATTTCAAAACAATTTCAACCCTTTTCTTCAACTAGAACCACAAAACCGCAAAGGACACCCCACCAGAAAGTGGGGAGGTGCACGGTGAAATACCTAATTTAAATGTAAATTAGACCGGGCGGCTTCCCGATACACCAAAAACACGTGGCTGCGTCCCCACCGAAATCGCCGTTTCACGGATAGAAATCCGGTCCGCAATACCGAAACCAAATTGTGTTGAAATCGAGAACATCGTTTGTTTTCGATTTTGTTTCATATGTTTTCAAAAACGACAACATTTTCATCACTTTCGAAACATTTTGTTTTCGAAAACGTTCCTCGATTTCCTCAAAGTTTTTTCAAGCGTAACAACTGTCAAACGCAACCCAATTCCACACGGACGACTGTGAGTGCGACAGTTTGTTTATGTTTGTTTTTTCGAGTGCTGGCCAAAAACTTGGTGCGCGTTGGAACCGGTGGCGAAAGTACCTGCCCTGCCCTCCAGAGATTGTTCCGTCGACACTGAAGCCTGCTGTTCCGGCGATTCCGGAGGGCCCCGGGGCGATCGCGATGACCGCAAGGAAGGCTCATGCAGGACCGACCGACCGAACGCAGCTGGCCGGTGTATCGGACAAGAAGGGAAATGTCGGTGCTGAAGCTAGCGGCGTTGAGTTTAGCGGAGCCCGGCCCGTAGGTAGGTTACTCTTAAGCCAAAGTGGACACGGACAGCGGAATCGAAGAGGACGGATTCGGGCTTCGCACCACGAGTAGCGTCAATGCCACCAAATCGTGCTTCCAAAAGTGTAGTAAGTTTGCGACGCTACCTCTTCCAGATGGCAGATCGCGCAGATCTGCTTACACAGAACCACGCTGACCCGCCGAATTCATCACGAGGCGAGACGTTCCACAAGCTGCGCCTCCTCCTCCTCCTCCTCCTCCTCCTCCTCCTCCTCCTCCTCCTCCTCCTCCTCCTCCTCCTCCTCCTCCTCCTCCTCCTCCTCCTCCTCCTCCTCCTCCTCCTCCTCCTCCTCCTCCTCCTCCTCCTCCTCCTCCTCCTCCTCCTCCTCCTCCTCCTCCTCCTCCTCCTCCTCCTCCTCCTCCTCCTCCTCCTCCTCCTCCTCCTCCTCCTCCTCCTCCTCCTCCTCCCTCCTCCTCCTCCTCCTCCTCCTCCTCCTCCTCCTCCTCCTCCTCCTCCTCCTCCTCCTCCTCCTCCTCCTCCTCCTCCTCCTCCTCCTCCTCCTCCTCCTCCTCCTCCTCCTCCTCCTCCTCCTCCTCCTCCTCCTCCTCCTCCTCCTCCTCCTCCTCCTCCTCCTCCTCCTCCTCCTCCTCCTCCTCCTCCTCCTCCTCCTCCTCCTCCTCCTCCTCCTCCTCCTCCTCCTCAAACTCACCCACCACCGGAAACCGAGGATGATGTGGTTGTGCAGCGGGAGGAAATCATCAACGAGCGAATAGGCTGGCTACTAATCTGATTTAGATACGTCCCTGAGAAGCTAGGTAAAATTTGAATTCTCCCAAAATTCGTAATCGATCGATCTAATCGACCTTCATTCGCCACAGGCTCCGACACCGACCTCTTCCACCAGAATTGAACCACGACGACGGGCCGGGCGGCCAACATCATCCGCGTACCAGTCTGGGTTGTTGGACAATAAGGCGCATCTACCGAACTCGAGCTCCGTCGGCATCCTGGAAGCGATCTCGGTCAAGCTCTTCGGTCGTGCGGAAGGCGCTGAAAACCCACACTCACTTTGTTACACTCTACCACCACAAAACACTTCTAAATTTCTTTAATTCTATTCTAATTCTATTCTAATTTCTAATATTCTATAATCACAAATTCCTAAAATTCTCTAAACCTAAATATCGGAAATTCTTAATTATAAG
Source organism: Culex quinquefasciatus (assembly GCF_015732765.1). Taxonomy (NCBI): domain Eukaryota; kingdom Metazoa; phylum Arthropoda; class Insecta; order Diptera; family Culicidae; genus Culex; species Culex quinquefasciatus. The sequence continues at coordinate 29,910,568 of NC_051862.1, read as the reverse complement.
ATTCTTAAATTCTATAATTTCAATATTCTTAAATCCTTAAAACCTAAATGGTTAAATTCTAAAATTTTAAAATTCAAAGATACTAAAATTCTAAAATACTTAAATTCTTTTTTTTAATTCTAAATTCCTAAGTTCTAGAAATTTCAAAATTCTTAAATCATAACATTAAATTGTAAAATTCTGAAATCCATAAATAATTAAATTCTGAAATTCTAAAATCATAAAATACTACAATTCTTAAATTCTAAATTTCTAAAATTCAAAAAAAATAATTTAAAATTCAAAATTCTAAAATATTAAAATTCTAAAATTCTAAAATTCTAAAATTCTAAAATTTAAAATTTAAAATTCTAAAATTTAAAATTCTAAAATTCTAAAATTCTAAAATTTAAAATTTAAAATTCTAAAATTTAAAATTTAAAATTTAAAATTCTAAAATTCTAAAATTCTAAAATTTAAAATTTAAAATTTAAAATTCTAAAATTTAAAATTTAAAATTTAAAATTTAAAATTCTAAAATTCTAAAATTTAAAATTCTAAAATTTAAAATTTAAAATTTAAAATTCTAAAATTCTAAAATTCTAAAATTCTAAAATTTAAAATTCTAAAATTCTAAAATTCTAAAATTTAAAATTTAAAATTTAAAATTTAAAATTTAAAATTCTAAAATTTAAAATTCTAAAATTTAAAATTCTAAAATTTAAAATTTAAAATTTAAAATTTAAAATTCTAAAATTCTAAAATTCTAAAATTCTAAAATTTAAAATTCTAAAATTTAAAATTTAAAATTTAAAATTTAAAATTTAAAATTTAAAATTCTAAAATTCTAAAATTCTAAAATTCTAAAATTCTAAAATTCTAAAATTTAAAATTTAAAATTCTAAAATTCTAAAATTTAAAATTTAAAATTCTAAAATTTAAAATTTAAAATTTAAAATTTAAAATTTAAAATTTAAAATTCTAAAATTCTAAAATTTAAAATTTAAAATTCTAAAATTTAAAATTTAAAATTTAAAATCTAAAATTCTAAAATTCTAAAATTTAAAATTTAAAATTTAAAATTCTAAAATTTAAAATTCTAAAATTTAAAATTTAAAATTCTAAAATTTAAAATTTAAAATTTAAAATTTAAAATTCTAAATTTAAAATTCTAAATTTAAATTTAAAATTCTAAAATTCTAAAATTTAAAATTTAAAATTCTAAAATTTAAAATTTAAAATTCTAAAATTCTAAAATATTTAAAATTCTAAAATTTAAAATTCTAAAATTCTAAAATTTAAAATTCTAAAATTCTAAAATTTAAAATTCTAAAATTTAAAATTTAAAATTTAAAATTCTAAAATTCAAATTTTCTAAAATTCTAAAATTCTAAAATTCTAAAATTCTAAAATTCTAAAATTCTAAAATTTAAAATTCTAAAATTCTAAAATTCTAAAATTTAAAATTTAAAATTTAAAATTCTAAATTTAAAATTTAAATTTAAAATTTAAAATTCTAAAATTTAAAATTCTAAAATTCTAAAATTTAAAATTCTAAAATTCTAAAATTTAAAATTCTAAAATTCTAAAATTTAAAATTTAAAATTTAAAATTTAAAATTCTAAAATTCTAAAATTTAAAATTTAAAATTCTAAATTCTAAAATTTAAAATTTAAATTTTAAATTCTAAAATTTAAAATTTTAATCTAAAATTCTAAATTCTAAAATTCTAAAATTTAAAATTCTAAAATTTAAAATTTAAAATTCTAAAATTTAAAATTCTAAAATTCTAAAATTTAAATTCTTAAATTCTTAAATTCTTAAAATTTAAAATTCTAAAATTTAAAATTTAAAATTTAAAATTTAAAATTTAAAATTCTAAAATTCTAAAATTTAAAATTCTAAAATTCTAAAATTCTAAAATTTAAAATTCTAAAATTCTAAAATTCTAAAATTCTAAAAATTTAAAATTTAAAATTCTAAAATTCTAAAATTCTAAAATTTAAAATTTAAAATTCTAAAATTTAAAACTAAAATTCTAAATTCTTAAATTTAAAATTCTAAAATTTAAATTTAAATTTAAAATTTAAAATTTAAAATTTAAAATTTAAAATTTAAAATTTAAAATTCTAAAATTTAAAATTCTAAAATTTAAAATTTAAAATTTAAAATTCTAAAATTCTAAAATTCTAAAATTTAAAATTTAAAATTCTAATTCTAAAATTCTAAATTCTAAAATTCTAAAATTCTAAAATTTAAAATTCTAAAATTTAAAATTCTAAAATTTAAAATTCAAAATTTAAAATTCTAAAATTCTAAATCTAAATTTAAATTCTTAAATTTAAAATTCTAAAATTTAAATTCTAAAATTTAAAATTTAAAATTCTAAAATTTAAAATTTAAAAAATTTAAAATTCTAAAATTCTAAAATTTAAATTTAAAATTCTAAAATTCTAAAATTTAAAATTTAAAATTCTAAAATCTAAAATCTAAAATCTTAAAATTCGAAAATTCTAAAATTGAAAATTCAAAATTCAAAAATTAAAAATTTAAAATTGTAAAATTTAAAATTCCTATTTTCTTAAATTCCTAAATTCTCAAATTCCTAAATCTGAATCTTAAATTCTAAATTCCTAAATTTCTAAATTCCTAAAATTCCTAAATTCCTAAATTCCTAAATTCTAAATCTAAATTCTAAATTCCTAAATTCTAAATTCCTAAATTCCTAAATTCCTAAATTCCTAAATCTCTAAATTCCTAAATTCCTAAATTCCTAAATTCCTAAATTCCTAAATTCCTAAATTCTAAATTCCTAAATTCTTAAATTCCTAAATTACTAAATTCTAAATTCTAATCTCCCAAATTCTAAATTCCCAAATTCCTCAATTCCTAAATTCCTTGATTCCTTAATTCTCAAATTAATAAATTTCTTAATTCATAAATTCCCAAGTTCTCAAATTCCCATATTCTAAATTCCCGAATTCCCAAATTTAAATTCCCAAATTTCCAAATTCTTAAATTCCAAATTTTCTAATTCCCAAATTCCTTAATTCCAAAATTTAAATTCCCAAATTCCCAAATTTATTAATTCCCAAATTCCCAATTCCTTAATTCCCAAATTCTTAAATTCCCAAATTTTAAATTCCAAATTCTAAATGCCCAAATCCTTAATTTCCAAATTGGTTCTTAAATTCCAAAATTTTAAATTCCCACCAAATTCTCATTCCCAAAATCCCAAATTCCCAAATTCTTAAATTCCCAATTTCCCAAATTCCCATATTCCCAAATTCCCAAATTAACAAATTCACTAATTCAAATTTTAAAATTCTTAAATTCCCAAATTTCCAAATTCCGTAATTCTCAAATTCCCAAAATTCCCAAATTCTTAAATTCCACATTCCCACATTCCCAAATTAACAAGGTCACTAATTCCAACATTCCCAAATTAACAAATTCCCAAATTCTCAATCCCCAAATTCTTCAATTCCCAAATTCTAATTTCTTATATTCCTAAATTCTCAAATTCTAATTCTTAAATTTATTCTTTAATTCCCAAATGCCCATTCCTAAATTCTCAAATTCCTAAATTCCCAAATTCTTACATTCCCAAATTCTTAAATTCCCATATTCCTAAATTCTCAAATTCCTTAATTCCCAAATTCTTAAATTCCCAAATTCTTAAATTCCCAAATTCTTAAATTCCCAAATTCACAAATTCCCAAAGTCCCAAATCCAAAATTCTCAAATCCCAAATTCCTAAATTCTCAAATTCTGAATTCCCAAATTCACAAATTCTCAATCCCCAAATTCTTTAATTCCCAAATTCCAATTTCCTTAATTCTTAATTCTCAAATTCCTAAATTCCCAAGTTCCCAAATTCCCAAATTCTTAAATTCCCAAATGCCCAAATTCCCAAATTATAAAATTCTCAAATAACCAAAATCTCAAATTCCCAAATTCACAAATTTCAAATTCCCAAATTCTTAAATTATTAAATTCCCAAATTCACAAATTTCCAATACCCAAATTCTTAAATTCCCAAATTTCCAAATTCTCAAATTCTAAATTCATAATTCTTAAATCTAATTTCCAAATTCTTAAATTTCTAAATTTCCAAATTCTCAAATTCCCAAATCCTAAATTCCTATTTCTCAATTCCTAAATTCCCAAATCCCCAAATTTTCAATTCCCAAATCCCAAATTCACAAATTTCCAAATTCCCAAATCCCAAATTCTTCAATTCCTAATTCCCAAATTCCTAAATTCTCAAATTCCTAAATTCATAAATTCATAAATTCCTAAATTCTTAAATTCTAAATTCTAAATTCCTACATCCTAAATTCTTAAATTCCCAAATTCCCAAATTCCCAAATTCTATATTCCCAAATTCTCAAATTCCCAAATTCCCAATCCCAAATCCTGAATCCCAATTCCCAAATTCACAAATTCCCAGGTTTAAATTCTAAATTCTAAATTCCTAAATTCCTAAATTCCTAAATTCCTAAATCCTAAATTCCTAAATTCTAAATTCCTGGGTTCCTAAATTCCCAAATTCCCAAATGCCCAAATTCTCAGGTTCCCAAAATCCCAAATTCCCAAATTTTCAAATTACCAAATTCCAAATTTCCAAATTCCCAAAATCCCAAATTCCCAAATTCTTAAATTCTCAAATTCCTAAATTCCCAAATTCCCAAATGACAAATTCTCAAATTCCCAAAATCCCAAATTACCAAATTCCTTAATTTCTAAATCTCCAAATCCTAAATTTTCTAATTCCGATATTCCCAAATTTCTAAAATAACATAATATCAAGTTCCTAAAATCACAAATTCCTAATTTTGATTCAGGATTCCCAGATTCAGAAAATCCCAAATTCTCAAAAACTCCACATTCTTTAATCCCCAGATTCCCATATTTCCTGATTGTCAAAAACTAATTTCTTGTTTTCCATATTCCAAAACAAACACACACACACACACACACACACACACACACACACACACACACACACACACACACACACTCACACAAAGATAAGTTAATTAATGAATGATGTATTTTTTGCTTCAATAAATAAAAAAAACGAATCAACTGTTTTACTGAACCAAAAGAAATATCCAACGGTCAATTCAAAAACCAAAACCAACGGTCAATTCAAAAACCGATTAAATCGTTCGGGATGGCTGCGTGCATTTTGTTTTGCCAGGCGTCACCATACCGTGACGACTCAGAATCGAGAACATTGTTGTCGATTTCAATGCAAATGTTACCGGACGACTGGTCGACAACATTCTGAAACGAATTTCAGAACGAATCGAGAACAATGTTGTCGATTTCCCGGACAGGATTTCTATCCGTGTTGATTGGGGGACGACACAACGCCGCCATCGTCAGCACCTTAATCGTCAACTTTGCGTCTGCAGAGGTGAGCAAGGTGGTTTGTGGTGGGTAGGATGGACCGCGAATGAAGTGGGTTGTTTGTTGATTTTATGGCGGTGTCCTTCTCCAACTGATGTAAGTTATTTTTGGAAATTTGGGAAATCTTTGTTAAAAAAAAAAAAAAAAACAAAAAAAACACAAACAGTGTTACTGCTTGGAATTCAAAAGAACAATTCGGTACCATTGAACATTTTAAATGTTAAAAAAAAACATTCGTAAAATTTTCCGATCTTTTTAAAAACAATATTTTAATTTTTCTTCAATCAATACATACTTATCCAAAGGGCGTTATATTGAATGTTTGGGATGCAGGGACAAAGTTTCAATCCACGGGCCCAACGCTGACGTCGCTTACCAAAGTGGCGCTGTTTTGGGATTAACATCTCGGAAGGTCACAAAACAAAAAATTGAAAATTCTATTTGTTTGTTTTCACACATCTCTAAAAGACAATTACAATATAAAAAATTTGTATCGAAACTATTTAGTAAGATATCACCTCAACAAAAAAAATAAAACATCAAAGTATTTCGGTTCATTTTCATTTCCAATTTAGGCCCCTTCGTCATATTACTACCTAAAATATTGACATTAGACACCAAAATGCAATGCCATGAAATTTGAACAATGTGTTCGTGGTTCTCAATTTCATGAACACTTGTTCACGATTTTGGAAACTCATTAGTCTTCATTAGTATGGCCAAAGAAGCCATTTTTCTTTGTCCATATTATTTTCCATACAAATTTGGCAGCTGTCCATACAAAAATGGTGTATGAAAATTCAAAAGTCTGTATCTTTTGAAAGATTTTTTTGATCGATTTGGTGTCTTCGGCAAAGTTGTAGGTATGGACAAGGACTACACTGAAAAAAATGATACACGGTAAAAAAAATGATGATTTTTAATTTCACTTTTTGTCACTTAAACTTGATTTGCAAAAAAAAACACTATTTTTTGATTTTTATTTTATTTTTTGATTTGTTTTAAGGGACATAAAATGCCAACATTTTGAAAATTTCCAATTGTGCAATTTTTTAGATTTTTTGAATAATTTGAAAAATGAAAAACTGCTACTATTTTCAATAAAGTTACCCAAAAATAGCTTTAACCTGAAAACGGTGCCCTTTATCAAAATTTCACTAAAGTACTTTTTGATAGTAAATTTGATTTTTCAGTTAAAAATGAAGTTGAAAAATGTTTGCGATCAATATTTCGATTTTTCAAAAAAATCAGTATTGATTCAAAAATTTATAACTCGGCCAAAGTTTTTTTGCACAACCTGGAAATTTCTGAAAAGTTGGCATTTTATGTCCGCTTAAACATATCAAAAAATAAATAAAATCAAAATTAGTGTTTTTTTGCTAATCAAGTTCTAGAGACAAAAAGTTAAATAAAAAAGCAATTCTTCTTATAAAATCGGTCTTTTTTCTTAAATTTTAATTTTTGTATTTTTTAATCCGACTGAAACTTTTTTGGTGCCTTTGGTATGCCCAAAGAAGCCATTTTGCATCATTAGTTTGTCCATATAATTTTCCATACAAATTTGGCAGCTGGCCATACAAAAATGATGTATGAAAATTCAAAAATCTGTATCTTTTGAAGGAATTTTTCGATCGATTTGTCTTCGGCAAAGTTGTAGGTATGGATATGGACTACACTGAAAAAAAATGATACACGGTAAAAAATTGGTGATTTTTTATTTAACTTTTTGTCACTAAAACTTGATTTACAAAAAACAATATTTTTTATTTATTTATTTTTTTATATGTTTTAGAGGACATAAAATGCCAACTTTTCAGAAATTTCCAGGTTGTGCAAAAAATCTTTGACCGAGTTATGAATTTTTGAATTAATACTGACTTTTTCAAAAAATGAAAAAATTTTCAACTTCATTTTTCGATGTAAAATCAAATTTGCAATCGAAAAGTACTTTTGTGATTTGTGATTTTGATAAAGTGCACCGTTTTCAAGTTAAATCCATTTTTAGATGACTTTTTTGAAAATAGTCGAAGTTTTTCATTTTTAAAATTAGTGCACATGTTTGCACACCTTTGAAAAAAATATTTTTGAAAAGCTGAGAAAATTCTCTATATTTTGATTTTTTTTGTTTTTGTTGATATCTTAGAAACTAATGGTCAGATTTTCAATGTTAAAATATGAAACATTCGTGAAATTTTCCGATCTTTTCGAAAAAAATATTTTTAAAATTTTTAAACCAAGACTAACATTATCAAGGGTGGTAATATTGAATGTTTGGCCTTTTTGAAATGTTAGTCTTGGTTTAAAAATTTAAAAAATTTTTTTTCGAAAAGATCGGACATTGAAAATCGGACCATTAGTTGCTGAAATATCGACATTAGAAAATGGTGTGTTGTTTGGGTAAGACTTAGAAAACATCAATTTTCCTGTTTTTAAACCTTGTGCATGGCAATATCTCAGCAACTAAGGGTCGTATCAACAAAGTTCAAAAATGCAAAATATAGAGAATTTTCTCAGCTTTTCAAAAATATTTTTTTCAAAGGTGGGCAAACATGTGCACTAATTTTAAAAAATGAAAAACTTCGACTATTTTCAAAAAAGTCATCTTAAAATGGATTTAACTTGAAAACGGTGGACTTTATCAAAATTTCACTTGTGTACTTTTTGATTGCAAATTTGATTTTACATCGAAAAATGAAGTTGAAACATTTTTGCGACCAATTTTTCATTATTTTTTTTTGAAAAAATCAGTATTGATTCAAAAATTCATAACTCGCTCAAAGATTTTTTGCACAACCTGGAAATTTCTGAAAAGTTGGCATTTGATGTCCTCTTAAACATTTCAAAAAATAAAAATAGTGTTTTTTTGCAAATCAAATTTTAGTGACAAAAAGTTAATAAAAAATCACCAAATTTTTTTTACCGTTTATCATTCCGTTTATCATCACAAATCGATCAGGAAATTCCTTCAAAAGATACAGATTTTTGAATTTTCATACATCATTTTTGTATGAACAGCTGCCAAATGGCTTCTTTGGGCATACCGAAGGCACCAAAAAAGTTCCAGCCGAATTAAAAATACAAAAATTAAAGTTAAAAATAGACCGATATCGTAAAGAACTGGTCATGTGACAAGAAAAAAAATAAAATTTTGAAAAATCTTAAACGATACTCCCAGGTAAAAGTAAGTAACTGTGCAAATTTTAAGCCAAATTGGTAAAGTTATAAGAATCTCTATTTATTGTTGAAATTTGAATGGAAAAAATCGCAACAATGTATGAGGAAAAGCAAAAAAATCTAAATTACACCAAAAGGTGGCGTTAAATGTGTCGGATCATTGTCAAGTGTGAGATTCTTGAGTAAAATTTCAAGACAAACAACTTTGTCGAAGACGGCAAAACGATCCGAGTTAACCCGGACGAGTTATTAGCGATTCAAAGAAGTCGTTTTTGGCGACCATTAAACCATTACCGATTTCGCTTAAAATTTTGAAAGTTCCTTATTTTGCCTAAGGAATCGAATCAGGGGGTATCTTGTGTTAAGTTTGTGTTTTATTTCGTTCTCTGGAGGTCACACACTACATTTGATTATTTTTTTTTTGGCTCATCGTAAATAGCTTTTAGCTAAGCGCAATCTCAAAGACATGTCCTTTTCAATCAAACAAACCGCTTTCTACCTTTCATCATCATCAAACATCTTTTTTCTTGCCAACATTTTCCATAATTTCAAGTCGTTAAATCAACAAACAACCACCAGAATAAGGGGGATCTCAAACTGTCACCATCATCCTTTAAGGACGACTCTTAAAAACCAAAGATAACCTCAAAAAAAGACAAGCGAAAATCTCGCCCAAAAACAGGAAAACCCTTTTAAGAAAAAAACCCAGTCTGGGGTTGACAAAAAAACATCATCCTCGTCCATCCATCCATTAGAAGAGGTGATTTTTCATCCTCTGTCTTTGTGGTCGCACAGATTGTGTAACGGGTGACAACCCCCTGGTGGAGAAAAAAAGGTGCTAATGAATAATGTGGACCAGATCACACCTTTTCCCTTTGGTAGACCAGCTCTCGCCAGACCAGACCAGAAACTTGGCAGAGCAGATTAAATTTCGCTAACAATTCATTGTTTGCGTAAGATTTCCATCCGGTTTTCATCGCACCACCACCTCCTCACCAGCAGCAGCAGTTTGCACATTGTTTTCACTCAGCACATCATCGTTTCAATCAACAAATGCAAATTGGCACCGCCATCTCTCGGGAAGGGAAAAGAGGAATTCAAATTCAAGGCACAAGCTCCGGGGTCGGGGTGGTAACATTTTGAAAAGTCTTATCGGCTAATTTTGATCTAATTTTGAGTTCAAAAATCAACAGAAATAATTTTTCCGTTTCAATTTAAGCCATTTCCAATTGTTATTCTCGAGATGAAGTTTTCCACTCTCTGAGCATAAAAAGGAGGTGACATTTTTTCTTAGTCCTCACACACACCCACAATCGTGGCTGTACGTGTGCCTTGGGGCTTAACTTCCCTTCTTTTCCCAAGATGAGCACCGAATAGTGATGGGATGATAGTTTTTTATCATTCTTTCTGTGAGGCATTTCCAGCAACAACAAAAAAAAACGAGCAGGTTCTTACTTCTTTGCCCAGGGGTGGAAAACGTGATTTTGATATTTGTATTATCGACACGTTCGGCACGTGCCGGTACCGTCAATTTCAGTATGATAAGTGGCTTTGCCCCCCCCCCCGGGCTGAACCAGCTGGAGATAGTGGAAATGGTTCTGGAGACTAGAAATCTTCGGTTTAAGTATGTGATAGAGACGTTATGCTGAAGTGCCTGAATGAATCGTAAAATAGTGATTTATACTACGAGTTGCATTTTCGATTTTTTCAGCACTCCTCATATTAATCCAACTTGAAACATTCAACCCACAAAATAAAACACTCAAACTTACCTCTTCGTAAAACTTTAAATGTGGCACCGGTTCGTCTGAGAAGTTGTCGCAGAAATCTCTAAACAGTAGGTATCCTGAAAACAAAGAGAACACAAATTACACAATTAGCATAAACCCGTAATGTTTGCTTTAAGTGCCGTAAAATCCACTCGAAATCAATTTTGGGCAAACCCCGGAAAAAAATCGATAAGATCTCTCCATTTCCCCTCTGCAAGGATTTGCCAAATTTAATTTCACAAATGGAAAATTTCAATCCAGCTCATGGCTGGAAGCTTCAAGAAGGTCGTCCCACCGAATTGATTCCTTCGCCCAACCGTTCGAAAGCAGAAAAAATAAAACCCGAAAGAAAGTATTAGCCCCTTCTCGATTATGTGACGAAGCTGGAGGAGCAATAAAAAGCTTAAATGAGATTAGTTCTTAGCTTTTTGGATTGAGAAATTCTTTAAAAGTTTGTAATATGATTTTTGTGTTTTTAGAAATTTAGAAACTTGAACAAAAATCGTAAGAAACAATAAAACAAATTGAAAAAACCCTGCCAAAGTTTCGCTACTACCCCAACTTGAAGCTACTCGAAACGAAATTAAGTAGGATTTGCCTTAATTGCCTCAAGTTTTGGCTTCTTTTGGAGGCGACCAACACTAAGGGTGCCTACAGAGTGGACGCTACAAGCGACGCGACTTATTTGACAGACCAAGCGACAACGCGCGACTGGATTTTTGCCCCAGAGTGGACGCGACTAGAAGCGACTCCAAGCAACGCGACTGAAAGAAGCAATTTCGATGCAAACATAATATCTTTTGATGTTAAATGCAGTATTTGTTGTGCTCTAGTTCCAGAAATGGTTCTCCGAAATAATTTGGTGGCCACTGGCCACTCCAGAACCGATACTGAATGTCCCCCGGAGAACCACCGAAGAGGCCAATATCTGATCAGAGCAAAACCTGTCATTATTGGATTTTTTTTTTCATTTTGGAAGGACATCTCAGACATGGACAACCTAAATAATTGAATAGCCACTGGCCACTTTGGAACCGGTTCTGAATGTCCCCCAGGGAACCACTGATATGACCAGTATCTGATCAGAGCAAAACCTGTCAAAATTGGTATTGAAATTCTTTATTTTAGAAGAACATCTCAGAAAAAAAATATTTTGGAAGAACATTCTTAAAATTTAGATTGACTTGGCCACTCCGGAACCGGTTCTGAAACACATAAATTTAGAAATTCAAAAATACAAATACAGAGCAAATGTTCGCTAACTGAAACGAATTCGAATTAAAAAGCACTCAAACGTTATAACCAGTTGTCAAACTGGCTTCGACATTTCAACCCCATTGTTCGACGATATCCGAGCACGTTGTTTTGCTTTTTAATTATCCGCACAATCCGTACTATCCGGATATTTGTAACAAAACATAATAGTTTTGGAGATTTTGCCTAATATTTTTTACTTTAATCATTATCTGGGGTGAATATGGTAGAGCACCCAGAAATCGCCATGCTCCAGTATTCACACACTCACAGAGTTTAAACTGTGTTTAACTAACCTATACCATTTTTGGATAGAATGCAGGTACTTAGCCGGGTCCGGTGGCGCAGTGGTTAGCGTGGTAGCCTCTCACCCCAGTATGGCCTGGGTTCAATCCCAGACGGACCCGGTGGCATTTTTCGAGACGAGATTTGCCTAATCACGCCTTCTATCGGATGTGGAAGTAAAACGTCGGTCCATTAGCGTAAAAGAGGTTTTGAGTGACTCACCACACATAACCTTCGGACGCCTAGAAATGAGTAGAAACTTGCAACAAAGCCCACAAAAGACCCGGGGGTCGTTAAAGTGGATTGCTTTTTTTGCAGGTACTTATTTATTGATTTCCAACACTTATCAAACCTGAACTAATTAATTTATTCATGAAACCGGTAGAGGGTTAATTTATGAAACTTGTTTTATGCAAAAATGGATATTTTATATCGAATTAACACAGCGTTGCTCAGTGGGTCAAAGTATCTCGAAAAGATTTTACAGACTTTTAAAATTTTATTTACTCCACTTAAAGTTTTTGCTTTGAAGGCACAGTCCACCTTATTTTTAAATATTTTTTTAAATTTTTAAATTCATAAATAAAAAAAAAATAAAAAAATATCAAAAGAGGAGCAAAATAATCAAAAGTTTAAAATTTTCAAAAAATTATAGGTTTAGAACATAAAAATTAAAAATTTTATCAATACTATATAAGAATTAAAAAAACGAAGAAATTATAATTTCAAAAAAAAATAACTTTTAAAATCAATATTTTAAAAAAATTTAAGTACATTCAAATAATAAGAAATTTCAACGTTTCGTACTCCGTAGTTAATTTAAGAATTTAAGAATTTAAGAATTTAAGAATTTAAGAATTTAAGAATTTAAGAATTTAAGAATTTAAGAATTTAAGAATTTAAGAATTTAAGAATTTAAGAATTTAAGAATTTAAGAATTTAAGAATTTAAGAATTTAAGAATTTAAGAATTTAAAAATTTAAGAATTTAAGAATTTAAGAATTTAAGAATTTAAGAATTTAAGAATTTAAGAATTTAAGAATTTAAGAATTTAAGAATTTAAGAATTTAAGAATTTAAGAATTTAAGAATTTAAGAATTTAAGAATTTAAGAATTTAAGAATTTAAGAATTTAAGAATTTAAGAATTTAAGAATTTAAGAATTTAAGAATTTAAGAATTTAAGAATTTAAGAATTTAAGAATTTAAGAATTTAAGAATTTAAGAATTTAAGAATTTAAATTTAAGAATTTAAGAATTTAAGAATTTAAGAATTTAAGAATTTAAGAATTTAAGAATTTAAGAATTTAAGAATTTAAGAATTTAAGAATTTAAGAATTTAAGAATTTAAGAATTTAAGAATTTAAGAATTTAAGAATTTAAGAATTTAAGAATTTAAGAATTTAAGAATTTAAGAATTTAAGAATTTAAGAATTTAAGAATTTAAGAATTTAAGAATTTAAGAATTTAAGAATTTAAGAATTTAAGAATTTAAGAATTTAAGAATTTAAGAATTTAAGAATTTAAGAATTTAAGAATTTAAGAATTTAAGAATTTAAGAATTTAAGAATTTAAGAATTTAAGAATTTAAGAATTTAAGAATTTAAGAATTTAAGAATTTAAGAATTTAAGAATTTAAGAATTTAAGAATTAAGAATTTAAGAATTTAAGAATTTAAGAATTTAAGAATTTAAGAATTTAAGAATTAAAGAATTTAAGAATTTAAGAATTTAAGAATTTAAGAATTTAAGAATTTAAGAATTTAAGAATTTAAGAATTTAAGAATTTAAGAATTTAAGAATTTAAGAATTTAAGAATTTAAGAATTTAAGAATTTAAGAATTAAAAATTTAAGAATTTAAGAATTTAAGAATTTAAGAATTTAAGAATTTAAGAATTTAAGAATTTAAGAATTTAAGAATTTAAGAATTTAAGAATTTAAGAATTAAGAATTTAAGAATTTAAGAATTTAAGAATTTAAGAATTTAAGAATTTAAGAATTTAAGAATTTAAGAATTTAAGAATTTAAAATTTAAGAATTTAAGAATTTAAGAATTTAAGAATTTAAGAATTTAAGAATTTAAGAATTTAAGAATTTAAGAATTTAAGAATTTAAGAATTTAAGAATTTAAGAATTTAAGAATTTAAGAATTTAAGAATTTAAGAATTTAAGAATTTAAGAATTTAAGAATTTAAGAATTTAAGAATTTAAGAATTTAAGAATTTAAGAATTTAAGAATTTAAGAATTTAAGAATTTAAGAATTAAGAATTTAAGAATTTAAGAATTTAAGAATTTAAGAATTTAAGAATTTAAGAATTTAAGAATTTAAGAATTTAAGAATTTAAGAATTTAAGAATTTAAGAATTTAAGAATTTAAGAATTAAGAATTTAAGAATTTAAGAATTTAAGAATTTAAGAATTTAAGAATTTAAGAATTTAAGAATTTAAGAATTTAAGAATTTAAGAATTTAAGAATTTAAGAATTTAAGAATTTAAGAATTTAAGAATTTAAGAATTTAAGAATTTAAGAATTTAAGAATTTAAGAATTTAAGAATTTAAGATTTAAAATTTAAGAATTTAAGAATTTAAGAATTTAAGAATTTAAGAATTTAAGAATTTAAGAATTTAAGAATTTAAGAATTTAAGAATTTAAGAATTTAAGAATTTAAGAATTTAAGAATTTAAGAATTTAAGAATTTAAGAATTTAAGAATTTAAGAATTTAAGAATTTAAGAATTTAAGAATTTAAGAATTTAAGAATTTAAGAATTTAAGAATTTAAGAATTTAAGAATTTAAGAATTTAAGAATTTAAGAATTTAAGAATTTAAGAATTTAAGAATTTAAGAATTTAAGAATTTAAGAATTTAAGAATTTAAGAATTTAAGAATTTAAGAATTTAAGAATTTAAGAATTTAAGAATTTAAGAATTTAAGAATTTAAGAATTTAAGAATTTAAGAATTTAAGAATTTAAGAATTTAAGAATTTAAGAATTTAAGAATTAGATCGGAAGAGCGTCACGTCGTTTAAGAATTTAAGAATCTGAATTTAAGAATTTAAGAATTTAAGAATTTAAGAATTTAAGAATTTAAGAATTTAAGAATTTAAGAATTTAAGAATTTAAGAATTTAAGAATTTAAGAATTTAAGAATTTAAGAATTTAAGAATTTAAGAATTTAAGAATTTAAGAATTTAAGAATTTAAGAATTTAAGAATTTAAGAATTTAAGAATTTAAGAATTTAAGAATTTAAGAATTTAAGAATTTAAGAATTTAAGAATTTAAGAATTTAAGAATTTAAGAATTTAAGAATTTAAGAATTTAAGAATTTAAGAATTTAAGAATTTAAGAATTTAAGAATTTAAGAATTTAAGAATTTAAGAATTTAAGAATTTAAGAATTTAAGAATTTAAGAATTTAAGAATTTAAGAATTTAAGAATTTAAGAATTTAAGAATTTAAGAATTTAAGAATTTAAGAATTTAAGAATTTAAGAATTTAAGAATTTAAGAATTTAAGAATTTAAGAATTTAAGAATTTAAGAATTTAAGAATTTAAGAATTTAAGAATTTAAGAATTTAAGAATTTAAGAATTTAAGAATTTAAGAATTTAAGAATTTAAGAATTTAAGAATTTAAGAATTTAAGAATTTAAGAATTTAAGAATTTAAGAATTTAAGAATTTCAAATGTCTAGATTTTTAAAATTTCAGGTTTTAAAATTCTATAGAATTTTAGAATGATGATCTCGATGATGATCTGTTTTCCTTGAGAATTAGTGACGGCTTCACCTGAATTGCTTACTACATTACCACACCAGTCCTACATTTTTACCATTGAATCAAGATTTTGCATTGTGTCCAATGTCCATACAAAAATGTTTTCAAAATAAAAATTCAAAAGACGCTTACTGAAAAGTTTTCTGATCGATACGATTTCTTTGACAAAGTTATGCAGTCCAGCCTCGATTATCCGAAGGTTTCTATGGGATTTTGGGGTTCTATGTGGACTTCCGATAATCGTATGAAATTTTTGTTTTGTTTTTTTTTGTATTTTGTTACTTTGAACAAATTTAAGTTCTGCAACTCCATTTTATTAAAATTCAAATGGTTGATTGTCATCCAAGTACATTTTCCTTATGAACGCCATGGACCATTTCCGAGATGTCCTTCCAAAATGAAGAATTTCGATACCAATATTGACAGGTTTTGCCCTGATCAGATATTGGCCACTTCGGTTGTTCCGGAGAACCAGTTCCGGAGTGGCCAGTGGCCACCAAATTATTTTGGTGGACCATTTCTGAGATGTCCTTCCAAAATGAAGAATTTCGATACCAATATTGACTGGTTTTGCTTCGATCAGATATTTACCACTTCGGTGGTTCCCCGGAGGACATTCAGAACCGGTTCCGGAGTGGCCAGTGACCACCAAATTATTTTGGTGGACCATTTCTGAGATATCCTTCCAAAATGAAGAATTTCGATACCAATATTGACTGGTTTTGCTTTGATCAGATATTGGCCACTTCGGTGGTTCCCCGGAGGAAATTCAGAACCGGTTCCGGAGTGGCCAATGGCCACCAAATTATTTTGGTGGACCATTTTTGAGATGTCCTTCCAAAATGAAGAATTTCGATACCAATATTGACCGGTTTTGCTCTTATCAGATATTGGCCACTTCGGTGGTTCCCCGGAGGAAATTCAGAACCGGTTCCGGAGTGGCCAATGGCCACCAAATTATTTCGGTGGACCCTTTCTGAGATGCCCTTCCAATATGAAGAATTTTGATTTTTTTATTTTTTATTTTTTATTTACAATTTAAAATTTATTTCGAACCATTTTGCAATTTTTTAATTAAATGTACTTTATTTATTGCATTAAACAATTCTTCTGCTCATTTTGTTCGAAATTTTGAATAGCGAAAAGCTGAACAAAATATCAGAATCAATTTAAATCGCTTGATTTGCAAGCGACTGACCTCGGTTTGCACAGGTCGGTCGCGCGACCAATTTGACAGTTGCTTGTTCGTCGCTTGTAGCGCAGCGAAAAATCGCTTCTACTCTGAATAGGCGAGCGATTTCTGCTGGCCGCAAATGAGTCGCGCGTAGTCGCTTCGCCTGTCAAATTAGTCGCGTCGCTTGTAGCGTCGCTTGCAGCGTCCACTCTGTAAGGGCCCTAAGAGGTAGCACCACGAGTAAATTGACTGTGGACTAAACGAATTTCTCCACCATTTTCCACTTTATCAAAACGAACTCGCGTTTTTTCAGTGAATTTATTAATACTTTTCAATATTTTTGGATGACTTTAAGAAAAACAATAACATTATCAAAATTAAAAAATAGATTAAAAATAGTAGTTTATGCAACGAGTTGCAAAAAGAGGATTTTTTCACCACGAGTCGTACATTTAATAAATACGAAGAGTGCTGAAAAAATCAAGTTTTGCAACGAGCTCCATACAACATTTTTTGCAATTCCGAAAAACACCCATTGAGTGAAATTTTAAGTCAAATTTTCATGTATTTTGTCAATAAATCGTTTAAATCAAAAAACTGTGGAAATGTAGAAATTTTCCTAATAAGCGCTGAAAAGTTAAACTTTTCAGCATCCATTTCAGTGCTGAAAAGTAGAACTTTTCAGCATTTATTTTGAAAATGGTTACGATTCATTTCTGTGATTTTTGGCACAGAAAAGAAGGCTGTTTTGTCGTTCAAGAATGAAAAGAAAAGTTTCACGACGAAATTGCAAAATAGTAGATTATGCAACAAGTTGCAAAAAGAGGATTTTTTCAGCACGAGTAGTACGAGTAGTATACGAGGTTCACCGAGTTGGATAAATACGACGAGTGCTGAAAAAATCAAGTTTTGCAACGAGTTCCATACAACATTTTTTGCAATTCCAAAAAACACCCATTGAGTGAAATTTTAAGTCAAATTTCATGTATTTGTCAATAAATCGTTTAAATCAAAACAATGTTGAAAAGTTTTACTTTTCGAAACAAGTGCTGAAAAGTTCAACTTTTCAGCACCCATTTCTGTGCAGATAGAAAAGTGGGCTATTTCGTCGTTCAAGAATGACAGGAAAAGTAAGTAGTTTCACGACGGAATTGCAAAAATAACATTTTAACATTATCAGAATTCATGAAACACATTCTGAGAATCATTGAAACCTTTGATGAAATCATGAAATCACATTTTCATGAGTCATGAGTCTGCATGAAATTTGGAGAATTGTTTTAAAACATATCAAAAAAGAAAAAAAAAATCTTGAATTTTTTAAAGAAAATTACATATCTACTGTGCCGAACCTGGCAATTTTTTCACACATTCATTTTTTTTAATTTTAATACAAGCCTTACCCGACAAAATTCACCCTGCCAGCAAGGTCGCGAGACCAAAGAGCCTATGTATGAAAATATTTTCATCGGATTCCTCGGAAAATTTCCCACAACTTATCAAAAAATGGTGAAGTTATGTTTCCAATACTCTGATATACGATTTTTTGAAAATAAAAACTGGGTTTTTCGACGCGCCACGCACAATAATGGGAAAATGACGAAAACGGAAAAAATCGTCTGCGATAAATTGAAAGTTTTACATGTCAGGGTACCAAAATTTTCGTAGTTGATAAATCTAAAAAAAAAATATTTTTATTTCTGGTAATTTCATATTTTCAAATCAAATAACTAAATTTAAAAAAAATAGACAAAAAAAATCAGGTTTTAATGATTTCAATTAAAATTTTAACCTAGGACAAATTATTAAACGTTATTATTATGATTTTGCCGTAATTTGTGTCAGGTGTTAGACAGATCAGTACAAGACATAAAATTTATGTGACAATATTTTGGTAGAACTCTAAAAAAAGTTGTCTTTTTGCAAAAAAAAATCAAGTTGTCAGTCTCAATCATTACGTTGATTCTTTCTTCACTTTTTTTAATTTGAGCATCTTGTTTCAAAATCGTCCGATTTAATGTTTTTTAATTGCCCGAAACATTTTGGCAACATCCAAATGACCAAAGAAGGCATTATGCATCATTGGTTCGTTCATACAAGTCTGCCTACAATTTTGACAGCATTTCATACAAAAATGGTATGTAAATCATAGAAAGCTTACAATATGAAATAAATTGATGATTTTTTTTTTTCCATAAATCTTGTTTAATACATTTTTTTGTATGTTTTAGTGATCCTAAAGGAAATATTTGAACCGGGGAGAAGTTTTATCAATATTTGTCACGTTGAATGATGAACATTCAAAAACATAATCAATTCTGCAATCGAAAAGAACTGTTTGCTCTCGATAAAACGTACCGTACCGTTTTCAAGATATAGAAAATTGATTTTTAAATAGATTCCATGTTTCTGAAAACATTCTTTTAAAAAGCTGATATCTCTACAATTTTCCAATTTAGACCTTCGGACAAAAAGTTGCCGAAATAGAACATTGCATTGAATATAAATTAATAAGAGCAAGAGTTTCCAAATTAGCCTTAATTTTTCAACTGTAGATTATTATTGATCGGATTTGAATGTAAAAAAAATGAATTTTCTCTGAGTATTTTTTTAAACCTATAATAAAAATGATTCAAAAACTTCAAAATCAAGCCTAACTTTTCAAAATGGATGAAAAGTTTTGAAAACATACATTTTGGAACATTTGAAATGGCTCCCCTCCCACTAACATTTACACACAATATCCTCTGTAATTACTCTTAGCTTTAAGTAAAATGTAATTACAAAAGCCGACTCGGTCCTAACCAGGTCTTAGCACCGAAAAGGACCTAATAAAAATAATTTTATGAAAAAAAACATTTGAAATGTTTTCCCTGATTTTGTAACTTCTAAAAAAATTTTTTTTTGGTGAAGAAATAACTGACTGATTTTCAAAATCTATAATTGGAAAATTATAGAGTACTCAGCTATTTACAAACATATTTTTGCAACTAAAAAGTTGACACTCTGGGGCCATCCATAAAACACGTGGACACTTTAAGCAGTTTGGTGATTGTTAGGCTTAGTGATTTTTCACGCTCGAAAATAGAAAATTTCACGGGGAACTCAATTTCAAAACACCAAATTTCACGCAAATTTCACGGAACGTGAAAAATGTTAAAGTTACTCTGAAAATCTTATGTTTAAATCACAAAAACAACTTTTTAGCTTCATTAAATATTATTCTTCAATAAACTTAAAAAAATCCCCAATAAATTTTAACTTGACACAAAAAAAAAATCTGCTTATTTTCAAAAAAGTTTCCATCTGGTTAATGGATGGGCTCAATTTATATTTTGAAACAAAATGTAAGCATGCGCATTATCATTTGTTGAACTTTTTTTTTTTAAATTCGACTTATAAAGCTAAAATGTTCTCGCTGATTTGCTTCTGTTTTATCAGTTTACATTTTATTGAATTTCATATCAAAGCAAGATTCAACAATCTTGTCCAGCCAAAATGAGTAAAATAGTTTTAATTTTCCGCGACAATAAGCCCATTCAAAATATTTTTATGGTTTTCCTCCTTTTTCAAAAGCTTAATTTAAAATCAATAGGCAAAAATAATATGATTGGTAACGAAATAGAAATTTTTATTCAAAATTAGAACAGAAAACGAAAAAGGTGCTATTTTTAACTATCAAGAGAATTATCCACCTTAATAAATAATCAAATATTGTAAAAATTATTTAAAAAGGACTCAGAAAAAATCAGAATTTTTTGAAAGGTTCAAAAAAAAATTATTTCATTTTGAATAAAGCTGATTTTTTTAAATTTCTTTTGAAATTATACCTCTCAAATAAAAGAGTAGTATTTTTATAAATTTAGTTAGTTTCTAAAATACTGAAAAACCTAAACAATTCTTCAAATGGTTCGAATCAAGCTTTTTAATTGAAAACTAATAAAATTTACTTAAATAGTGTTTATTGTTGAAATATTTATTATAATGCTATTTAAAAAAAAAATATTTGAGAAAATTCATAAATTTCAAGAGCTTTATACCGTCGGCGAACATAAATCGTCAAAATTCACTAACCCTATATTAGTAATTGAACAAGGTTATTCACTCGCTATTTGAGTTTAATACAATATTTTGAGAAAAATCGTTTCATTTTCACGCAAACATAAAATTTCACGGGATTTCGCGGAAAAAGACAAATTTCGCAGATTTCACGCTGTCCGCGAAATCGTTAAATTTCACTAACCCTAGTGATTGTCCACGCTTCATACTAGAAAAAAAATCTTTTTTGTTTTGACAATTGGCTGTATTGTTGGAGGAACGGAGTCTGGAATTTCCAAAAAAGTGTCCACGTCATTTATGGATGGTCCCCATCTGCTTATTTGAATTTGATTTTAAAAAAGATTTTGGAAAAAAATAAGGAAGAATTAAAATATTTTTGAAAATATAACTTTGTGCAATTTTTTTAGTGCTTCTCTTTGTCTCAATAGCTGCCATTATTGGTTTACTAAAACATAAAAAAATCTGATTTCATCGAGAATTGCTCATTTTCACCTCGTCTCCGGTAAGAGCCTAAAACCACTAAAAAATATGTCTAATGGCCTTGCAGAAATTTAAATTTATGCACAAAATCTGATTCATAAATAAGCTCGAGGTTATAATTGCGCTTTGATATTTACCCTTGAGAATTCTAAAATTAACGCTAATATTTTAAAAGGATCAAAAAGTAATTTAGGATTTCAGAAAGTTTACTTCAACTTGAATTGAAATTGATTTAAAGCTTCCAAAAGATTATAACTTTATTTCAAAAACAGGCCACATTGCCAACCTAATTTTGACAATCTTTCTGTAAAATATTATTTTTGTTAATCTTAAATTTAAAAAAAAAATCAAAAAATGTGTCTAAGCACTTTTTTCCTTTTCCTTAATTCTTCTCAATAATAGCTTCAACTTTGTCGAAGACATCGAATCGATCAGAAACACAATTCTAAAGAATTTGGAAGATAAATTGGATTTTTGTATCGACACTGTTAATTCGACAGCTTAAACTGTATGAAGATTTGTAAGGACGAACCAATGAAGCAAAATAACCTCTTTAATTATAGCGCTGAAAAAATACCAATTCAAAATTTTATTGATTCCAACATTTAGATTCCAGTGCTCTCCTCGATCCAATCCCTCACCGCAGCCACTCGTCCGTAGACCCCCGGATATCCCGGCTGGGCACACCCCTTTCCCCAGGACACAACCCCCACCACGGTCCGTCCCGCCACCAACGGTCCCCCGGAATCACCCTGGCAGGCGTCCATCCCTCCAGCCTGAAACCCAGCGCAGATCATCCGATCGGTAATCTCGTGAATCCCGCTGTACGCCCTGCGACACTCTTCCTGGTTCACAGTCGGAACGTTGGTCGCCCGCAGCACATCGTCACACTCTTCCGCGTTCTGAGTGTCACCCCAACCGGAGACCTGCAGCATCTGCCCGTCTTCGACGGGTTCATCCCGGCCGGGAAGCTCAACCGCGTAAAACTCCTCACCCAGCTGCACCGCCTCGTCCAACTCCAGCAGCGCAAAGTCGTAATCGAACGGAGCGAGGTCGTACAGCGGATGCTGCAGGACTCGTTGGATCTCCACCAGCTGACCGCCGGACTCGTGATGGGTTGATCCGACGCGAACCTTGATCAGGGGAAGGTCACTTACGTCAACGCAGTGCCCAGCGGTTAAGACCCATCGGCTTCCGATGAGTGATCCACCGCACCAGTGCTCGCGATAGTAGTTGAGCGATACCTGGTACGGAGCGTCCCGGATGTCAATGGGGAAGCCCCCGACGATGCGGTGGTTGGTGTGGGATGGTGCGTTCCACCAGGGGCGTAGCGGGTCGTAGACCTGGACGCTCTTGACGAAACAGATGATGGACAAAAGTGCGAATAGTCGGAACATGGTCACTGGAAGAAATTGCTGAGGGATTGACGATTTTATACATTTTTAAGGTTGAACTCTTCATGTTATCTTAAGTGGCTTGGATTTTACCCAGACAGTAATCCGTAACTGGTTTCCTCGGATATCTCTTAAGTAGATGTTATTTTGACGGAAGGTCACTTGAGTGAGGGTTTTTCTCAAGTGCTTTCGAACGTCTATCTCATAATCCAAGGCACTCCACATCCCTATATAATACGGATCATTTCAAACTCAAACCATCAGTCAGTGCTACTCATCCAGCCATCATGAACCGATTCACCGTCCTGCTGTCTATCGCCTGCATCGCCTTAGCCCAAGGTGCATCCACGGCCCGTAACCCACTTCGTCCATGGTGGAACGCCCCGACCTCCACCACCAGTCAACGCATCGTCGGAGGCTTCGAGATCGACATCCTGGATGCCCCCTTCCAGGTATCTCTCCAACGCGGCGGACACTTCTGCGGTGGATCCATCATCGGTGAACAATGGGTCCTCACCGCCGCCCACTGTGCCAGCGATCGGGACGGTCCTAAACTCCAGGTCCGCGTCGGATCTTCCCGCCATGCGTCCGGAGGTCAACTGGTCAAGGTCAAGCGTGCCATCCAGCATCCCAACTACAACGGCCAGACCATCGATTACGACTACACCCTGCTTGAGCTGGCTCAACCCGTTCAGCTGAGTGAGGAGTTCTACGCCGTCGGCCTGCCTGAACAGGACGAACCCGTCGAGGACGGCCAGCTGCTGCAGGTCTCCGGCTGGGGCAACACCCAGAGCGCCCAGGAGTCGAGCAAGGTGCTGCGTGCGGCGAACGTGCCGGCCGTCAACCAGGAGGTTTGCCGTGAGGAGTACAAAAACGCGAACAAGATCACCGATCGGATGATCTGCGCCGGGTACAAGGCCGGAGGAAAGGACGCCTGCCAGGGTGATTCCGGTGGTCCGCTGGTGGCGGGAAATACCCTGGTGGGAGTCGTGTCCTGGGGAATGGGATGCGCCCAGCCGAATTACTCGGGAGTTTACTCGCGAGTTGCGGCGGTGCGAGACTGGATCAAGGAACATAGT